>NC_041382.1:517008114-517081733 GCF_002162155.2 Triticum dicoccoides | reverse complement strand
GGGCAAGGTGTGACCTCGAGCATCTTCTCCAAAACCGGATTTTCCAAACCCTCGGGGAAGGGGGCCAAACACCGAATCATCTTCGCCTTCATTAGCCAGTCCTGGTCAAAAGGCGAAACTCTGAAAAATAACCTTGAATAAAAGACAGTGTGTTCGGCTAGAGGATTTCTTACTTGTTCGGCGGCGCGGTTACTGCTCAGGCCCACGTCCTCGGTGATATCCGGACACTCCACTTGAGGTCCGAAGAATGACTTGTACATCTCCTCGTGCGTTAGGCCGAGGAAACTTTGAATGGCACGTGGTCCCTCTTGGTTGAACTCTGACAAGCGCAGGGGCCGGCGTTTGCAAGGCTGGACTTGGTGAACCAGCATAACTTGTATTACTGCAACCAAATTGAAATCTCCCTCGAGGAGATCTCGGATGCGGCTTTGCAGCATAGGCACGTCCTTGGCTGGACCCCAGCTCAGACCCCTGCTAATCCATGACATCAATTGTGGTGGGGGGGCCGAGCGGAAAGCGGGGGCAGCCGCCCACTTGGCACTTCTGGGAGCCGTGACATAAAACCAGTCTCGTTGCCATAATTCGGGCACCTCTGGAAAGGAACCTCTCGGCCATGGAGCTCCTGCCATCCTGCCTATTGATGCACCTCCGCACACGGCTTGTTGCCCCTCGATCATCTTCGGCTTTACTTCAAAGGTCTTGAGCCACAGGCTAAAGTGAGGGGTAACACAGAGGAAGGCCTCACACACGACAATAAATGTCGTGATGTGGAGAAAGGAGTCCGGGGCTAGATCGTGGAAATCTAACCCGTAATAGAACATCAATCCCCTGACGAAAGGATCCAGAGTGAGGCCTAGACCTCGGAGGAAGTGGGAGACGAACACAACGTTCTCGTTGGGTTCGGGAGTGGGGATGACCTGCCCTCGAGCAGGCAGCCGATGCGACACCTTGGCGGTCAGATATCTGGCCTCCCTCAACTTCTTAATGTCCTCTTCCATAATGGAAGAGGGCGTCCATCGGCCTTGAAGGCTGGATCCGGACATGGTTGAAGGTCCGGAGCACCTAACCTGAGCTTTGGGTGTTAGAACTTGAGGCGGGGGAAGGGTTTGGTTGAGCACGGGAGGGAAAAAGCGAAAACCTTGTCCCCTTATAAAGAGGGTGAATATCAAGCGTCCTCTCCGTAGCTGTTTAGGACTTACCTATAATCTAGGAGTCCTAGACACGGTTGGGTTACCCACGAACCGCATTAATGAGAATCCCGTAATCAGGGGAACACGATCTCCGCTTTGGCAAGACGTGTCAAGAAACCGCCTTGCATTATGTGTGGAGCGGGTTAAGAGAAACGGTTCGAATAATCACCGGGCCATGACATGACATCATACTGTCAAAATAAACCAACAAATTAGATCTGAGGAAAAATCATTCTCTCTGCGGTGGAATGTGGAACTTATTTTGCAGGGTCGGATACTATCCTCGTATTCAACTTCTTGTGTAATGTATTCGGATAAGGAACCCGCCTTGCAATGCCGAAGACAACTGCGCGCCGGACTCGTCGTCATTGAAGCCTGGTTCAGGGGCTACTGAGGGAGTCCTGGATTAGGGGGTCTCCGGACAGTTGGACTATCTCCATTGGCCGGACTGTTAGACTATGAAGATACAAGATTAAAGACTTTGTCTCGTGTCCGGATGGGACTCTACTTGGCGTGGAAGGCAAGCTAGGCAATGCACATATGGATATCTCCTCCTTTGTAACCAACCTTGTGTAACCCTAACCCTCTCCGGTGTCTATATAAACCGGAGGGTTTTAGTCCGTAGGACAACAATCACAACATACAATCTTACCGTAGGCTAGCTTCTAGGGTTTAGCCTCTCTGATCTCGTGGTAGATCTACTCTTGTAACACCCATATCTTCAATATTAATCAAGCAGGACGTAGGGTTTTACCTCCATCAAGAGGGCCCGAACCTGGGTAAAACTTCGTGTCCCTTGCCTCCTGTTACCATCCAGCCTAGACGCACAGTTCGGGACCCCCTACCCGAGATCCGCCGGTTTTGACACTGACAACCCCAAAGACGCATTTGTCAGGGTTGAGCTTCAGGTTGACTTTGCGCAGGTTTGCAAATGTTTCTTCAAGATCTTTGACAAGCATCGTGGCCTCGCGTGTCCTCACCATGATGTCATAGACATAGGCCTCCTTGTTTCTCCCCATCAGGGGCCCCAACGTGTAGCCGCTGGAAGGTGGTGTCGGTGTCAAAACTGCGGATCTCGGGTAGGGGGTCCCGAACTATGCATCGGAGGTTGATGGTAACAGGAGACAGGGGACACAATGTTTACCCATGTCCGGGCCCTCTCTATGGAGGTAATACCCTACTTCCTACTTGATTGATCTTGACGAATATGAGTATTACAAGAGTTGATCTAGCACGAGATCGTAATGGCTAAAACCCTAGTAGTCTAGCCTATGTGATTATGATTGTCTCTACGGACTAAACCCTCCAGTTTATATAGACAACGGAGGGGACTAGGGTTGTACAAAGTCAGTTACATAGAAAGAAATCTTCATATTCGAACACCAAGCTTGCCATCCACGCCAAGGAGAGTCCCATCCGGACACGAGTGAGAGTCATCGGTCTTGTATCTTCATAGCCATCAGTCCGGCCCATGTCCAACAGGTCGGACGCCCAAGGACCCCTTAGTCCTGGACTCCCTCAGTAGCCCCTGAACCAGCCTTCAAAGACGAGGTGTATGATGCGCAGATTGTCGTCGGCATTGCAAGGCGGGTTCCTCCTCCGAATACTCCGACACAGTCTTCGAACACAACGAACATGTTCGGATTTGCAAAACAAGTACCACACACCACCGCAGAGAGTATAATACTTCACGAGTCCAATATGCTGACAACTTTTTGTAACGTGACACCACGTCCCTGCCCGGTTATTATTTTGAACCCCTTCTCGGCCTTCCGCTCATATTTTGAGATGTGGCTTTATTGGCACATCTCATCGAAGCAGAGATCGTGTCCCCTTATTGCGGGATTCTCATCAATACGGGTATGGGTAATCCAACCGTGCCATCTGTACGCCCCCTGGGGAATAGGCGAGTTTTATGGCGAGTGGGGAGGCACTTGATATTCACTGCCTTTATAAGGAGATAAGAATTTACATCTTTCACCCACGCATTCTCTCTTTCCGCCTACCCACTCTCGAGCTCCAGCGCCCAAGTTCTCATCTTTGCTGCCCCAAGAAAGCACTCCAATCATGTCCGGAGTGCAGGGCGAGTGGATGTCCTCCACCGTCAAGGAGAAGGACATCACCCAACTTCGGGAGGCTGGATATTTGGCCAAGGAGGTCGCCCATCAACTTCCGACCGAGGGACAGATCATCCCTACCCTGGAGCCCCATGAGAGGGTAGTTTTCATCCCCCACTTTGTCCACGGGCTAGGATTTCCACTCCACCCCTTTGTCCGAGGACTCATCTTCTACTATGGGCTAGATTTCCATGATCTGGCTCCAAATTCCTTCCTCACTATCTCGGCGTTCATCATCATGTGTGGGGCTTTCCTCCGTGTCCCCCCCCCCCACTTTGGACTGTGGCTGAAGACCTTCAATGTGTAGCCGAAGGTGGTGGGCGGCGAGCACGCTGAAAGTGCTAGTGATCGACTAGAGGGGGGGTGAATAGGCGATTTTTATGAAAGTCTTCAAAACATGTAAGTTTCGAAGACAAATGATAGAAATAAACCTATTACCATGCAGCGGAAGGTAGACTACACTAGGCAAACCATAGTCAAGTATTCAATGAAGTGAAAGCACAATGACTAATAGCAGCTAGGCAGTAAGGATCAGGTAGGAAGATATTGTGAAGCCAATCAGAACAAGTAATCACTCAGTGAAGCCAAATGGTGATTCAATCGTACAGTGACTTCAGAAGGACCAACAGTAAGTAAAGGGAAGGGAAGGATGAAACCAGTGACTCGTTGAAGACAATGATTTGTTGGACCAATTCCAGTTGCTGTGACAACTGTACGTCTGGTTAGGGAGGCTGAGATTCAACTCAGAAGACCTCGTCTTCACCTTATTCCCCTTGAGCTAAGGACACCCAGTCCTCGCCCAATCACTCTGGTATGTCTTCAAGGTAGACTTCCAAACCTTCACAGACTTCATTCACCGGCGATCCACAATGACTCTTGGATGCTCAGAACACGATGCCTAACCGGCTGGAGGATTCACAGTCCTCAAGTGTAATAAGTCTTCAGATCAAACAGACAGGAAGACTTAAGTGATGCCTAACACTCTTTGGCTCTGGGTGGTTAGGGCTTTATCCTCGCAAGGAATTCTCTCTCAAAGGCTTCGAGGTGGGTTGCTCTGAAACGACAAAAGCCGTGCTTTAACTCTGAGCAGCCAACCGTTTATGGTTGTAGGGGGTGGGCTATTTATAGCCACTAGGCAACCCGACCTAATTTGTCTGAAATGACCCTGGGTCACTAAGGAACTGACACGTGTTCCAACGGTCAGATTTCAAACACACACGCCAACTTTACTTGGGCTACAAGCAAAGCTGACTTATCCAACTCTAGACAATATTTGCTCTCATAGTCTTCACTCGAAGACATAGGATTTTGGTTAAGCATAACTTCAGTCATTCTGACTGGTTCTCTTGGACCCCACTTAACAGTGCGGTGGTTCCTATGACTCAACAAAGAAAAACATAGAACGACAAAACTGCTAAGTCTTCGCGCTCCATAGTCTTCACGCGATGTCTTCTCTTGTCATAGTCTTCAATGTGAATGTCTTCACATACCACCTTTGACTTCAATGTCTTCATACATTTTTAGGGGTCATCTCTGGTAGGAAAACCGAATCAATGAGGGACTT
The DNA here is from genome assembly GCF_002162155.2 of Triticum dicoccoides. Taxonomy (NCBI): domain Eukaryota; kingdom Viridiplantae; phylum Streptophyta; class Magnoliopsida; order Poales; family Poaceae; genus Triticum; species Triticum dicoccoides. The sequence goes on along the minus strand of NC_041382.1, from coordinate 517,076,862 downwards.
CTACCTATGTTATCCTACAATTCTCACAAACCATTAGTCCCTCAAATAGGTTTGTCGTCAATACTCCAAAACCAACTAGGGGTGGCACTAGATGCACTTACAATCTCCCCCTTTTTGGTGATTGATGACGAACTAGTTGAAGTTTTCAACGGGGAATATAATATGTGAAATTGTAAAGGATAGGGAATTGTCTTCATAAGTTGCAAGGGCTCCCCCTAAAGATGTGCATATAAGTAATTTGCTTTTGGAATGCAAATGCACATGGCAGGTTGTACTTGTGGAGATCCTCTTCAACTTATGATGACAATTCATCATGCATGAAAAGTATGTGAAGATAATGACATGCATAATGAAAAATGGACGTCTGCAAAATGATCTAAGTGCGGAATTTATCGTCGCACATGCGGAATTTATCATCGCATCATAGAATAGCAAATAAGTAGCAGACGACCATCGAGTTTAAGTGTTACAACTCAAAGAACCAAATGTATCAAAACGAGAGTTGTAGACACTAGGCAAAACATAAAGCAACCGCCCATATGGACCTGCTTGAAGACTATCAAACTCATACGCTTCTCCCCCTTTTGTCAATAAGGACCAAAAAGGTTTGAAGACATAGAGCATCTACTCGTTCCCATGAGGAGTAGGTGAATCAGCAAGGTCGTCAGTGTTGTTCGGCGGTGCAGACGAGCTCGGGGCCGTGTCGATGCGTACAGAAGTAGGGGGCAGTGAAGTGGCATCATCTTCGTCCTCGATCACTCTGGCATTCACAGTTTCCGCGGAGGAAGAGAACTCAGAGTCTTCAAGAGACAGAGTTCGTCGTAGCACAGTCCTTCTTGGAGGTGTGGAGTCAAACTTGAAATGTTCAGAGAAGCCATCCTCTTGAAGATCATCTTCAGAACACATAAGCGTTAGCCCTTTCCATGTACGCCGACAGGTTTCATGGGAAACAAAGGCATTCTTTGTGGCAAGATTGCGAATGCGGTTGACATCCACCAAGAGGCTTTGCATTTGGCGCTTCAGCCAGTCATGATGCCTATCCTGTTTCTGATGAAGGGCAACCAGAAGCTCTCGGTTATTGAGAACACGAGATCGCTTCTTGGGCCGTTGGGCAATAGTGCTTTCAGTGGCTTCAGTGAGGGCACGATGAGGTGCATGTGTAGTACCAGCCAGAGGATAAACACGAGTGACTGCTTCAACTCCTTCAATGTTTGGAGAGAAGCTTTGATGCTCAGCATTGTGAAGACTAAGAGGCTCCTTGGCAGGCTCTGGATAGATGGCTCCAATGGACATATCAACGTCAGGCAGAAAGATCCGATGATTGCGAGCAGAGGGCTGATATGAGACAGCTGAGTGTAGTTTGATCAGCCGCATTATCCATGGAGCGTAAAACTTCAAGCCAAAAAGATCAGATCCTGATGCAACAAGTTGGCGGATGAAGAAGTCTTGTGCATTGAAGCATTTGCCATGAAGAATATAAAAGACCAAAGTCTTCATTGCACCTTCCAGCTTTGCATGTGGAGAATGTCCTTTGATGGGCCAGAGAGTTCGCCTTATAATGTGATAGATACTCAAGGTCTTCAACAAAGAACTCCTTAGGATATGCAGCATCTGGAGGCAAAGGCTTCATCATGCTAAGCATCTGACTCATGTTTGGTTCAGGTTTCTAAAAGATGCTCTCCATAGCTTCACTATGAAGCTGACAACCAGGTTCATAAAGATCTCCAGGAGTGGGCAGACCAGTGAGCTCAATGATATCAAAGGCTTTGGCTTCGTGATGAACATTGCCGGTCATCCACTCAAGGACCCAAGTCTTCGGATCTCTGTTGTAGCCACGAATGTGAAGAGTGGCATAGAATTGGACCAGCAACTATTTGTTCCAGTGCTCTTGGTCGGTGACGAAGGGCAACAATCCAGACTCTTTGAAGCAATCCAGAGCTTCTTCCAAGCAGGGCAGACCAGTTATGGCTTCGATGTCAAGACGCATATGAGGGAAGATGCGACCTTGATTGTACAAAATGCATGAGTAATAACTTCGCTGCGGATAGCTCCAGAACCAATCAGAAGATATTCTTTCCCTTGAGTAGGGGTTCTTGGCGCTATTGAAGAAGGTGTTGTCTGCTTTGAAGCCGTTGACATTAAAGAATCCGGGTCCTGATGCAGGACCTGGAAACCTGGGCAACCTTGGCATTGGCTTCTGTACCTGAGGCCTGTGCTCAACATGATAGTCAAACTGAGGACCAGCAGCAGGCGCAGGAACAGGAGCAGTAGCATCATTGGCTTCACTGACTTCTGGCACATTTGTTGGTGCAGGCTCCACATTTGCTTCAGCCATGACTATGTCATTGGCTTCATTTGTGTTGGTGGTGGCAGCCTCAAGATTCTCGACCTCCACTTGATGAGCTGGAGGGTCAGGCACAGACACGTTCTCCTCGAGAATAGCTTCTTCAGTAATGGGGGGGATAGGGACACGTTCTTCTTCTTGTGTGTCGTCGGCTGATGCAGCCGGAATGTCTTCAGCAGCTTTAGCCTCAGACTCGGAGACATTCACAGTAGGAGTGGCATCTGGAAACACTTGACGTGCAACAGATTGGTGGGGCACTTCTCCTTCTGGAATGCTCGAAAGAGGGACTTGAGACCTTGGTCCTTTGCGAAGCTTGCGTAACATTGGCGATGCCTCTGGAGATGGAGTTGGCTGGGCCTCAAAGTCTTCTTCATCTTGCAGGGGTGGTGTGACTTGTTGTTCTGGGTGATCAGCCCATGATGCATCCTGAGCAATTGGCGTCAGAGGACGACCAATGCTGATGAGTTCGCTGTGCGTAAGCACAGGCGATGATACCTGTTGGTGCTCGATCTGAGGAAGAACTACATCATCTTCAACATTGTCATGGTGACCAATGTCTTTAGCAGCGGTGGGATCAACTGCTGGAATGTCTTCAGCTGCATGAGCCTCTGTGGAAGCAGGCTCATGGACAATCAGTTGGCGCTCTTGGTGTGTAGATGCAGGGCGAACCATTGAGATAGGTTCAACAACTAAGGGCTCTGTGGGAGCAGCCCGATCCTTCTTGGTTTTGCGCTTCTTCTTGGAGGGAGCAGCGTCAGAGGCTTCAGGATGTTTCCTCTTTCTGGCTTCAGCCTCAGCAGTCCTCGTCTTCTTCAATTCTGAAGCGGTTGACCTGACCTTTGGCTTCGAGCCAGTCATGCTAGCTGGGAAGACAATGGGATGTGCTTCCTACCTTGGTGCTTTGGGTTCGGCCACAGCTGGCTTCTTCTTCTTCTTTGCAGCCATCCTGGGATCGATGCCAGGACGACGAAGAGCCTTGCGCTTCTTAGCCTCATTGTAGTCTTGCACACACTTGTCAGCCAGACTCTTCATGCGTTCATGAGAACCTTGAGTTTCTGCACGTTTCTTGAGAAAGGCTTCCTTGAGCTCGTGCAGCATAATCTTGAAGTTTTTCACCTCTTGCACGCTGAGCTTGGCCATGTGCTTCTTGAACTAAGCTTTCTCAAAGTCGATCTTTTGCTTCAGTTCAACGATGCGCTGAGCTAGAGCTAGCTCTGAAGCAATGGCGCCATGGAAGGCGACACTGAGGCCAATTGGAAGTTGCAGATCTTCAAAGCTAAGGTTGGGCGTGTCAAACCACTCATCAATGAAGTTGTGGATGATTGCCACGTCAAAGAGAGGCAAATCATTGAAGATTTCTGCTTCTTCTTTGCTCTTGATCAGTTGCTCAAGAGCGTCATCTACAAGATCTTCATTGCTGGACAGATCAATGGCGTCGTTGCGCAGAATAGCAGCAGCAGTCAGTTCTTGGTTGGTGTGTTGCAAAGGCATCTTTACTCTTGAGGGCTTGGAGATGCGTGACAAATCTTCAGACTGCACACTGTCTTCAGGAGGTGCAGTAGCCAGTGGCTTCGCCCGTGAGATTTTTGGTGCTGAGGCAGGCTTTGAAGCTTTAGCCTTCTTCTACTTATGCGGCTTCAGTGGTGCAGGTGCTTCGTCAGATTCAACATCATCTGCAGGTTGAGCCACGATTGCCTCTTGAACCATAATATGAGTGATGAGACCTTCTAGGTTGTAGAAGGGCCCAACCAGATTGGGTTCAGCTTCTCGTGTGCCATCAGCACATGGCGCAGAGGGGCCTGGGTTGAAGTCTAATCCCAATGACTTCTTGTTTTCCTTGGCAGAGTTCTGTGCAAACTGATAGTTGCGCTTGAAGAGACTGTCTTCACGACACCACAACAGAGAGGATGGGTCGGCATTAGCACGCTGAGGTCCACGAAGCATGCATGGATAAAAGCCTTGAGCAATAGCTTTGGGCTGTGATTTGGGCTGAACACCTTTGTATGTGATATCTCCCCATGGTCCCTTGATGGCACTCTTCTCAGCATATTCGTCCGTGACGAATCTGTACTTGAACCATTCCTCTGCCCAATGTCTTCGAATCCATTGGATTCGGTTCTTGCGTTCTCCATAGGTTTCTTCTGGATCTGACTTGTATTGCTCATATAGATCTGGTGGCAGGTCCTTAGCAGTGTTTCCACGGCGCTGCCTGCCTCCCTTCCTTGCAGATTTCTCTGTAGCCATGAACTACAAACTGAATGGCTTCAACACATTCAAAGGTTTCGAAGGCTTCCGCCTGTGGGTCAAACAGGAACTGGCTTCGGGAGAATTTATGTGATGCTGTAAGAATTCTGCAAATGAATGCAGACTATGAGAACCAAGGGATTCTCCCACGGACATGTACCTGTGACAGCATTAAGGTGCGAGGGAAGGGGAAGAGGTCATATGCATTCTCAGAAGATTTTGAAGATAAATCAGTTTAGAAGACATTGACCTCATCGTGCGAAGACATTCACTCATAGATAAAGAGTTGGTTCCAGATTTGTACGAATCCACGGATCAGTACAAGTGAGGAATCTAACTACTTTGTGAAGCATAAGTGAACATACTAGGCATATTATGAGATGCAGTATGAAATAGATCCAACTTGTGTGAATAGAAACTTCTTGTGGCAGAAAGTGATGAATCTATAGGATCAAAGGGGCCGTACAAAGGAAGTTTTATTTACCACATGAAGAACTGCTAGACGGAGAGGGAGATGAGGCCGAGCAGTTCGATCGTCCGTGCCCGAACTTGGCGACGGAGGACACCTACGGCAACGACGGAGAAGATGATGTCCGCGGCCGGCGTGAAGACGGCGTCGGAGAGGTCGCGGCAGCTAAGCGCTTCATCGCCGGCGTTGTCGAGGGCTAGTGGTGGCGCTATGGTTTGTGCGAGAGTGGAAGAAAGGATAATGACTATGGTAAGGCGTGTATTTATAGGGACAGGGACGGCACAGTGTTATTACACAGGTGCCCCTGGCAATTCACATTTGAAGGACACGTGGCCATCATGCAACATATCGGAGGTTGTTCCATGTTCCCACGCATGCCTGGGTTGTCGGGTGGTCGTTCCTACTTCTCTGGGTTTCATGTGAAGGAATTAGCATTGAAAACGGACTTAATGTTTGTCTTTGTATCTTCTGCTGACAAGGACGCAGAGAAGACATTCGACAGTTTCAAGAGAATGCATATGATTTGGATAGATAGAGTTTGAGATAGAAAGCACAGAGAGGTTAGGGTCCGATCACATTCACTTAGTTCAAAAGATTCAACAAGAAGACATAGCTATAAGTGAATGTTGCAGAGGACAGAACACTAGTATATATATATATATATATAATCAACATAGTGAAGATAATCATGAAGACAGGTTGAGATTGAAGCCAAACCAAATGTGAAGACATAGAAATTGTAACGCATGGGTGAAACACTTCAAACAGAAGAATTTGGTGGTGGCGTTACCCACCGTATAGGAAGTATTAGACCCAGACACGACGCACAATTATCGTGGTGCTCCGAAGTCAAATTCCACATTAATTTATTCACACTTAGAATGTATGTCTTCATTGATTGAAGATATACTTTACTTCGTGTGTTGCACATCTAAGTCATCAATATGCATAAGTGTTAGGATGTGTGCCTGATCACAGAACATTTGAGGATTCCAAGATATTTAGCTCACACCATAACTTGCAAAATCTCTTCTCATCCAAGGGCTTGGTGAAGATATCTGCCAATTGCTCTTTAATGTTGACGTGTATGATATCAATATCTTCCTTCACAACATGATCTCTGAGAAAGTGATGACGAATTTCAATGTGCTTTGTCTTCGAGTGTTGAACTGGGTTGTTGGCAATCTTGATGGCGCTTTCGTTGTCGCAGTAGAGTGGCACTTGCTTCAGATGAATGCCATAGTCTTTGAGTGTTTGCTTCATCCACAGAAGCTGAGCACAGCAAGATCCAGCAATGTATTCAGATTCAGCAGTGGAGAGAGATACACAGTTCTGCTTCTTTGAAGACCAACATACAAGTGATCGTCCCAGAAAATGACATGTGCCTGATGTAGACTTGCGATCCACCTTGTCACCAGCATAACCAGCATCCGAGAATCCAACCAGATCAAACTCTGAGCCCTTTTGATACCATAATCCTAGAGTTGGGGTGTAAGCCAAATATCAAAGAATTCGCTTCACAGCTAAGTGATGCGATTCCTTTGGTGCCGCTTGGAATCGAGCACACATGCAAACACTAAGCATAATATCTGGCCTAGATGCACATAGATAAAGTAAAGAACCAATCATGGAGCGGCATACCTTTTGATCAAACTCTTTACCATTGTCGTCGGGACCTAGATGATGTTTGGCTGGCATTGGCGTCGTGGAGCCTTTGCAGTCTTGCATACCAAATTTCTTCAAGCAATCTTTGAGGTACTTCTCTTGAGATATAAAGATGCCGTTGCGTTGCTGACGTATTTGAAGACCAAGGAAGAACTTCAGCTCACCCATCATGGACATCTGATATTGCTCTTGCATCATATATCCAAACTCTTCACTGTATTTCTGATTGGTGCAGCCGAAGATAATGTCATCCACATATATTTGGCACACAAACAGTTCACCATCATATGTCTTCATGAAGAGAGTGGGGTCGAGGGAACCAGGTTTGAAGCTTTTGCTCTTCAGGAAGTATTTGAGTGTGTCATACCAAGCCCGAGGGGCTTGTTTGAGGCCGTACAGTGCCTTGTTAAGCTTGTACACCATGTCAGGGTGTTTTGGATCTTCAAAGCCAGGTGGTTGTGCAACATAGACTTCTTCAATCTTCCCATTGAGAAAGGCGCTCTTCACATCCATTTGATACAGGAGAATGTTATGATGATTTACATAGGCTAGCAGTATGTGTATGGCTTCAAGTCTAGCCACAGGAGCAAATGTTTCATCGAAGTCAATCCCTTCAACTTGAGTGTATCCTTGAGCAACGAGACGAGCTTTGTTTCTGACAACTTGACCATGCTCATCTTGCTTGTTGTGATATATCCATTTGGTGCCTATTATATTGTGCTTGCGAGGATCAGGATGCTTAACAGGTTCACATACATTATTCAGCTCAAACTGTTGAAGCTCTTCTTGCATAGCTTGAATCCATTCAGGTTCCATGAAGGCTTATTCAACTTTCTTGGGTTTAGATATTGAGACGAATGCGAAGTGCCCACAGAAATTTGCTAGTTGTGTTGCCCTTGAATGAGTGAGTGGACCTGGTGCATTGATGCTATCAATTATTCTCTCAATCTGTACTTCATTTGCATCACGAGGATGTATAGGACGAAGATTTTGCTCTTGCTGATCATTGTCATTGTTAGAGGGATTGTCTTTAGGCTGAGCATTGTCTTCAGGTTGATTAGGTGCGGAGATGACAAGTTCCTCTTCAGACTGAGCTTTAGACGGTATGATTTCTCCAGTTCCCATAAGTTTGATTGATTCACTGGATGGAACTTCATCTAGCACATTTGGCAGGTGCTCTCTTTGTGAGTCATTCATCTCATCAAACCGCACATCCACTGTTTCAACCACTTTATAGTGAAAAAGGTTGAAGACTCTGTAGGAGTGTGAATCCTTTCCATATCCAAGCATAAAACCCTCATGTGCTTTTGGTGCAAATTTTGAAGTGTGATGTGGATCCTTGATCTAGCACCTGGCACCAAATACTCTGAAGTAACTGACATTTGGCTTCTTGCCAGTAAGGAGCTCATAGGATGTCTTGTTCAGAAGCTTGTGAAGATAAACACGGTTGATGATATGGCATGCAGTATCAATGGCTTCAGGCCAGAATTTTCTTGGAGTCTTGTATTCATCAAGCATCGTCCGGGCCATCTCAATAGGTGTTCTGTTCTTGCGTTCGACGACGCCATTCTGCTGTGGCGTGTACGGAGCTGAGAATTCATGTGTGATGCCTAAGGTATCAAGATATGTATCTAGGCCAGTGTTCTTGAATTCAGTGCCATTGTCACTTCTGATGTGCTTTATCTTGGCGCCATAGTTGTTCATTGCTCGATTGGCGAAGCGTCTGAAGACATCCTGCACTTCAGTCTTGTAGAGGATTATATGCACCCAAGTATATCTTGAATAATCATCAACAATGACAAAGCCATAGAGACAAGCAGTAGTAGTAAGAGTTGAGTAATGAGTGGGACCGAAAAGATCCATGTGTAGCAGTTCGAAGGGTTGAGTCGTTGTCATGATTGTCTTCGAGGGATGCTTGGCCCTCGTCATCTTTCCTGCTTCACAGGCACCGCATAAGTGATCCTTCTTGAACTTGACGCCCTCGATGCCTATGACTTGCTTCTTCCTTGCAAGAGTGTGGAGGTTCCTCATGCCAGCATGCCCTAGGCTCCGATGCCAGAGCCAGCATTCAGAAGCTTTTGCTAGAAGACATACTGCAAGTTGCGGTCCTGCTGAGAAATCTACCACATACAAATCATCTTTCCGATACCCTTCAAACACTAGAGACTTGTCAGATTCCATTAGAACAAGGCAACAATATTTTCCAAACATCACAATCATGTTTAAATCGCAAAGCATTGAGATGGACATTAAGTTGAAACCAAGGGATTCAACAAGCATGACTTTATCCATGTGTTGATCCTTTGCGATTGCAACTCTACCTAGACCCAATACCTTGCTTTTACCAGTGTTAGCAAATGTGATGTGACTTTTGTCAGATGGACGTAAGGTTGAGTCCATGAGAAGGCTTCGCGTGCCAGTCATGTGATTGGTACACCCACTATCAATAATCCATTCTGAAGCTGCTGGTGTCGTACCCTACAGTGCAGTTAGGGGGATAGGCTTCACGAAGAGAATTGTGAAGCAAAAACATTTGACGAACCAGTGGATTATTAAAGCTTAGATCGAGATTAGGACTGATAGGGCAATTAGCAAGCGACTCAAGAACAAAGTACATAATAAGACCATTTGGGCATTTGATCTTGCGCCCTACAAGATGTGTAAGGTCCCCAGCAATAGCGTCAGACGATTTTGGTTTTCGTTTGGAGACCTTTCCCTGCAAAAAAAGTTAAGCTTTCTTAGCCACCCACATCTTCAAGGGTGGCTTCGAAGCAATGAGTCTAAGTGTAGCATCTGAGAACTTTGGCTTTGGAGCCCTAGCAAAAAGTCTTACAGGTGGACAATAGTACTCATAAGAATAAGCAGAATAGTTCTTGGTCTTATGAACATGGCGGTTTGATGAACCGTGCTCATATTCATAGGCCTGAGTATGGTTTCCCTGCAAAACATTTGCGTTAGTGCGACTCAGATGAGTCCTCTGTCTGTATGAAGCCTTTGGACCGTATGAAGCCTGTGGTCTGGGGTTTGTCTTCTTCACATGTGGTGTCATGATGACATTCATAGGAAGATTCTCCAAACACCTTTTTGGCACCCAGATCTTCTTCATAGGCGGTCCATTCCTGCAGTTAGTACCAATATACCTGGCAAACACTTCACCATTCTGATTCTTAAATAGTTTATAGTTTGCATCAAAGGATTCATCAATAACAATGGGGTTAGCACAAGTGAAGCCAGATAGGGTGGACGGATCCGCTGAAGGTTCCTTTGCAGCAACCCATGTGGTTTTGGGGTACTGCTCAGGTTTCCAGTAAGAGCCATCAGCATTCATTTTCCTTTCGAACCCAACACCCTCTTTCCTAGGGTTTCGGTTCAGGATCTGCCTTTTGAGGACATCACATAGTGTATGATGCCCTTTGAGACTTTTGTACATCCTTGTTTCAAGCAGTGTCTTCAACCTAGCATTCTCATCAGCAATAGCAGTGGTATCCTCAGCAGAGGGGTTAGTTACCACATCAACAGTTGAAGATATTGCAATAGTAGCAGCAGTAGAACATTCAGCAACAGAAGTAGCATTATCACGCTCAATGCATTTAAGACATGGTGGTTCAAATCCTTCCTCAGCTGAACTGATCTGTTCAGCGCGAAGTGACTCGTTTTCCTTTTGAAGATCTTCATGAGCCGCTCTCAATTTCTCAAGATCTTGCTTCCTTTGAAGATAATCATAGGAAAGCCTTTCATGAGTTGTTGAGAGCGTTTCATGACGACTTTCAAGTTTCTCATACTTAATGTGAAGATTTTTTATGTCTTCAATTAAGGACTGAGATCGAGTCATTTCAGCATCTAACAGATCATCGCTTTTGTCTAACAGTTTTTGAATGTGTTCCATAGCTTTCTGTTGTTCAGTTGCAATTTTAGCAAGTGTTTTGTAGCTTGGTTTGGAACCACAATCAGAGTCATTGTCACTAGATGTTTGATAGTGAGTAGTGCGTGTGTTTACCTTGGCACCGCGTGCCATGAAGCAGTAGGAAGGAGCAAAGTAGTCCTTGTCATTTGCATCGGTGTCGGTGATGAAGTCATTGTCTTCAGTGTTGAAGATGGACTTGGCAACGTATGTTGTAGCCAGACTCGCAACGCTAGAATAGGACTCCTCCTCAGACTCCGCCTCCGCCTCCTCAGAAGTGGACTCCTCCTCAGAATCCATTTCCTTGCCAACAAACGCACATGCCTTGCCAGATGAGCTCTTCTTGTGTGATGAAGACTTTGAGGAAGACTTGGAAGAAGACATGGAAGAAGACTTTGAGTATTTCTTCTTCTTCTTGTCGTCAGAGTCATACTCCTTGCTCTTCTTCTTGTTGTTGTTCTCATTATCCCACTGTGGACACTCAGAGATGTAGTGGCCAGGTTTGTTGCACTTGTGACATGTTCTCTTCTTGTAGTCATGAGCAGAAGCTTCATCATTCCTTGAGCTTGATCGTGAAGACTTTCTGAAGCCTTTCTTCTTGGTGAATTTTTGGAACTTCTTCACAAGCATAGCAAGCTCGTTTCCAATGTCTTTAGGATCATCAGAACTGCTGTCAGATTCTTCTTCAGATGAGGAGACAACTTTTGCCTTCAAGGCACGAGTTCGCCCATAGTTGGGACCGTAGATGTCTCTTTTCTCAGAAAGCTGAAACTCGTGTGTGTTGAGCCTCTCAAGTATGTCAAACGGATCGAGTGTCTTGAAATCAGGACGTTCTTGAATCATCAGGGCTAGGGTGTCAAACGAGCTGTCAAGTGATCTCAGGATTGTCTTGACGACTTCATGCTTGGTGATCTCAGTAGCGCCGAGGGCTTGAAGCTCATTTGTGATGTCAGTGAGTCGATCAAACGTGAGCTGGACATTCTCATTGTCATTTCTCTTGAAGCGGTTGAAGAGGTTGAGAAGGACACTGATTCTCTGATCTCTCTGGGTTGAGACGCCTTCGTTGACCTTGGAGAGCCAATCCCAGACTAGCTTAGATGTTTCCAAAGCACTCATGCGGCCATATTGTCCTTTAGTCAGACGACCACAAATGATATTCTTGGCAGTAGAGTCCAGTTGAACGAACTTCTTGACATCAGCAGCACTGACACCTTCTCCAGCCTTGGGAACTCCATTCTTGATGACATACCATAGGTCGACATCAATGGCTTCAAGATGCATGCACATCTTATTCTTCCAGTAGGGATATTCAGTTCCATCGAAGACGAGGCATGCAGCGGAGACTTTAATTATCCCTGCAGTCGATATAGCTAAAACTCCAGGTGGTTAAACCGAATCACACAGAACAAGGGAGTACCTTGCTCTGATACCAATTGAAAGTGCTAGTGATCGACTAGAGGGGGGGGGTGAATAGGCGATTTTATGAAAGTCTTCAAAACATGTAAGTTTCGACGACAAACGATAGAAATAAACCTATTACCATGCAGCGGAAGGTAGACTACACTAGGCAAACCATAGTCAAGTATTCAATGAAGTGAAAGCACAATGACTAATAGCAGCTAGGTAGTAAGGATCAGGTAGGAAGATATTGTGAAGCCAATCAGAACAAGTAATCACTCAGTGAAGCCAAATGGTGATGCAATCGTACAGTGACTTCACAAGGACCAACAGTAAGTAAAGGGAAGGGAAGGATGAAACCAGTGACTCGTTGAAGACAATGATTTGTTGGACCAGTTCCAGTTGCTGTGACAACTGTACGTCTGGTTAGGGAGGCTGAGATTCAACTCAGAAGACCTCGTCTTCACCTTATTCCCCTTGAGCTAAGGACACCCAGTCCTTGCCTAATCACTCTAGTATGTCTTCAAGGTAGACTTCCAAACCTTCACAAACTTCGTTCACCGGCGATCCACAATGACTCTTGGATGCTCAGAACGCGACGCCTAACCGGCTGGAGGATTCATAGTCCTCAAGTGTAATAAGTCTTCATATCACACAGACATGAAGACTTAAGTGATGCCTAACACTCTTTGGCTCTGGGTGGTTAGGGCTTTATCCTCGCAAGGAATTCTCTCTCAAAGGCTTCGAGGTGGGTTGCTCTGAAACGACAAAAGTCGTGCTTTAACTCTGAGCAGCCAACCGTTTATGGTTGTAGGGGGTGGGCTATTTATAGCCACTAGGCAACCCGACCTGATTTGTCCGAAATGACCCTGGGTCACTAAGGAACTGACACGTGTTCCAACGGTCAGATTTCAAACACACACAGCAACTTTACTTGGGCTACAAGCAAAGCTGACTTATCCAACTCTGGACAAGATTTGCTCTCATAGTCTTCACTCGAAGACATAAGATTTTGGTTAAGCATCACTTCAGTCATTTTGACTGGTTCTCCTGGACCCCACTTAACAGTGCGGTGGTTCCTATGACCCAACAAAGAAAAACACAGAACGACGAAACTGCTAAGTCTTAGCGCTCCATAGTCTTCACGCGATGTCTTCTCTTGTCATAGTCTTCAATGTGAATGTCTTCACATACCACCTTTGACTTCAATGTCTTCATACATTTTTAGGGGTCATCTCTGGTAGGAAAACCGAATCAATGAGGGACTTCTACCTATGTTATCCTGCAATTCTCACAAACACATTAGTCCCTCATCTAGGTTTGTCATCAATACTCCAAAACCAACTAGGAGTGGCACTAGATGCACTTACACATGCAAAGTGCGGATGTGCCATGGTGAGAAAGATGTCCAATGTCCCGTGGCCAAAGGCACCTTCGTGGACACCATCAAGGGGTGGAAGAAATTGTGGTTCTACGTCACAAAGCCCCGCGACACCACCTGGGCCGCAGCTCCCGAATTCAAATCCGGGGCGCCAATGTGGCTAACCTCCTGGCAAGAGAAGGGCCTGGATTGGTCTTCATCGGACGAGCTGACAGCGCTCCAGACGCGCATCAGGCGCATGATGGACAAGAACGTCAAGCTTGTCGATGTGATTCAAGTGATGCTACTCCGGTGGATCCTTCCATGCCAGAGCCGGGCTTGCCACCTATGGGAGTTCGACCCGGCCGAGCACAAGACCCTGCAACAGTTCTTCGGAACTACACACGAAGATATCTGGAAGGTGCTCTTCAAGGCCCACGAGACGTGGCCGAAGACCACCGAGGATCATGGGCATGACCTGGCTCATCCCGCCAGCTCGGTAAGTTTTCCGTTGTTTCAAGGTGTATTCCAAACTTGCTTATTCAAGGAGGGCGTCTGAACTTTCCATTTGTTCTTTCAGGTTTGGACGAAGAAGGCGGAGAGGATTCAGTGTCCGGCTCCACTGCCCGAGGATCCAGCCATCCCGCGTCTGACCAAGATGCTGGTTCCGGTGCCCTACAAGGCGCCGGAGAAGAAGGCCAAGAAGAAGGCCAAGGGGACCAGAGGTGGCCTCCGTCCCAAGGGTACTTTGGATGTGGCGTCCGAAGACTCCGAAACTCACTCCGCCACCTAAGACAACGAGGAGTTGGAAGAGGAGGAAGAGAGCAACTTCCCCCTCCCCGAGGCGTGAAGGAAGAGGGCGGCCTCCATAGATCTAGATGCGGAGGCGTCCAAGAAGGGAAAGGCTTCCCTCGCAGATAGCTCTGCATGGGACGTCGATAGCAGCCCAGAACGGCGCCCTCGAGATAAGCCCCTGGCCGAATCATGAGTATCCGAAGACCCTGACGCATTCATATATCTGCCTCTTTACTTCATAATTTTAACATATCGAATCATGTATTTTCAGTCCGGCTCATTCCGCCCTTGAGCGATCCTCGTCTTCAGGGAACTCGCTGCACCCGAAGGTGATGGACAGCGGGTCCCCTCTGACGGCCTCCTCTCCCATGGCCATGGACGACACCGAGGTGTTGTCCCGAAGGACCCCTGGCCAGGGAGAGGCGCAGGAGGCCTTCAGGACGGCACCAGAGGGCGAGACCTCGGCCGCCGAACACATGGGGGAGCAGATCCACATGAAGACTGGTGATGAGGGCCATGTCCAATTTGCCCCCCAGCCGAATACGATCCTGGAGACTTATACGGCTCCAGAATCCGGCAAGCAGCCTCCTTCATTGGAAGGAGGTGTGCCCATTCCGCCGGTGACCTCTGTCCAACCAGAGGCGTCAGATACTTTGTTGGGAGCGTTGTGGAGCGCTTCCATCATAGAGGAACACCGCACCCTCATGGGTGCGGTGATTGAGAAGATTAAGTCCGTGAAGAGCAGACTGACCGAAGCCTGCACAAGCCTTTTAACAGGCTTTGAGGTACATGATGCAAAAAGAAAGTCACATTATAGATAGTAGCCCCTGAGACTCTATTCGGGGTTCAGAAAGAAAAGCCGAACAGAGGATCAAGTAGTTTTTAGCAGGAGGCTAACCATGTGTGTCTATGTGAATAAGAAGGCGTCGCTGCTAGCCGGAACTTCGCATGCTGCCGAAGTATCCGGACTAAAGCAGAGGCTGGAGCAGACCGAGGAAGAGCTCGGTCGTGTGAAAAAGCAGCTGGTGGACAAGCAGGGTATGTAACGACCTGTTCAAATATAGCAAGATATGAATTGATTGTGTTGATCGTGTGATAATTTGTAGGGGTGGTGTCCGAGGTGGAAACCCTCAAGGCAGTGCTGGCCGAAGCCCAGAAGAGAGCGGCAGACGAGCAGGCTGCTCGCAACAAGCACGAGGCCAGGGCCGGCGAGGTCCAGCAGGAGCTGTAGGACATCGTGAAGAAGTGCGAGGCCTTGGAGCGGAAGAATGCGGACCAAGAGTCTGAACATGCCCAGGCTCGTCAAAGTGCACAAGAGGCCCGGGTCGAAGCCCAGGGCACCCTTTAGGAAATCCAGGAGGCCAAGAAAATTGTGGCGGGTAAGGCTTTCATTATGCAGAGCAAGTATGTGAAGAAGAGATATCTCATGCTAACCCGGATTTGGAGTTCTCCAGGGGTGTTTGCGGATCTGCCCCACAGACATTCTTCCATGCCGAAGAGGGGAGCTCAACGGAGAAGTTGTTCTGGTCGCAATATCTTGCGCTAGAACATCCGGTGGCTTTTAGCGACCAGCTGAAGCAGCTGGTCAAGCTGCATAGGGTGGCCGAACTATCCATGAAGGATTTAATAATACGGTTGTGGCCTGCAAAAGCTATACCCGGCAGCTACTTCGGCCTCGTGAAGCGGCTGGTGAATGTCTGCCCTCGGCTTGATGCCATCAAGCGGTCGGTCTGCATAGAACGTGCGCGGATGGCCTTCGCCCGTGTCAAGATACAATGGGCGAAGATGGACGCCGTCAAGCTCGCGACCGAAGGATCGCCCGCGGGCAAGGAGCACCGCACGCCCGAGCGGTATTTTGAAGATGTTCTGAAGGGATCCCGCATTATGGCGGAGCAATGTGCTAAGGACATTATTTTTGAATGAATACATTCATGTAATCCCGTCCTGTATGATGAAAAGAAGGCTTGATATGTAATATAATGCTTTGTTGTTTATTAAAGTTTTACCTCCCGTGCGGCCGTTTCATCAAGTCTGAGAGTTGTCCAGTCGTCGGCTTCAGCCTCCACGTAGATAGTAAGGGGGTGTTCGGGATGAATCTAAACACTCTTTATCCAAGAGTTTGGTCCTTAAAGGAGGTGTTTAGTGCAACGAACCAGACAATCAGACTATGTGTCTTTATCATCCTCACTTAGCAATAGGAGTTTGACAAATAAAATGTAGGCGCAGCCCCTAGTATCCATACTAGGGTGATGTAAACACCTGATCGAATAAGAACCGATTTGTCGCATAATGCGGGAAAAATCGCTAAAGATTTGAAACATCCGAAGAGTTGACTGGCTCACGCCACATCATGACACTAAGTTTTTGGCTTTCTCTACTGAGGTGCTCATCCGGATAAACCAGGACACAATCACAGTAGTTCTCCCTTTACTACCCTAGCCGATATAGCGGAACGTAAGGTAGTAAGCACAGGAGCCAGGCAACCCAACTATTAACCAAAGCCATGATTTGGAGCCAATGCATATAATGCTAAATTCGGGGTGCCAAACTATACTGTAAAAGTGTTCGGACTTGTTTCCATAGTGTGAGGCGCAATAAAGCCCCTAGCGGATTACGGCGTACCAAGGTGTACAGATGTAAATTAAAATAGCGAAATAAAAAATAAAGAAGAAGCTAGTGCCACATATGTTGGGCCACAAACTGTTTCCATTATAATTTTAATTAATACATCAGAGCGTACTCGAACAAAAAGTGCGAGAAGCAACAGTGGCTATTTAACATGCCAAGACCAAGGGGGAGCTGCGTACGAGTCCTAAAAATAGGTAGAATGATCGCCAAGAAGGATATCTAGAGATTCCCCCGCACGTCAGTGCTGCTTTCCACCTTGCTGTGTCCGTCCTTCGAAAGGACCGATTATGAGGCCGTCGAGAGGGGCCTGCAGAAAGGAAACCTGAAGAGGAAAAAAGAAAAGAAGAGAGAAAAAAGTGAAAGTATGTGTGTCCAGGGGAGGTCGAGCCATATTATGGATCACAATCTAGTTATGCCTCCATCTATGCCCATGGTATTTCGAGTGCGTAGTTATGTACGCGCGGCGCGAACGCTGCCACTTGGTGTGGTCTAAGACGGAGGCTGAATTGCTAATTCAGCTCTTGACGAGCTGGGATGTCCTGGCGCATAGTAGTCCGGACTCGTTTGACAGTGTCCGGGAGTATGGCTGCCGAATTAAGGTTCTTCTTGTGGAGGCCGCTTTGTACCTCTGCGGAAGGGGACGATATCGAAGATTAACTCCTCGCTTCAGGAGTTGTCCGGAGATCCGAAGATGACCTCGAATGTGATTGAGCCCGAGCAGCAGGCTTCTACACCTGGTATTACTCCTTTAAAGTTAGTTTTGGTGGGCTTGATCCTTTATGTGTCGATGCCCATTTTGCGCATTGTATCCTGGTAAAGCAGGTTGAGGCTGCTGCCGCCATCCATGAGGACTCGTGTGAGGTGAAATCCATCAATTATTGGGTCGAGGACCAGTGCGGCTGACCCGCCGTGACGGATATTGGTCGGATGGTCCCTACGATCGAAGGTGATCGGGCATGACGACCATGGGTTGAATTTTTGGGCGATCGGCTCCATCGCATAGACGTCCCTGAGCGCGCGTTTGCACTTCCTCTTGGGGATATGGGTGGCATATATCATGTTCACCATTTTGATTTGAAGGGGAAACTTCTTCTGTCCCCCTGTGTTCATTGCACGGGGCTCCTCGTCGTCGTTATCGCTTTGCGACCTCTTCTCCTTGTCTTCGGCATTTAACTTGCCGGCATGTTTGAAGACCCAACAACTCATGTGGGTATGATTGGCTAGTTTATCAGGGGTGCCATGGATCGGACATGGGTGATCGAGTATGAGGTCCAGGATGGAAGGACCCTGATTATTTCTTTTATATGGCATCTTCCGCTGACCG
This sequence comes from Triticum dicoccoides, assembly GCF_002162155.2. Classification (NCBI taxonomy): domain Eukaryota; kingdom Viridiplantae; phylum Streptophyta; class Magnoliopsida; order Poales; family Poaceae; genus Triticum; species Triticum dicoccoides. The sequence goes on along the minus strand of NC_041382.1, from coordinate 517,058,734 downwards.
GACATGGAGCCACTGAATCCGGCGTTCATCGCCGTGTCATCGGTATTATCACCGTTGCTTCGACGCTTATGTCTGTTGCGTTGGGGCTTGTCGTTGCTTTTTCTTGCTTCCGAAGTGCTAGGTTCACTTGTATTGTTATTGCTACGGGCTTGCCAGCTATCTTCGCCCGCTCAAAAGCGGGTCATAAGTGCCGTGAGAGCTTCCATGGACTTTGACTTTTCTTGGCCGAGGTGTCGGGCGAGCCATTCGTCCCGGATGCTATGTTTAAATGCCGCTAGGGCTTCAGAATCCGGACAGTCGATGATCTGGTTCTTTTTGGTTAAGAATCTAGTCCAGAATTTCCTGGCTGACTCTCCGGGCTGTTGGATTATGTGACTTAGGTCGCCGACATCTGGAGGTCGAACATATGTACCTTAGAAGTTGTCAAGGAAGGCTTCTTCCAAGTCCTCCCAGCTGCCGATGGAGCTTTCAAGCAGGCTGTTCAGCCAGTGTTGGTCTGCCCCCTTGAGCATTAGGGAGAGGTATTTGATGGCATGAAGATCATCACCACGGGCCATGTGAATATGGAGAATAAAGTCTTCAATCCATACTACAGGATCTGTGGTCCATCATATGATTCGATATTCACGGGTTTGAACCCTTCTGGGAATTCATGTTCCATTACTTCATCAATGAAGCAGAGGGGGTGTGCGGCTCCTCTATGTCGGGCCAGGTCGCGACGCAGTTCGGATGGAGTCCATCTGCAGTTTTCGGCTCGGACATAATTGTGCTTGACGTGTTCGGCATGATAGCCGTCGTCGCGTGTCGAGGCATGCCCCCGTGATCCGTAGATTGATCTGGCCAGGCCTGCTTTATTCTTCAGGCCCTGCCGGAGATCATACGTTTATCCCTAAGCAGTTTTGTATCTGCCTTGACGGTGAGGTAGTGCGGGCTGGTGTTCGGCTTGGGTTGCAGCTTTGTCCCGACCATGTGGTGGCCGGTCAGCCGCATTGTGCGCTGATGGCACGGGCTCCAATGCCTCGTCATCAAATTGAGGTAGTAATTTGCACTTCGGGTAACTTTTGAGTGGTCGCTTGAGGCCGTATTCCACGTCTTCCAGGACATTAATCCATCTATCGTTGAGAAGATCTTCATCAGCTTGAAGCTATTATTGTTTCTTTTTTGAGGCTCCTAGAAGTGGCTATTAGCCAGCGCTTGAGCGCTCCTGCTCGAGAGGTTCCTCAGGCACGATAAAATCCTCATTCCCGAGGCTCACCTCATCCTCGGAGAGTGGAAGATAATTGCTGTCCTTCGAGTCTTCATGCATGACCTGTTCATCAGGGCTGACTCGCCCATCTTCCCGTTCGACTTGTTCGGAAGCTGGCTCAACGGGGTCTTCATTGTCTCCGGCATCGTCTAGAGTATTGTTTTGTCCTGTTCCGGTATTACTGTCTTTTTCACGGCGTGACTTAGAGCGGCGCCGCCATCGTCGGTGCTTTGGCTGTATCGCTGGGGTGTTATCTTCCAGTGGGTCTTTTTTGTCATCGCTGTTAACTTCTTTGGGTGTATCCACCATGTACACGTTGTAGGAGGAAGTGGCCGTCCAGCGCCCGGTAAATGGTGAGTTTTGGGCCTGCTCCTCTTTGGCATCTTCCATACCGTCGATGTCTCCAGAGTCATAGTCGAGCATGTCGGTTAGATATTCGATAGTGGCTATTAAGTGGGAGGTGGGTGGGAAGCAAAATTCCCCGTCATCAGCCCCCAGTTCAAACCGGATATAATTCGGTTGTGAGTCCTCTGCTAAAGAGAGGGTTTTTAGTGAGTTTATCACATCGCCTAGAGGTGAGTGCCGGAAGATATCCGCAAAACTGAATTCGACGATCAGCGTCGGGTAAGGCTCGGCAAACGCAGATGCACGCAGTTCGGACCCAGTGACCGAAGATGGATCCGGGGGTCCGGTGATGTAGATCTCGCACGAGGTGGGGTCTGTTTGCGGCTCCAACACCGCTGAGTCTGCGGCTTCCGTGGCGGGGTCAAGCCTCCCGTCTTCGGATGGCACAAGATGCTCCGGATCTAGGGCCAGAGCGCTTACAGGCGCAGTCTCCTGGGTATAGTCCGATGACAGATCTAGGTCATGTTCATCGCGATGGCAGGGAGTGGCTGCCATGGGTTCAAATCCGCTGAAGATCAAGTCTCCGCGGATATCAGCGACGTTGGTCAAGCTTCCAAACTGACCTGACAGCCAGGGGCGTAGCTGTCAATCTGCTCTAGATGGCCAAGCAAGATGGCCTGCAGTGCGAATCCGCTGAATACGAAGATCTGGCCAGGGAGAAAGACATCCCCTGGGCAGCGTTGTTGTAGATGATGGATGGAGCCATCGAACCTTCTGATGACGGCACAATGGAACTCTCAATGAAAGCACCAATCTCGATGTCAAAACCGGCGGATCTCGGGTAGGGGGTCCCGAACTGTTCGTCGGAGGTTGATGGTAACAGGAGACAGGGGACACAATGTTTACCCAGGTTCGGACCCTCTCTATGGAGGTAATACCCTACTTCCTGCTTGATTGATCTTGATGAATATGAGTATTACAAGATTTGATCTACCACGAGATCGTAATGGCTAAAACACTAGAAGTCTAGCCTATGTGATTATGATTGTCTCTACGGAGTAAACCCTCTGGTTTATATAGACACTAGAGGGGACTAGGGTTGTACAAAGTCAGTTACATAGAAAGGAATCTTCATATCCGAACGCCAAGCTTGCCATCCACGCCAAGGAGAGTCCCATCACGACATGAGTGAGAGTCTTCGGTCTTGTATCTTTATAGCCCATTAGTCTGGACCATGTCCAACAAGCCGGACGCCCGAGGACCCCTTAGTCCAGGACTCCCTCAGGTGGCGCCCGCGCTCCTAAGCCAAAGGGGAGATGAAAGCCATCCTTTCCACATCTTCCGCTGCCATCTTGATTTGATGATAGCTTGAGAAGGCATCTAGGAATCACGAAAGGTCATACCCCGTGGTGGAATCCACAATTTTCTCAATGCACGGAAAAGGGAAAGGGTCCTGGGGGCAAGCCTTATTGAGGCTTGTGAAGTCGACGCACTTACGCACCTTCCCACCCTTCTTGGGGACAATGACCGAGTTAGCAAGCCACTCGGGGTGGCGCACCTCTCGGATGACCCCGACTTCTTGTACCTTATGCACCTCCTAGACAATGAACTCTGGCTTTTCCAATGCCTGGCGGCACGCTTTTTGCTTGATTGGACTATTGTTCGGGCACACTGTGAGGTGAAACTCGACCACCTCCTCGACACTCCGGACAGATCAGATGTTTTCCAAGCAAAAACGTCTGAATTTGCTCAGAGCAAGGCGATGAGCACGCTCTTCTGCGCTTGGGAGAGGCAGGTGCCGATGGTAATGGCGGGGCCATAGCCAGTGCTGTCCATCGAAACCTTCTTTGTCTCAGCGCGGTCCTAGGAGAATAACGACTTCGGCATTGCGGGCGTGGCCTCAGAGGGCTCTGCCGCATCCCCAGCAGCCGGACGCTCGACCGCGACAACTTTGCAGGCTTGCCTAAGGGAGCTGACTGTGTCCTTCTTCTCGCAGGCGATGGTGATGACGCCGCTGCACCCTCGCATCTTGAGGACATTGTAGCCGGGATGGGTCACCGCCATGAATTTGGCGAGCGTTGAACACCCCAGGATGGCGTTGTACGGCAGGCCAATGTGCGCCACATCGAAGTCAATGAGGTCGGTATGGTAGTTCCCACAGGTACTGAACGTGACTGGAAGGCGCACTCGTCCCAGGAGATGGTACGACCGCAAGTCACTCAAGAGAAGGGCCTGGTCGGCATCAGCTGGTCTCAAGACACCTGGAGCGTCTTGAAGGTCTCGATGGAGAATACGCTGAGGCTGGCACCCCCGTCGACGAGGGTCTTGGTGATTGAGACATTGCTAATGGTGGGGTGCACAGCATGGGGAGCGTGCCTGGCATGACCATGGACTTGAGGCAATCCCTAGGTTCGAAGGTGATGGCGTACTATGACCACTTGAGGGGCAGAGCAGCTTCAGGCCTCGGGAGGGCGGCGTTCACCCCGTGAGAGATCTTCTTGGAGTGGTGGCTAGATGCGGGGGCCTAAGCCCCACCGAGGATGGAGGCCATCATGTGGGGCTCCAAGACGCCCCCGGTGCCCCCGTCGAGCTGGGCGAAGCGCGTGACAAACTGGTGACAGAGCTCGCACCAAGAAGAGACCAAAGCCTCAGGGAGGCTCATGAGCCAAGAACGTAGAACGGCTGTGAGCACTACAAAAAAACACTTCCGTGATGATACATGTTTGTCATAGTATGTCACCTTTTCTGTGATGTATGTACATCCATGACGATTTTATGATAGAATCAAGATAGTCATACCTGTGCCATCGTAGAAGTGTTCCATGACAATACCAAAATTATCATCACAGAAGTGTTCACTTCCATGACGATAAATGACACGTCATGGAAGTGCTTTCGTCAAGGGTAACCAACACGTGGCATCCACCGTAATGGGTCGTGTTAAGCTATCGGTTCCGGTTTTGGATTCGATAACCCGTTAACAGCCCGGACCAATGGGGATTTTCCATGTGTAAAATTCTCATTGGCCCAAGGAAACACGTATCAGCTCGTCATTGGGTCAGATGGGTGCCTAAGATATGTCAACACGTGTGACGGCCCACCACTGGCCCATTTATCTTACAAAGGCTGGCCCGTTTGACTTGGTAAAAAGTTAGCGGGCCGTCCCATGAAAATCATGTTAATGGTTTGTTCGCAAATAGCCCATTTTATGGCCCGGTAACTCACGACCCGTTAGGGCCTTCCTGAAATTGGTCCAACAATGTCATGTGGGCCGTCGAATATAACACCAGCCCGTTTCACTTTCGGCCCATGTATGGCCCAGGACATCTTTCGGCCCATATGAGGCCTTTCGTATCTTTAGGCCCTTCAGTGGCCCATGGTGACTCTAGCCCATAATGAACAGTAAATTTCTTTGTACCCATTAACGGCCCATGATTCACATGGGCCGTTTCCAGCCTGTGTTAGCTTTCAGCCTACTGACGGCCCATATGTTCTTGGGCTCCTTTCTGGCCCTCGATTACTTCCGGCCTGTTACTGGCTGTTCCCCTAATGGGCCAAATTTGGCATGTGGCAAGAATCGGCCCATTTGTGGCCTGTTAACCCATTGCGCCATTTCCAGCCCGTCCTATATTCTGGCACATTAACGACCCGCGATGCCTTTGACATAATTAAGCCTTTGTTGTCCTCCGTCCTGTTAACGGCCCGTTACCGTCCTGCCGATACCAATTACGCCCGTTTACGGCCCATATGGAACCATTTATCCAACGGCCTGAGGCCCACCGATTCTATGGCCCGTTGGAGGCCCATTTATCCAACGGCCCTAAGAGGCCCATGGATCCTACGGCCTGTAGCAGGGTAAAGGTTACAACGGTCCGTGTATGGCCCATGGTTGTTGCAGCCACTAGCAAACTAGGGAGAAAGAAGACTAGGAAATAAATAATCCTAAAACCAATGCTAGGCTATTAAGCCGATTGTACAGACTACATCCACTGGGCATCAAAGTTCGCCACCAGTGCAAATATAGGAAACACCCTACACTATTGTAACGCCCTCGATGCGGCTATATCTCCCACGTGTCTAAGCACGACTTAGAGGCATAACCGCATTGAAAGCAATGTCGCAAATGAGGTAATCTTCACACAACCCATGTAATACATAAGGGAAAAAGATACATAGTTGGCTTACAATTGCCACTTCACACAAATACATGAATAAAACATTACATCGACTAATACATACAAGGTCCGACTACGGAACCAAAATAAAAGAAGACTACCCCAAATGCTACACAGATCCCCGATCGACCCCAACTGGGCTCCACTACTGATCAACTAGAACGAAACAATATAAAGGACAAGATCTTCATCGAGCTCCTCCTGAGCTTGGTTGCGTCATCTGCACGGACTCATCGGCACCTGCAAGCTGGTTTTGGAAGTATCTGTGAGTCACGGGGACTCAGCAATCTCACACCCTCGCGATCAAGACTATTTAAGCTTATGGGCAATGTAAAGGTATGAGGTGGAGCTGCAGCAAGCGACTAGCATATATGGTGGCTAACATACGCAAATGAGAGCGAGAAGAGAAGGCAAAGCACGATCGAGAAACTATGATCAAGAAGTGATCCTAGAACAACCTACGTCAAGCATAACTCCAACACCGTGTTCACTTCCCGAACTCCGCCGAAAAGAGACCATCACGGTTACACACACGGTTGATGTATTTTAATTAAGATCAACTTGAGGTTTTCTACAACCGGACGTTAACAAATTCCCATCTGCCCATAACCGCGGGCACGGCTTTTGAAAGTTCAAAACCCTGCATGGGTGTCCCAACTTAGCCCATCACAAGATCTCACGGTCAACGAAGGATATTCCTTCTAGCGGGAAGACCCGATCAGACTCGGAATCCCGGTTACAAGACATTTTGACAATGGTAAAACAAGTCCAGCAACATCGCCCGAATGTGCCCACAAATCCCGATAGGATCTGCACATATCTCGTTCTCAGGACACACTCAGATGAGACATCCTACGAGTAAAACCAACCCTCAAGTTGCCCCGAGGTGGCCCCGCAGTCTACTCGATCGGACTAACACTCAGAGGAGCACTGGCCCGGGGGGGTTAAAATAATGATGACCCTCGAGAGAGCGACTCCCAAGGGAAGAGTAGGTGATGGTGAGGCAAATGGTAAAACCAAGGTTGGGCATTGCTGGAGGAGTTTTATTCAAGGCAAAATGTCAAGGGGTTCCCATTATAACCCAACCGCGTGAGGAACGCAAAATCCGAGAACATAACACCGATATGACGGAAACTAGGGCGGCAAGAGTGGAACAAAACACCAGGCATAAGGCCGGGCCTTCCACCCTTTACCAAGTATATAGATGCATTAATTAAATAAGAGATACTGTGATATCCCAACAAAATATCCATGTTCCAACAAGGAACAAACTCCAATCTTCACCTACAACTAACAACGCTATAAGAGGGGCTGAGCAAAGTAGTAACATAGCCAGACAATGGTTTGCTAGGACAAGGTGGGTTAGAGTCTTGGTTTAACAATATGGGAGGCATGATAAGCAAGTGGTAGGTATCGCAGCATAGGCATAGCAAAAGAGCGAGCAACTAGGAAGCAAAGATAGAAGTGATTTTGAGGGTATGGTCATCTTGCCTGAAATCCCACAAGGAAGAAGAACGAGTCCATGAAGAAGACAAACGGACGTAGACAAATGAGTCCTCACAAATGTGACGTTACGAAACCAACCCGAAGAAGAAACACCGGAAAGAAGCACACAACATAGTAAACAACCAACACACGAACATGGTATGATATGCGGAATGCGGTATGTGATGCATATGCATGATTAGCAAAGGAATGATTGAACCTGGCCTCAACATGGGAATCCAAGAGTTCCACTGGAAAGAGGAGATGATTTCGGTTGAAATCGATATAAAGATCAACGGAATCAGATGCACGGTTTGGAAATGGCAAGCAAAACAAATATGGCACTGGTCTGCGATAAACAGCAAGTAGCCAACTAAATGCAAGAAGATAAATATGCTACAGCACTCAAACATGGCAACAAAATACATGGCAGGGATCCACAGAAGATGCTTGACAAAAGATGAACACTGAGCTACGGCCAATTCATCCATTAATAGGTTCAAACAAGCATGTAAAAGTGCAAATGATAACAGGTTTCAGACTTAGTGAAATTAACACAAGTCTGGGATTTAACATCAGGAAGCACTCTTTAGAGCATGAAAACTACATGCTACAGGAACTTAACATGGCAAAGCAAAGCATGGAATGAAGCTACTCGAAGCACTTAACAAAAGTCCCTTAGTGACCTTGAGCCAAAAGGGATCAGAGAATACAATTGCAAGCATGTGAACATTGCAAAAACATAAACAGATCTCAAACTTAGTGAAAAACGGGAGCATGCAAATCAGTTAACGAGTAGGCATGTTTACGAGCTCGATGCACGCACTGCAGAGCATGGCATTACAAACTAAGCATACACACATAAAGAATACATGGCATAGAAGCTAGACATAGCAAGAACAACAACATAGCATGCACGGATCAATAGCAACATCCTCGGCAAAATCGCTAACAAGTCAACGATCAGCCAGGATTCACGATATAGCAAAAGTAGAGCTCGATTGACTCAAGCTAGGTTGCTCCATAAATGCAAACAAAGACATGGCTGGATAGAGCACCACAATGTTAACAAAACATCCTTATTGATCTTCCTCAAAAGAGGCACAGATCACTAGGAAACAACATGAACATATGGCATAACGACAAAATCAGGACAAGGACTTTGTGAAATTCTAAGTCCCTGAAATCAGCATTACCGATTACGCTACTTTGCAAGCTTGTGCTAGTCACCACAAATATCACAAAAAATACATGGCAAGCACCTCTGTAAAGATGGCATGGCATATAACAAAACACATGTAGAGCTCAGGATCATAGCATGCACACATTAATCATGGCAAAAATGAAAAATTTCTATTTGATGAAACAGATCTGCCAAGTTTATCACATATCCCTCTTCCAACGACATTTCGGGCATCAAGATGAGCTCAAATGAAAATGATGCACTAAGTTGCAATGATGTACTCGTCGATTCGAACATTTTGATATACTAAAAGCACAAAACGGAGCCACGGATGCGGAGTTATGATGCGATGAATAAAGCTAAAAAAACTACGAACTTAGCTATTTTGAGAAAAAAACGGGATGAGCGTAGGATACTAATAGACGCATGGGGAGGGACTTAGCGGACTGCTCACCACGGGCCTGGCCCAGTTCACAGAAGAGGGAGGAGGCAGACGGGCCGAAGGAGATGGGCCGGACTCGGGGCCCACGCGGGAGTCGCTGGCGCAGTCCACGCCGGGGACAGAGGAGGGTCGAGCGCTCCCGATCCTGTCGCAGCGAACACGGCGGCGGCTCTCCAGGAATCCGGCGAAGGGCGGAGCCATGGGTGGCGGACCTTCGGATCCCGCCGGATCCGGGACGGAGGGGACCGTAGGCAGCGGATCCGGACGGCGGTCTTCAGAACGGGCACGGGAGGAGCACCAGCGGTTGACGGCGGCGTGCATGGCCGGCGATGGCGACGTTGACGCAAGGCGGCAGGGCGAGGCATGGCACGCCGGCGTGGAGGGCAGCGATGCTCGGGAGACGGGGAGGCGCTCTACGGGAAGATGCTCGCGCGCCACGCGTGGGGCGCGATCGCGGTGACCCGGGCCTGGGAGGGCCCCGGATGGGCTAGGCGGGCCACCGGCGGGAGGTGGGAGGTGCGGTGAGGTGGCTTGGGTGAGGTGGCGCAAGCTGATTGGAAGAGAGCGGCGGCGGGGCGACGTGGCGCGACGGGGTTGGTCGGAGCGACATGTCCGGCCGTCGGGCGGACATGTCCGGCTGTTGGGCGGACATGCCCGGCGGCGCTGAGGGAGGAGTTTTTAGGGTTTCAGGGAAAAGATCTGAAAACGAAAAAGAAGGGGTCTATTTATAGAGGTAGAGGGAGCTAGGAGAGTCCAAATTAGGTGCGGTTTTCGGCCACGCGATCGTGATCGAACGACCGAGATGATGGAGGAGGTTTAGGTGGGTTTTGGGCTACTTTCGAAGGGTGTTGGGCTGCAACACACACGAGGCCTTTTCGGTCCCTCGGTTAACCGTTGGAGTATCAAACAAAGTCCAAATGGTACGAAACTTGACAGGCGGTCTACTGGTAGTAAACCAAGGCCGCATGGCAAGTCTCGGTCCAATCCGAAAATGTTTAACACCCGCACACGAAAAGAGGTAGAAAGGGACATCGGGTGACATAGGAGCGCCGGATTGCAAAACGGACAACGGGGAAAATGCTCGGATGCATGAGACGAACATGTATGCAAATGAAATGCACATGATGACATGATATGCAATGCATGACAAGCAATCAATGACAACGCAACAACAGCGAATAACTGGAGGACACCTGGCACATCGGTCTTAGGGTGTTACAACACTCCACCACTACAAGAGGATCTCGTCTCGAGATCTAGAATGGCACCGGAGGGAAAACGGAAGAGAAAGAGAAGAGGTAAAACTAAGTTGCTTCTTTGACAAACGAGTGAAACCAAAGAACCTTGCAAAGGTTGAACAAATTCGAGAAAAAAATACAAGGAAGGTGAACATAGTCGAAAACACTCCGTTGGAAAAGAGGGACAAACATTGCGAAAACCTTGAGGTTGAAGGGCAAGATATATATTGAAACCACTCGGGTTAAGAGGATAAGCATGAAAAGATCATGATCTTAGATGATGATAGAAAAGAGCAACATCACAATGGCTCCGGAACAAAAGAATAGAAGATAGATAATTGAAATAAAAGAATGGGAAAGAAAATGCCAACTTGTGCCACAATTGAGCTTGAGACGGCATCCTCAGGAGAAGGGTCGGACAGATTTGTTGGAAAACCAACAACGAAAAGGATAATCTTGATATGGTCTAATGGAATACATCTCAAATTATGAGGTGACAACCTGCCATTCACGGGAAAAAGAATTGGACTGGTATGAACAAGGACACGAGCAACTATTTCACCGGGAGGATAAATGAAGAACTTGGATCATTGATAAACACCATAAGAGCGACAATCCTTAAAGGAAAGCTTTAGGTGAAATATAGCCCAAGATAACTCCAATGACGTGATTGCTGGATTTAATATATGTCATTTCGATAACTTGTGAATCCCGGAGCACGAAGGGAAATTATCAAGAAAGACATAACACCACCTCAAAAGATATGCGTGAAAGAATAGCACTCCGGACTGCAAGATAAAGAAAACTTGAGCTCCTCGAACACTTCGAGAAGGAATTAAATCCTTGAAGAACCATCATGAAGAACCTTCATGAAGAACTCCGGTAACAAAAGGATGATGAAGACGGCAGGAAAAAGAAGTTGAGAACACAAAGTGATGCCTTGAAATGATTTAGATGGATCTCCGTGACGAAAAAAATGAGAGAGCTTGGAACTCTAGGAAAAGAAAGATGAACAAATGAGATGAAGAATTTTTATGAACCTCCGGAATAAGGAATCAAATCACTTGGATGAAACAAAAATAAGAATTACCTTATGCTTATCCTTCATCAATTTAAATTGATGACGAGCAAACGGATTTGGCATACTACTTATTCTTGTAAAGAAGATTAAGAGAGATATGGAGCCAACTTGAGAAGGTCTTCAACAAACCACCAGTAGAATTTGAAAAGCACGAATGCATAGATATGATACACGAAGGAAGAAAACTCTTGAACAAACCACCGTAAGAATTGAAAAAGAACGATTAAAACATGAAGAAACACCGGGAAGAATTAACAATTAAACGAAGATGCTTGAGAGAATTTAGATCCATGAGAATGAAGAGATTACGATCTGATTAGAGAATCCTTGATTTAGACACCGGTATGATTTAGAGTATGAGAGCTGAAAGCTGGAATGAATAAATCTTGGATGATGGGCTCCGGATAATCAAACTGAACAAAATCTTGAATTGCTCCGGATGGGTGAAAATCTCACAAACGAAAACAATTATGAGAGGATGTCAGAGAATGGGGCAATATTTAAAAGAAACTCTTCTTCGGTCTTCAAAATCTGATAATGACAATGAGGAACACCACCAAATTGTTGAGATACTCCGGAATGAAAAATGGAAAGGTTGAGTCAACGGTGAAAAGAATTTGAAAGATCTTGGAGAAAGGTATTAGACTGATGATAACTCATTCTTACGTCAAACTTTGAAAAGAATGTTAAGGATATATCTGGGAGAATTAGAAGAGTCGAGTAAGATCCTGGGAAAAGACCTGTGGGTTAGGGCCCACTCAAAAGAAACACCGTTGAAATGATTTAAAAGAGAGGTTGCACCGGTTGAATTAAATGACTTGAATGAGATAACAACCTTGAAAGATCTTGAACGAATGCAGAGTGGAAAACACAAATCTTCGAGATATCTTGAGCACTCTGGAACAATTAAATAGCGAGAAGTGAATGAATATTAGGTGCACCGGCATGAGAAGGTATTTGAAACGAGGAAAAAGGGATATGAGATCAACACTTAAAGCTTGATTTGAAACCACCGGAGATGAAAAGAATGAAGAATGACAAACTTGAAGCTCCATTAGAATCTTCATGAGAATCACCGGATAAGAACATTGACGGAAAGGAATGGAGAGGCTTCACAACAATAAAATGATACTTGAATAAGAAATCTGGTTCCTTGAAGAAAAGGGTGGGAGGGAGGGAAAACAAAGGCAACTTGGAGACGGATGAAACAAACACCGTTCAGAAGAAACTGATACTTGATCTTGCGGATGTTGAAATGATCGGATCCACTTGAAGAGAAGCACGCCGGTTAAAAAGGATTGACAAAAAGAATCTTGATGATCAAGAAGGATTGGTATTCACATTGGAGTATGAGAACACCGTTTAGAGAAGGTATGGAATCAACATTTGACATTGAAGCAACTCGAATACCACAACTCAAAACGAACAAAGGATTGGCTTGCAGAATGAGCCGCAACAAACATATGATAGAGATTTCGTCCGAAGTTTTCGTGGTGGGGCCTACACGGGCTCGATCGTACAACACCATCATGTACAAGGCGGTGCACATGACATACGAAGCGTCCCCGAGTCGGCATAGCCAAGGACTCTTTAAGACACAACGAGACCACTGTAAAACCAACCGTGGATAGGCGGACCACTAGACGTCGAACCCCAATTTCATATCATACATCTCTCGGAAAGATATCCTAAGAGCTACTTGAATTCCCACTTATAAACTCCCGAAATTTTCCGGTTATGTAATCAGGTGTTGGGGATACAGGGGAAGCATAATATCTCACCCAAAACTAGCAAATCCTACATCCAGCTGTATCCATCCTTCAACACATAACCAAGAAACCTTCGAAAATCATTTACCTCAACCTTCGAAAAGCATCCGTTATACGAGTTATGGCAATACTCCTAAACTCCCGCCCCAGTACTGGGTGGCGTCGAGGCTATCTCACCAACAACTGCATAAAAGAGATTTTCGATGTCGGCGAAACTAAACTCAGGTATTCCAGAACTGCAACGATAAAATTGTGACGACAACACCTCGGAGCTCAACTCCCCAGGACACTGCCACAACCCCTAAATGTCAGGAGGCACCAAGAACAACGTTCTCGTCACAAAACTATCGGAATGATTACAAGATACCCGCGTGATCCTAAATTTTTTTAGTGAAATTTGAGAAGAGAAGAGTCAAAACTCTATGTCAGGATGCCTCACCAGAGCGACGAAGGGACTGAGGAGTAAAAAGAAGTCCTAACTCTCCGATATATATAATTCCTAAATGACTCAAAACATTTCTAGACTCAATAACGCCAGCGATTCGATCAAGCAGGGGGCTCCTAAGGTCGGGGAAGGCTCTGATACCAACTTGTAATGCCCTCGATGCGACTATATCTCCCACGTGTCGAAGCACGACTTAGAGGCATAACCGCATTGAAAGCAATGTCGCAAGTGAGATAATCTTCACACAACCCATGTAATACATAAGGGAAAAAGATACATAGTTGGCTTACAATCGCCACTTCACACAAATACATGAATAAAACATTACATCAACCAATACATACAAGGTCCGACTACGGAACCAAAATAAAAGAAGACTACCCCAAATGCTACACAGATCCCCGATCGACCCCAACTGGGCTCCACTACTGATCAACTAGAACGAAACAACAGAAAGGATAAGATCTTCATCGAGCTCCTCCTGAGCTTGGTTGTGTCATCTGCACGGACTCATCGGCACCTGCAAGCTGGTTTTGGAAGTATCTGTGAGTCACGGGGACTCAGCAATCTCGCACCCTCGCGATCAAGACTATTTAAGCTTATGGGCAATGTAAAGGTATGAGGTGGAGCTGCAGCAAGCGACTAGCATATATGGTGGCTAACATACGCAAATGAGAGCGAGAAGAGAAGGCAAAGCACGATCGAGAAACTATGATCAAGAAGTGATCCTAGAACAACCTACGTCAAGCATAACTCCAACACCGTGTTCACTTCCCGAACTCCGCCGGAAAGAGACCATCATGGTTACACACGCGGTTGATGTATTTTAATTAAGATCAACTTGAGATTTTCTACAACCGGACGTTAACAAATTCCCATCTGCCCATAACCGCGGGCACGGCTTTCGAAAGTTCAAAACCCTGGATGGGTGTCCCAACTTAGCCCATCACAAGCTCTCACGGTCAACGAAGGATATTCCTTCTAGCGGGAAGACCCGATCAGACTCGGAATCCCGGTTACAAGACATTTCGACAATGATAAAACAAGTCCAGCAACACCGCCCGAATGTGCCCACAAATCCCGATAGGAGCTGCACATATCTCGTTCTCAGGACACACTCAGATGAGACATCCTACGAGTAAAACCAACCCTCAAGTTGCCCCGAGGTGGCCCCGCAGTCTACTCGATCGGACCAACACTCAGAGGAGCACTGGCCCGGGGGGGTTAAAATAATGATGACCCTCAAGAGAGCGACTCCCAAGGGAAGAGTAGGTGATGGTGAGGCAAATGGTAAAACCAAGGTTGGGCATTGCTGGAGGAGTTTTATTCAAGGCAAACTGTCAAGGGGTTCCCATTATAACCCAACCGCGTGAGGAACGCAAAATCCGGGAACATAACACCGATATGACGGAAACTAGGGCGACAAGAGTGGAACAAAACACCAGGCATAAGGCTGGGCCTTCCACCCTTTAGCAAGTATATAGATGCATTAATTAAATAAGAGATATTGTGATATCCCAACAAAATATCCATGTTCCAACAAGGAACAAACTCCGACCTTCACCTACAACTAACAACGCTATAAGAGGGACTGAGCAAAGTAGTAACATAGCCAGACAACGGTTTGCTAGGACAAGGTGGGTTAGAGGCTTGGTTTAACAATATGGGAGGCATGATAAGCAAGTGGTAGGTATCACAGCATAGGCATAGCAAAAGAGCGAGCAACTAGCAAGCAAAGATAGAAGTGATTTCGAGGGTATGGTCATCTTGCCTGAAATCCCGCAAGGAAGAAAAACGAGTCCATGAAGAAGACAAATGGACGTAGACGAACGGGTCCTCACAAATGCGACGTTATGGAACCAACCCAAAGAATCAACACCGGAAAGAAGCACACAACATAGTAAACAACCAACACACGAACATGGTATGATATGCGGAATGCGGTATGTGATGCATATGCATGATTTGCAAAGGAATGATTGAACCTGGCCTCAACTTGGAAATCCAAGAGTCCCACTACAAAAGAGGAGATGATTTCAGTTGAAATCGATATAAAGATGAACGGAATCGGATGCACGGTTTGGAAATGGCAAGCAAAACAAATATGGCACTGGTCTGCGATAAACAGCAAGTAGCCAACTAAATGCAAGAAGATAAATATGCTACAGCACTCAAACATGGCAACAAAATACATGGCAGGGATCCACATAAGATGCTTGACAAAAGATGAACACTGAGCTACGGCCAATTCATCCATTAACAGGTTCAAACAAGCATGTAAAAGTGCAAATGATAACAGGTTTCAGACTTAGTGAAATTAACACAAGCCTGGGATTTAACATCAGAAAGCACACTTTAGAGCATGAAAACTACACGCTACAGGAACATAACATGGCAAAGCAAGGCATGGCATGGAGTTACTCAAAGCACTTAACAAAAGTCCCTTAGTAACCTTGAGCCAAAAGGGATCAGAGAATACAATTGCAAGCATGTGAACATGGCAAAATCATAAACAGATCTCAGACTTTGTGAAAAATTGGAGCATGCAAATCAGTTAACGAGTAGGCTTGTTTACGAGCTCGATGCACTCACTACAGAGCATGGTATGACAAACTAAGCATACACCCATCAAGAATACATGGCATAGAAGCTAGACATGGCAAGAACAACAACATAGCATGCACGGATCAATAGCAACATCCTCGGCAAAATCGCTAACAAGTCAACGATCTGCCAGGGTTCACGATATAGCAAAAGTAGAGCTCGATTGACTCAAGATAGGTTGCTCCATAAATGCAAACAAAGACATGGATGGATAGAGAACCAAAATATTAACAAAACATCCTTACTGATCTTCCTCAAAAGAGGCACGGATCACTAGGAAACAACATGAACATATGGCATACCGACAAAATCAGGACAAGGACTTCGTGAAATTCCAAGTCCCCGAAATCAGCATTACCGATTACGCTACTTTGCAAGCTTGTGCTAGTCACCACAAATATCACAAAAAATACATGGCAAGCACCTCTGTAAAGATGGCATGGCATATAAAAAAACACATGTAGAGCTCAGGATCATAGCATGCACACATTAATCATGGCAAAAATGACAAATATCTATTTGATGAAACAGATATGCCAAGTTTATCACATACCCCTCTTCCAACGACATTTCGGGCATCAAGATGAGCTCAAATGAAAATGATGCAATGAGATGAAATGATGTACTCGTCGATATGAACATTTTGATATGCTAAACGCACAAAATGGAGCCATAGATGCGGAGTCATGATGCGATGAATAAAGCTAAAAAACTAGGGACTTAGCCATTTTGAGAAGAAAAAAAACGGGATGAGCGTAGGATACTAATAGATGCATGGGGAGGGACTTAGCGGACTGCTCACCACCGGCCTGGCCCAGTTCGCAGAAGAGGGAGGAGGAAGACGGGCCGAAGGAGATGGGCCGGACTCGGGGCCCACGCGGGAGTCACTGGCGCAGTCCCCGCCGGGGACAGAGGAGGGTCGAGCGCTCCCGATCCTGTCGCAGCGAACACGGCGGCGGCGCTCCGGGAATCCGGTGAAGGGCGGCGCCATGGGTGGCAGACCTCCGGATCCCACCGGATCCGGGACGGAGGGGCCCGTAGGCAGCGGATTCGGACGGCGGTCTTCAGAACGGGCACAGGAGGAGCACCAGCGGTTGACGGCGGCGTGCATGGCCGGCGATGGCGACGTTGATGCAAGGCGGCAGGGCGAGGCATGGCACGCCGGCGTGAAGGGCGGTGGTGCTCGGGAGACGGGGAGGCGCACTGCGGGAAGATGCTCGCGCGCCACGCGTGGGGCGCGATCACGGTGACCCGGGCCTAGGAGGGCCCCAGATGGGCTAGGCAGGCCGCCGGCGGGAGGTGGGAGGTGCGGTGAGGTGGCTTGGGTGAGGTGGCGCAAGCTGATTGGAAGAGAGCGACGGCTGGGCGATGTGGCGCGACGGGGTTGGTTGGAGCGACTTGTCCGACCGTTGGGCGGACATGTCCGGCGGCGCTGAGGGAGGAGTTTTTAGGGTTTCGGGGAAAAGATCCGAAAACGAAAAAGAAGGGGTCTATTTATAGAGGTATAGGGAGCTAGGAGAGTCCAAATGAGGTGCGGTTTTCGGCCACGCGATCGTGATCGAACGACCGAGATGATGGAGGAGGTTTAGGTGGGTTTTGGGCTACTTTGGAAGGGTGTTGGGCTGCAACACACACGAGGCCTTTTCGGTCCCTCGGTTAACCGTTGGAGTATCAAACGAAGTCCAAATGGTACGAAACTTGACAGGCGGTCTACCTGTAGTAAACCAAGGACGCATGGCAAGTCTCGGTCCACTCCGAAAAATTTTAACACCCGCACACGAAAAGAGGTAGAAAGGGACACCGGGTGACATAGGAGCGCCGGATTGCAAAACGGACAACGGGGAAAATGCTCGGATGCATGAGACGAACATGTATGCAAATGAAATGCACATGATGACATGATATGCAATGCATGACACGCAATCAATGACAACACAACAACAACGAATAACTGGAGGACACCTGGCACATCGGTCTCAGGGCGTTACAACTATACAAAAATGGCTTGCTATTTTCTTCAGCCGGTGGCTGCACATTAAGAACAAATTTTATATCGCAACAAAACAAATTACAACCATAAAACAAAAGGAAGTTTGGCATAAAAGTTAACAGTTTGGCAGAATAATGCACCACCAGATGTTCAGAAGCTCAGTTCATTTGACCTGATTGTTATGTGTTCATGTTGTATTGTCCGGTGGAGCACCATAACCTTCGCCTTTATTTCTCCTAGGCTCCTGAACAACATAGAAAATGTCTGATAGTCTGGTTTCAAAACCATGCATATCTTGATGACATCGATCAATGGTTGTCCTTGTTACACGAAGGGTCTCTGTTAGGGAATGGACTTGTGTTTGGAGTGCAGATATAACATTGTTTTGAGCTTGCATATCTTGATCATGAGGCAGTTTGGACGAGATTGCCTTAACAACCAACCCAGTATTACACAGGAACATGCTTTTGGCACTATTAGTGGACAGGTACTGACCCACTGTAGCAAGAGGTGACATTGCGGCTATAGTTGCCTCGTCACCTTCAGAAGGTGGCGGTTCCACCTATTTTCCATAGCTTGCGGAAAAGTTGAGTTTTTACATTAGTAGTACCAGAACAGAAGATATTAAGGAGGGAGCAAAACCAAACAAAATAGTTTTGGTCCATATACAGAACTTATTATGGTGACGAACCCATGTAAAATATTAGTTGTATTTTACTGCAAAGTACATAATAAAACCAGGTTCCAAACATATGACCATGCACCATGGTTAATGTAATGTCTATTTCTTCACATTGTATTGACAACTAAGGATAAAGAGACAAAGTTTATAATACGGTAAGCATAGTATGACATCATTAATATCACAAAACAACCGAGAACAGACAAACAGGCAATTGTAACGTTGTGTGGGCAGGCCCAGCACGGAACTATTGGGGAACGTAGTAATTTAAAAAATTATCCTACGCACACACAGGATCATGGTGATGCATAGCAACGAGAGGGGAGAGTATTTCTACGTACCCTCGTAGACCGAAAGTGGAAGCGTTTATCAACGCGGTTGATGTAGTCGTACACCTTCATGATCCGTCTCATTCAAGTGCCAAACGTACGGCACCTCCGCGTTCAGCACACATTCATCTCAATGGCATCCTCGCCTTCTCGATCCAGCAAGAGGGGCGAAATAGTAGATGAGTTCCCGGCAGCACGACGGCGTGGTGACGGTGTTGGTGAAGAACAATCTCCGCAGGGCTTTGCCTAAGCAATACGAAAACTATGACGGAGGATAAACTAGAGGGGACGAGGTAGCCGGCACTCGGCTTGGTGTTTCTTGATGTGTCTTTGGTGCTAGCCCTGCCCCTCTATTTATATGTTGAGCCCTGGGGTCGAAACTTGGAGCAAAAGCCTCCTCAAAGTCGGTTTTGCCCGAAAGGCAAGAGTCCCACTCGGACTCCAGGACCAAACGCCACAATCCTTGGCGACTGGACTAGGTGCCATGGGTCTCGGCATCTGGCCCAGGTCCAGACGCCAGGGTCTCCGGCATTTGGCCCCTGGCCTCCGTAAAACTCCTTTTGTACCGACTTATAGCCACGTGGGCCTGACCCCTTGGCCTAACTATATCATCCAATATATGAATCTTTACCTCTAGACCATTTCGGAGCTCCTCGTCATGTCTGTGATCTCATCCGGGACTCCGAACAACATTCGGTTACCAACATACATAACTCATAAATACTATATCGTCAACGAACATTAAGCGTGCGGACCCTATGGGTTCGAGAACTATGTAGACATGACCGAGACACTTCTTTGGTCAATAACCAATAGCGGAACCTGGATGCCCATACTGGCTCCTACATATTCTACGAAGATCTTTATCGGTCGAACCGCATAACAACATACGGTGTTCCCTTTGTCATCGGTATGTTACTTGCCCGAGATTCGATCGTCGGTATCTTAATACCTAGTTTAATCTCATTACCGGTAAGTCTCTTCACTCGTTCTGTAATACATCATCCCGCAACTAACTCATTAGTTACAATGCTTGCAAGGCTTATAGTGACGTGCATTACCGAGTGGGCCCAGAGATATCTCTCCGACAATCGGAGTGACAAATCCTCATCTCGAAATACGTCAACCCACCAAGTACCTTCGGAGACACCTGTAGAGCACCTTCATAATCACCCAGTTACATTGTGACGCTTGGTAGCACACAAAGTGTTCCTCCGGTAAATGGGATTTGCATAATCTCATAGTCATAGGAACATGTATAAGTCATGAAGAAAGCAATAGCAACATACTAAATGATCAAATGCTAAGCTAACGGAATGGGCCAAGTCAATCACATCATTCTCCTAATGATGTGATCCCGTTAATCAAATGACAACTCATGTCTATGGTTAGGAAACATAACCATCTTTGATCAACGAGCTAGTCAAGTAGAGGCATACTAGTGACACTATGTTTGTCTATGTATTCACACATGTATCATGTTTCCGGTTAATACAATTCTAGCATGAATAACATTTATCATGATATAAGGAAATAAACAATAACTTCATTATTGCCTCTAGGGCATATTTACTTCAGGAACTAGATTACAGATCAAGATCAAAAGAACATCACTCCTCTCTTTTAAACCTTGTAAGGTGCAATGATATGCTAAGACAATTGTGTATAAAATTGAAAAGAGTAATAGACATTGGCTGCAAACCATGCAGTTCAATGCACAAGTCAGAGTAAGTAGTAGTTAAAAGGCATGAGGATTAAGGACTTACAACAACGGCTTTGACTGGTCTAGTCATGCCCTTTGTATTGCTAGTGTGACAGTACTTGAAGATTTCCACATCATTTGGTTTAGGTACTTTTTGGTCCTTGCGGGCTTTCCTATGCATTTGGAACAAGTCAATATAGATCTGATAATATGGTATAGCGAAAAGAGTGAAACAACAGCTAATTACATGAGCCTCATAGTGTGCAATATAGCTACGAGATCCTGTCATCTATTGGAATTTCACTTTCGTACGGTTGGCCTTGTTCTTTGAATAGTTCACCTACAAGAAGATAGATTTGTGAGGCACGTGCTTAAATAGGAGTTCAACATGTGATCTAATCACATATATATAATGTACCTGATACTTTGGATCAGACCAGTGTTTAACAAGGCCTCTCCAGTCTTCTTCTGATATATTTTCCACTAGAGATGTTTGGGCAAGTTCACTGTTAGCCTTGCCTTCAAAGTGAGTTTTCCTCAAGTTATACCGATACTGTCACAAAGGAGACTTGAAAACATGGGTGCAAGCTTGTCTAGTTGCATCATCTTGGCTATCCAACGCGAACCTCATCTGTTGAAAATTATGGGAGTCTCATTATCAGCAACCTAGAAAGTATGGGACAGAGCAAGACAATATTAATAGTTTCCATACATAACCATACTTACAGATAAATGGTCGAGTAAGGTGTTGAATTGGGTTTCGTCTTTGTCATTCCTGTACTGAATCCATGTTGGGAGGATACATACATGACACCTAACGGGAACCGCTGCCTCTGATACTAACTTGGCTGACTTTGTAGCATCACGTGGCCTTTTAAAACCTGCCTCATAAACGGATCTCCATTCTTCCTCCTCTAGATTTAGTTAACCTATCGAGCATTATCCCTGATGGTTGTTTCCTCTTGCGCCTAGGTACTAGTCCAACAACGAACATAGCAAGTGTTAGTGTACATCAAACTGTGAGACTACATATAAAGAAGCATGCAACTGTAACTTGACTTCAACAACTACCTTCTTGCTGTTGAAGCTCACAAAGTTCATTTGATCTTTCCAACTCGTCTTGTGTAAAGATTGCTTCGGAAGTAGTGTCAGGTGGCAAGGGAGCTTGGGAACATGCTGCTAGATGAGTTGTCGAATGAGTAACTCATGCAGCTGGTGGTACTGTGGAAGGTGTCGCAATAACTAGGGCTGTCTCTGCTTGTTTGGTGGCAGCTATTGTGTTCTGTTTGGCTTGTTCTGTAGCTCGTGTAGCATGGGATACCCCGTTTGTACAATTTTCCACTGGACTTTGACCTTCTATTGCATCATCAGTACTAGCAGAATCTGCAGGATTATTCTGCTTCCATTTCCGTTTGTCCTCAGTAGTAACACCATCCCCTGTTATTTTGTGTTCCTTCCTCTTTCTCTATGTCATGTTAAGTCAAGCCGACAAGAAAAAGGAATAAGAATTTAGTTCAACAAATTGATGTGTGATACAGACAGACTAAACTTTGATGTTAGACAACCACATGATAGGAGGATGTAATATGTACAAAAAAATAGGACGGCGTGAGATAATAAAAACTATGATATGTAAACTAAGCAGAAGACATTTCACTAAATTAGAAGCAATGCAATGGAAGGTAGACACCATATGAAAGATGCTAAAATATCGCTCTGCCAAGTTAACAGTGTCTCGTCATAACTAGCGTTTAAACAAATGTGAAGCAGTATATGAAATAAATCATATGCAAGATGCAAACAACATCACACTACCAAGTTAAAGGTCTCTTGTCATTAGCGCCATTGCATATTCACAGCATTGCATATTCACAGCTTATGATGTGTAAACTAAGTAGAAGGCATTTCAACAAATTAGTGTTGGGGAACGTAGTAATTTCAAAAAAATTCCTACGCACATGCAAGATCATGGTGATGCATAGCAACGAGAGGGGAGAGTGTTGTCCACGTACCCTCGTAGACCGAAAGCGGAAGCGTTAGCACAACGCGGTTGATGTAGTCGTACGTCTTCACCATCCGACCGATCAAGTACCGAACGCACGGCAATTCCGAGTTCTGCACACGTTCAACACGATGATGTCCCTCGAACTCCGATCCATCCAACTGTTGAGGGAGAGTTTCGTTAGCACGACGGCATGGTGACGATGATGATGTTCTACCGATGCAGGGCTTCTCCTAAGTACCGCTACGATATGATCGAGGTGGATTATGGTGGAGGGGGGCACCGCACACGGCTAAGAGATCAAGAGATCAATTGTTGTGTCTTTGGGGTGCCCCCTGCCCCAGTATATAAAGGAGTGGAGGAGGGGGAGGGTCGGCCCTCTCTATGGCACGCCCTAGGGGAGTCCTACTCCCACCGGGAGTAGGATTCGCCTTTTCCTAGTAGAAATAGGAGCCCTTCCATGTAGTAGGAGTAGGAGGGAAGGGAAGGGAAAAGGAGAAGTTAGGAAGGGGGCGCCCCCCCTCCCTAGTCTGATTCGGACCAGCCCATGGGGAGGGGTGCGGCCACCCTTTGAGGCCTTTCTCTCCTTTCCCGTATGGCCCATTAAGGCCCAATACGAATTCTCGTAACTCCCCGGTACTCCCGAAAATACCCGAATCACTCGGAACTTTTAGATGTCCGAATATAGTCGTCCAATATATCGATCTTTACATCTCGACCATTTCGAGACTCCTCGTCATGTCCCCGATCTCATCTGGGACTCTGAACTCCTTCTGTACATAAAACACATAAACTCATAATATAACCGTCATCGACCTTTAAGCATGCGGACCCTACGGGTTTGAGAACTATGTAGACATGACCGAGACACGTCTCCTCTAAATAACCAATAGCGGAACCTGGATGCTCATATTGGCTCCTACATATTCTACGAAGATCTTTATCGGTCAAACCGCATAACAACATACGTTGTTCCCTTTGTCATTGGTATGTTACTTGCCCGAGATTCGATCGTCGGTATCTCAATACCTAGTTCAATCTCGTTACTGGCAAGTCTCTTTACTCGTTTCGTAACACATCATCCTGCAACTAATTCATTAGTTGCAATGCTTGCAAGGCTTATAGTGATGTGCATTACCTAGTGGGCCCAGCGATACCTCTCCGACAATCGGAGTGACAAATCCTAATCTCAAAATAAGCCAACCCAACAAGTACCTTCGGAGACACCTGTAGAGCACCTTTATAATCACCCAGTTACATTGTGACATTTGGTAGCACACAAAGTGTTCCTCCAGTAAACGGGAGTTGCATAATCTCATAGTCATAGGAACATGTATAAGTCATGAAGAAACCAATAGCAACAAACTAAACGATCAAGTGCTATGCTAACGGAATGGGTCAAGTCAATCACATCATTCTCTAATGATGTGACCCCGTTAATCAAACGACAACTCATGTCTATGGCTAGGAAACTTAACCATCTTTGATTCAACGACCTAGCAAGTAGAGGCATACTAGTGACATACTGTTTGTCTATGTATTCACACATGTATTAAGTTTCCGGTTAATACAATTCTAGCATGAATAATAAACATTTGTCATGATATAAGGAAATAAATAATAACTTTATTATTGCCTCTAGGGCGTATTTCCTTCAGTCTCCCACTTGCACTAGAGTCAATAATCTAGTTCACATGGCCATGTGATTTAACATCAATAGTTCACATTACCATGTGATTAACACCCATAGTTCACATCGTCATGTGACCAACACCCAAAGGGTTTACTAGAGTCAATAATCTAGTTCACATCGCTATGTGATTAATACCCAAAGAGTACTAAGGTGTGATCATGTTTTGCTTGTGAGGGAAGTTTAGTCAACGGGTCTGCCACATTCAGATCCGTATGTATTTTGCAAATTTCTATGTCAACAATGCTCTGCACGGACCTACTCTAGCTAATTGCTCCCACTTTCAATATGTATCCAGATTGAGACTTTGAGTCATCTGGATCAGTGTCAAAACTTGCATCGACGTAACCCTTTACGACGAACCTTTTGTCACCTCCATAATCGAGAAACATATCCTTATTCCACTAAGGATAATTTTGACCAATGTCAAGTGATCTACTCCTAAATCACTATTGTACTCCCTTGCCAAACACAGGGCAGGGTATACAATATGTCTGGTACACAGCATGGCATACTTTATAGAACCTATGGCTGAGGCATAGGGAATGACTTTCATTCTCTCTCTATCTTCTGCCGTGGTTGGGTTTTGAGTCTTAGCCAACTTCACACCTTGTAACAAAGGCAAGAACTCCTTCTTTGACTGTTCCATTTTGAACTACTTCAAAATCTTGCCAAGTTATGTACTCATTGAAAAACTTATCAAGCATCTTGATCTATCTCTATAGATCTTGATGCTCAATATGTAAGCAGCTTCACCGAGGTCTTTCTTTGAAAAACTCCTTTCAAACATTCCTTTATGCTTTGCAGAATAATTCTACATTATCTTTGATCAACAATATGTCATTCACATATATTTATCAGAAATGTTGTAGTTCTCCCACTCACTTTCTTGTAAATACAGGCTTCACCGCAAGTTTGTATAAAACTATATGCTTTGATCAACTTAAAAGTGTATATTCCAACTCCGAGATGCTTGCACGAGTCCATAGATGGATCGCTGGAGCTTGCATATTTTGTTAGTACCTTTAGGATTGACAAAACCTTCTGGTTGCATCATATACAACTCTTCTTTAATAAATCCATTAAGGAATGCCGTTTTGTTTATACATTTGCCAGATTTCATAAAATGAGGCAATTGCTAACATGATTCGGACAGACTTAAGCATAGATACGAGTGAGAACCTCTCATCGTAGTCAACACCTTGAACTTGTCAGAAACCTTTTTGCGACAATTCTAACTTTGTAGATAGTAACACTACTATCAGTGTCCGTCTTCCTCTTGAAGATCCATTTAATCTCAATGGCTCGCCGATCAATGGGCAAGTCAATCAAAGTCCATACTTTGTTCTCATACATGGATCTCATCTCAGATTTCATGGCCTTAAGCCATTTTGCGGAATCTGGGCTCATCATCGCTTCCTCATAGTTCGTAGGCTCGTCATGGTCAAGTAACATGACCTCCAGAACAGGATTACCGTACCACTCTGGTGCGGATCTTACTCTGGTTTACCTATGAGGTTCGGTAGTAACTTGATCTGAAGTTACATGATCATCATCATTAGCTTCCTCACTAATTGGTGTAGTAGTCACATGAACAGATTTCTGTGATGAACTACTTTCCAATAAGGGAGCAGGTACAGTTACCTCATCATGTTCTACTTTCCTCCCACTCACTTCTTTCGAGAGAAACTCTTTCTCTAGAAAGTATTCATTCTCAGCAATGAATATCTTTCCTTCGGATTTGTGATAGAAGGTGTACCCAACATTTTCTTTTTGGGTATCCTATGAAGATGCATTTCTCCGATTTGGGTTTGAGCTTATCAGGTTGAAACTTTTTCACATAAGCATTGCAACCTCAAACTTTAAAAAAACGACAGCTTAGGTTTCTTGCCAAACCATAGTTCATACGGTGTCGTCTCAACGGATTTAGATGGTGCCCTATTTAATGTGAATGTAGTTGTCTCTAATGCATAACCCCAAAATGATAGTGGTAAATCGGTAAGAGACATCATAGATCGCACCATATCTAATAAAGTACGGTTACGATGTTCAGACACACCATTACACTGTGGTGTTCCAGGTGGCGTGAGTAATGAAACTATTTCACATTGTTTTAACTGAAGGCCAAACTTGTAACTCAAATATTTTACTTTTGCGATCATATCGTAGAAACTTTTATTTTTGTTACGATGATTCTCCACTTCACTCTGAATTCTTTGAACTTTTCAAATGTTTCAGACTTGTGTTTCATCAAGTAGATATACTCATATCTGCTCAGATCATCTGTGAAGATCAGAAAATAATGATACCTGCCACGAACCTCAATATTCATCGGACCGCACACATCAGTATGTATGATTTCCAACAAATCTGTTGCTCGCTCCATTGTTCCGGAGAATGGAGTCTTAGTCATCTTTCCCATGAGGCATGGTTCGCAAGCATCAACTGATTCATAATCAAGTGATTCCAAAAGCCCATCAGCATGGATTTTCTTCATGCGCTTTACACCAATATGACCTAACCGGCAGTGCCACAAATAAGTTGCACTATCATTATTAACTTTGCATCTTTTGGCTTCAATATTATAAAAATGTGTATCACCACGATCGAGATCCAACAAACCATTTTCATTGGGTGTATGACTATAGAAGGTTTTATTCATGTAAATAGAACAACAATTATTCTCTAACTTGCATGAATAACCGTATTGTAATAAACATGATCCAATCATATTCATGCTCAACACAAACACTAAATAACATTTATTTTAGGTTTAACACTAATCCCAAAAGTATAGGGAGTGTGTGATGATGATCATATCAATCTTGGAACCATTTCCAATACACATCGTTACTTCACCCTTAACTAGTCTCTGTTCATTCTGCAAATCCCGTTTCGAGTTAGTATTCTTAGCAACTGAACTAGTATCAAATACTAAGGGGTTGCTATAAACATTAGTAAAGTACACATCAATAACATGTATATCAAATATACCTATGTTCACTTTGCCATTCTTCTTATCCGCCAATTACTTGGGGTAGTTCCACTTCCAATGACCAGTCCCTTTGCAGTAGAAGCACTCAGTTTCAGGCTTAGGTCCAGACTTGGGTTTTTTCACTTGAGCAGCAACTTGTTTGTCGTTCTTCTTGAGGTTCCCCTTTCTTCCCTTTTTTCCCTTTACTTGAAACTAGTGGTTTTACCATCAACACTTGATGCTTTTCTTGATTTCTACCTTCGTCGATTTCAGCATCACGAAGAGCTTGGGAATCGTTTCCGTTATCACTTGCATATTATAGTTCATCTCGAAGTTCTACTAACTTGGTGATGGTGACTAGAGAATTCTGTCAATCACTATTTTATCTGGAAGATTAACTCCCACTTGATTCAAGCAATTGTAGTACCCATACAATCTGAGCACATGCTCACTGCTTGAGCTATTCTCCTCCATCTCATATGGTCCATGACGTTCAAAACGTCTTTGAAGTCCCGATTCTAAGCCATTTAAGCATGGTGCACTAAACTATCAAGTAGTCATCATATTAAGCTAGCCAAACATTCATAACATCTGCATCTGCTCCTGCAACAGGTTTGTCACCTAGCGGTGCATCAAGGACATAATTCTTCTGTGCAGCAATGAGGATAAACCTCAGATCACGGATCCAATCCGCATCATTGCTACTAACATCTTTGAACTTAGTTTTCTCTAGGAACATATCAAAAATAAAACAGGGGAGCTAAACGCGAGCTATTGATCTACAACATAGATATGCTAATACTGCCAGGACTAAGTTCATGATAAATTTAAGTTCAATTAATCATATTACTTAAGAACTCCCACTTACAAAGACATCCCTCTAATCTTCTAAGTGATCACATGATCCAAATCAACTAAACCATAACCGATCATCACGTGAAATGGAGTAGTTTTCAATGGTGAACATCACTATGTTGATCATATCTACTATATGATTCACGCTCGACCTTTCAGTCTCAATGTTCCGAGCCTATATCTGCATATGCTAGGCTCATCAAGTTTAACTTGAGTATTCTGCGTGTGCAAAACTGGCTTGCACCCGTTGTAGATGGATGTAGAGCTTATCACACCTGATCATCGCATGGTGTCTGGGCACGACGAACTTTGGCAACGGTGCATACTCAGGGAGAACACTTTTTATCTTGAAATTTAGCGAGAGATCATATTATAATGCTACCGTCAATCAAAGCAAGATAAGGTGCATAAAAGATAAACATCACATGCAATCAAAATATGTGACATGATATGGCCATCATCATCTTGTGCCTTTGATCTCCATCTCCAAAGCATCGTCATGATTTCCATCGTCACCGGCATTACACCATGATCTCCATCATCTTGATCTATATCAATGTGTGGTCACATGGTCGTCTCACCAACTATTGCTCTTGCAACTATTCCTATCGCATAGCGATAAAGTAAAGCAATTATTTGGCGCTTGCATCTTATGCAACAAAGAGACAACCATAATACTTCTGCCAGTTGCCGATAACTTCAACAAAACATGATCATCTTATACAACAACTTATATCTCATCGCGTATTGACCATATCACATCACAACATGCCCTGCAAAAACAAGTTAGACGTCCTATACTTTGTTGTTGCAAGTTTTACGTGGCTACTACAGGCTTAGCAAGAACCGTTCTTACCTACGCATCAAAACCACAATGATAGTTTGTCAAGTTGGTGCTGTTTTAACCTTCGCAAGGACCGGGCGTAGCCACACTCGGTTCAACTAAAGTTGGAGAAACTGACACCCGCTAGTCACCTGTGTGCATAGCACGGCGGTAAAACCAGTCTCGCGTAAGCGTACGCGTAATGTCGGTCCGGGCCGCTTCATCTAACAATACCGCCGAACCAAAGTGTGACATGCTGGTAAGCAGTATGACTTATATCGCCCACAACTCACTTGTGATCTACTCGTGCATATTACATCAATGCATAAAACCTGGCTCGGATGCCACTGTTGGGAAACGTAGTAATTTCAAAAAAATTCCTACGCACATGCAAGATCATGGTGATGCATAGCAACGAGAGGGGAGAGTGTTGTCCATGTACCCTCGTAGACCGAAAGCGGAAGCGTTAGCACAACGCGGTTGATGTTGTCGTACGTCTTCACGATCCGACCGATCAAGTACTGAATGCACAGCACCTCTGAGTTCTGCACACGTTCAACTCGATGACGTCCCTCGAACTCTGATCCAGCCGAGTGTTGAGGGAGAGTTTCGTCAGCACGACAGCGTGGTGACGATGATGATGTTTGTAGGATCGAAAGTATGTCTAGAGGGGGGGGGGTGATTAGACTACTTGACCAAATAAAAACTTAACCGTTTCCCAATTTTAGTTCTTGGCAGATTTTAGCTATTGTAGGACAAGTCAAGCAATCATCACACAATTCAAGCAAGCATGCAAAGAGTATATTGGCAGCGGAAAGTAAAGCATGCAACTTGCAAGAATGTAAAGGGAAGGGTTTGGAGAATTCAAACGCAATTGGAGACACGGATGTTTTTCCCGTGGTTCGGATAGGTGGTGCTATCCTACATCCACGTTGATGGAGACTTCAACCCACGAAGGGTAACGGTTGCGCGAGTCCACGGAGGGCTCCACCCATGAAGGGTAATGGTTGCGCGAGTCCACAGAGGGCTCCACCCACGAAGGGTCCACGAAGAAGCAACCACCCACGAAGGGTCCACGAAGAAGCAACCTTGTCTATCCCACCATGG
The DNA here is from genome assembly GCF_002162155.2 of Triticum dicoccoides. Lineage (NCBI taxonomy): Eukaryota > Viridiplantae > Streptophyta > Magnoliopsida > Poales > Poaceae > Triticum > Triticum dicoccoides. The sequence continues at coordinate 517,028,567 of NC_041382.1, read as the reverse complement.
CCATCGCCCATGAAGGACTTGCCTCACTAGCGGTAGATCTTCACAAAGTAGGCGATCTCCTTGCCCTTACAAACTCCTTGGTTCAACTCCACAATCTTGTCGGAGGCTCCCAAGTAACACCTAACCAATCTAGGAGACACCACTCTCCAAGAAGTAACAAATGGTGTGTTGATGATGAACTCCTTGCTCTTGTGCTTCAAATGATAGTCTCCCCAACACTCAACTCTCTCTCATAGGATTTGGATTTTGTGGAAAGAAGATTTGAGTGGAAAGCAACTTGGGGAAGGCTAGAGATCAAGATTCATATGGTAGGAATGGAATATCTTGGTCTCAACACATGAGTAGGTGGTTCTCTCTCAGAACATATGAGTTGGAATTGTGTATGTGTTCTGATGGCTCTCTCCACGACTGAAGAGGAGGTGGAGGGATATATATAGCCTCCACACAAAACCCAACTGTTACACACAGTTTTCCAATCTCGGTGGGACCGAATCAAAAAACTCGGTCGGACCGAAAAGGTAAACCTAGTGACCATTAGAGATTTTCGGTGGGACTGACATGCAACTCGGTAGGACCGATATGGTTAGGGTTTGGGCATAACGTAATCTCGGTGAGACCGATTACACAAACTCGGTGAGACCGATTTTGGTAATTAGCTAACCAGAGAGTTGGTCAGGCAAACTCGGTGGGACCGATTTGCTCTTTCGGTGAGACCGAAAAGCTACAAAAAGGAAACACTGAATTTACATTGCAATCTCGGTGGGACCGATTCGCTCTTTCGGTGAGACCGAAAAGTTACAAAAAGGAAACACTGAATTTACATTGCAATCTCGGTGGGACCGATTCGCTCTTTCGGTGAGACCAAAAAGTTACGAAAGGGAAACAGAGAGTTTGCAATCCCATCTCGGTGAGACCGAGATCCCTATCGGTAGAACCGAATTGCTAGGGCTTGGCAGTGGCTTATGACAAATGAAACTCGGTGGCGCCGGATAGAAAGAATCGGTAGGAGCGAGTTTGGCTTAGGGTTTAGGTCATATGTGGATATGGGAAAGTAGTTGAGGGTTTTGGAGCATATCACTAAGCACATGAAGCAAGAGGCTCATTAAGAAACACCTCATCCCTCCTTGATAGTATTGGCTTTTCCTAAAGACTCAATGTGATCTTGGATCACTAAAATATAAAATGAAGAGTCTTGAGCTTTTGAGCTTGAGCCAATCCTTTTCCTTAGCATTTTGAGGGTTCCACTTTCACATCCATGCCATGCCAATCATTGACCTTTCCTGAAATAGTCATCTTGGAATAGCATTAGCTCGATGAGCTATATTTTGTTATGAATTACCAAAACCACCTAGGGATAGTTGCACTTTCAATCTCCCCCTTTTTGGTAATTGATGACAACATATAGATCAAAGCTTCGACAAATGATAATAAGCATGAAATATATCGTTGCTTTGAGAAGTATGTGACAAGTAAGAGCTCCCCCTAAATTTGTGCATATTTAAAATTTGCTTTGGACTGCAAATGCACAAAGAGTTAGAGTCATGGGTTACTCTTCGATGTCACATACATCTTGGTGGAGCACTTAAAATGATAAGAATGAAATACATGCACTCATCACCAAGAATAGTGAATGATCACATAAGATAGATAAGATGATAATATTAAGCAAACATTTAGTGTAGCTTATGATCAAACACATGATCATCAATGTCTCACGAGCAAAGACATAGTATCTCACACAAAAGCAAACAAAGTTCGAAAATCCACAAAATAAAACAAGAGAGAATAAAAGCAACACTCTCTCTCGAAGCCTATGATCTATACATTTTCTCCCCCTTTGGCAACAAGTTACCAAAAAGTTCCTAGAAAATGCATAGTTCTAAGTCGACACTCAGGCTTGATCTTCAGGTGGTGGTGGAGTCCGGAGCACTCCAAGGACGAAGCCTTCTATAGACGTGGTCGGAGTCGAGGCTGAAGTGGACGCTGGAGCTGGTGGAACTGAGGCTGTAGCTGGTGCAGACGTGGTGGCTCTGGGGTCAGCAACTGGCACTGCAGACGACCTCGGACCTCGTGGCACTCTGGCAAAGGCATCAGTTGTAGTCTTGCCTATCCTCTCCTGAATGTCATCCTGGAGCTGCTCCACTGCAGTGTGAATCTCTGACACTTTGACATCCAAGTCATAGAACTTTTGTTCCATGATCCTCTCTAAGCTTGCCTGGTTCTAAGTTAGGGTAGCTAGTCCTTGCTCAATCCGCAGGGTGGATGCAATCAAGTAACCAAGCTGCTCTTGTTTGGTTTTCAGGAAATATTCAGATGCCTCCTCTTGAGTAGGCATCTTGGCAGCTTTCTCCTTCCTCACCTTCTCCTTCTTGGCTTGTGCTTGGGCAGATGATGGCTCATTCTCAGTCATGACCACTTGATTATCTTCAAAATCTGGACGGATGGGCAGGTGTTCCTTGTCCAATAAGTATATCCCCGTGCCCATCTTAGAGTTGATGAGCTCCTGAATCTGTGGGGCATATCCACAGCTCCTCTTCTGGTCTGCTGCTGTCCTCTTGATTGTTTCAATCATAAGGCTCATGACTTTGAATTTCTGTGGCACGTCAAAGATATGAAGTAAGTTGATCGCGTGGCCCCTGATCATCTTGTGATCTCCAGACTTGGGCAATAGGGTGTGCCTAAGAATCCAGTTGATGGTTGGCAGCCCTGACAAAAGATAGTGTACTGAGCCAAACTTGAACGTATCAAGTGCTTCATTTGGAATCTCCTTGTACATGTTTGACATTGAGTTGTGGTCCATCTTCTTCTTGGCATAAATGTCCAAGTCATTGTCATGCTCTTCTGGGGCATTAATCAGCTGAGCCCATTCAGCAACTGTAGACTGGTACCTCGTACCCTCTGACATCCATACAATCCTGCCATCTGGATAGAAATGGGCTGTGGAGTAGAACTGCATGATGAGTTCCTCGTTCCACTTTGTGAGCTTCTGCCCAACAAAGTCCTCTACTCCACATGCCTTGAAGCTGTCCTGCACTCCAGGGTAGTACTCTTCGTTGTCCTTGATGTATTGCCAATCAACCCATCTCATATCACAGACAATTGGCTTCTTGTCTAGCAGCACTGTCTCATAAAAGTCTTGCTGCTCCTTGGTGTGAAACCTGTAGTCAACTGTAGTCCTTCTCCTTGAAGCATACGGGTCTGCTTCTCTCCACTTCCGGAGCCCTGAATCTCTCCTGAGTTTCATATCCTTAGCCACAGGATGAGCATCGTTGTGGTCTGGGATCTTGGGCTTGAGCTTTCTAAGAACATTCTCTTCTTCTTCTTCTGCAGCTTCAGGCACTGGGGCCTTGTTCTTCTCAGTAGCTGGGATGCTTCTTGTGTTCCTCTTTGGCTTTGGCTTTGGAGCTGGCTTGTCCTTGGAAGCAGCTGCCCCTGTTCTTATGGCATCACCCATCAGCTTGGGTGCCTTAGGTGCTGGTGCAGCTACCTCTTCTTCTTCCTCCTCATCTTCCATGATGGAAGCCTTTCCAAGAACTCTGGCTACAGTTTTCTTCACCCTTTCTTTCCTCTTCTTGCCTTCAGCAGCAACTGGCTCAATGGGAGTGGGCTTCTCAGTTGAAGCTCTGGCCTTTGACATAGGCTGCCTGCCTGCTGGCCTTTTGATCTTCATCCCTGGTTTTATGCCCTGTGCTGGCTCAACTCTCATGGAAGTTGCTTCCTCTTCTACCACATAATCCTCATCTTCTGAGTCTGAGGTTCTCTTCTTTCTCTGTCTTGTGGCAGCTTTAGGCAGATTGCTAGGGGTGCTCCTGCTGCCATCATCTGAGGAACTTGAGGGACTAGTGCCCTCACTCATCTGCACTTGCTGCTCTGACAAGTTTTGGCTATCACTTTGGTCTGACATGATGCAAGCTCTGACTGCTGACCCTGTGAATAGGTTATAGATGAGATAGAGTAGATAAGCATCACAAAATGCAGAGATTTTTGCAAAAGAATGACTCAAAAACTTAGTTTTAGTTTCCCACTGAAATCATCTCGGATCTACCGATTTTTAAACTCGGTGATACCGAAGCAGTTTTGGAACCTAAACTAGTGAACTCGGTCAGACCGAGTCACAGTTCGGTGGCACCGAGACTGCTAGGGTTTCACAGAGTTCCAAAATCGGTCACACCGATAAGTAATTCTCGGTCGGACCGAGTCTCACTTGTGCAATGGCATAAGCCAAATCGGTGGGACCGAGTTTTTCAACTCGGTGGGTCCGAGATGGTTTCGGCGGAAACCTAACCCTAAAATTTTCGAATCAAAACTAATCTACGAAGGCATTGCATGGACAGGAGTGTTTCAATCGTGGCAAGAATCATGATGATCACAATGTGCTAAGAATCAGATTGGGGAATAGCACAAAGATCGAGTCCATACCCTAGTTCGGCGGAGACTCGCTACGGCGGCAACGACGGGGTAGAATTCCGTTGACAGCGATGGAGACCAGTGACTGGAGGCGGCTGGCGGCGAGGAGACGATCCGGAGACCAAGTTGGCAGAGCAGGCTATCGCGCGGGCGAAGGGGTTCGGAGAAATTTCCAAATTTTTGCCCGTGACTATATATAGCCCGACCCTGTCGGTGTGGCCGAGTGGAACAACTCGGTGGCACCGAGATGCAAAACTGTATACAGTTGTTGCAACTCGGTGTGACCGAATGGTTCAAATCGGTTGCACCGAGATCGAAAACATAGATCAACTTAATGATCTCGGTAGGACCGAAAGTAGGGTATCGGTCAGACCGAGAATCATAAAGAGGTTTTGGAAGTTTAAGTCTATGACGAATCGGGGACTCCGAGCGCTCCTCACACAGAGTGGTTCGAATCTGACTTGATCAAATTTTGTGATGTAGCATGGATAGAGTTTGAGACGAGAAAAGCATAGATAGCTAGAGGAGGTTCTTAGGCATTCTTGTCCATCCACTTGGCAAAAGGAAATAAAACCGAACAATCAAAACAACAAGTGGATGTCCTCGAATGAGGAAAATATGCAACCAGCATGCTCACACAATAAGATGGCAAATGAAATATGTGACAAGGCATGCACAACCAATTCTAGCATCTACCAAGCAATTTGCGATGACAAGGTCATCTATGTATGAGTATATTGACTTAGGAGTCAAGTGAGAACACTTGATCATAGGTCATACTCATCGTTTAAGCTCAAGTGGGGTTACCACTTTTACATAAAGCATTGTTGTGTTCACATCTTTAGAGTTGCTTTAGCTCAAGTCTTAGAGTAAAGCTCCCCCTAGATGTGATATCCCCCCTTAGAGGGATGAACTAACCTCGGGTTTTGTCGAGGATGACTTCATGTAGATGTTGAAGATGTGGATGCTCAATGTTGATGTAGATCACTTGGAGCTATCCATTTGAGTGAATTGCACTTTCAATACCTACATGGGTTAGTCCCACAAGGAACAAACAAGGATATCCATAGACATAGAGTGATGCACACACAAGATGATGTCCATGAAAACTTTTAGGTTACCTTGTCCCTTGTCTTACCAACAAGAGGGTTTGTGACTCCTTGAACTAGTGCAAGATGTGGAAGTTGATTGCACTTGTTCTTGCCAAAATGATAAGAGTGAAGTATGTTGGCGGAGTCACCCTCAAGAACTCTCTAGTTCTTCTTCTTTTGGATCCACACCATCTTGATGGGAATCCTTGGAGTTGTAGTCGTACTTGATGAAGTGGAACTTGAAGTAGTCTTGGGAATCCACTTGACTAAGGTCTTAGGAGCTTCTTCAAATGCATCAATTTCCTCTTGAAGCTTGTCCTTGCCTTTTTGCTTGTAGTCTTGTGGTGGAAGATCATCTTGAGCTTGTGTCCCCTTGAAAGAAGTATCATACTTCTCTTGTTGAGGAACAAACTTTGTCTTGGGGTATTGATCTTCTTCCCACTCAACTCCATTGGCATTGAATTTTTGTTCAAAACCAACACCTTGATTCTTCCGGTGTGTTCCTTGCTTGCGCACAATTTCCTCGAATTGCTTACTCCCGGCAAGGCTTTTGTACACTCCTTTCTCTATAATTCCCTTCAATAAGCTATTTTCTTGCTCAAGTGTATCTTGGCTAAGAGAATCATTAGTGGAATCAAGAGAACTACTAGAAGCAACAATATTGGATTTAGCATGATCATTGTTACTGCTAGAGGAAGAATCTTTCTTGTTCTTGTTACTAGACTTGACTTGAGGCATGTAAGTGGATAAGAGTAAACGCTTGGCAATGTAAGAAGAACTTTTCTTGCGGAGATCATCATTGATTGCTTTTAAGAACTCATGCTCTTGCTCAAGATTGAGCTTTTCAAAGCGTAATTTCTCATGAGCTCTTAAAAGTTCTCGATGATCTTCGAAGATAGTTTCATGAGCTAACTTAAGAGTGTTTAGTTCTTTAGTTAGAGCCTCAATCTTCTCCTTATCATTGTCATTCGTTTTATCTTGCTTAGCATGATTAATTGACGTTTCATCATAGTATTCATCACTAGAGTTGTCAACAAGCAAATCATCACCTAACAAGTCATCTTCATCACTATTGAAATCAACATACTCGGGGTGTGTTACCTTAGGACCTTTGGCCATGAAGCATCTTCCAATTCCTTCATTTGGTGAGTCAAATATGTCGTAGGAGTTGGTTGACACAAGTGCTAGACCGGCAACACCTTCATCTTGAGTATCTTCGGAGTCGGAGTGATAACTTCTCTCGGAGTGGCTGTCGGAGTCGGAGCCGGATACCCATTCACCAACATGAGCTTGATGTCTTCGTTTTGTGTAGCTCCTTGATGATTTTTCCTTCCTTTCCGAATCCTTGCTTCTCCGTGAGTATCTTCGTTCATAACGATCATCTCTACTCCTTCTCTCTCTTGGTGGTGATTCTTTGCTTCTTCTTTTTGGAGAATATTCTCTTCTCTTGTAGGGAGTCGTACACTCATTGGAATAGTGTCCGGGTCTTCCACAACTGTAGCAGTTTCGCTCTCGACTAGAAGATCTTTTGTCATTGTAGGACCTTGACTTGAAGCTTCTATTTTTGCTTCTACTCTTGTAGAACTTGTTGAAGTTCTTCACCATTAAGCTCAATTCTTCATTGAAGTTTTGTTTCTCACTTTATGATGTAGGGGCTTCACATGAGGCTTTGTAGGCACCACTTGATTTGTTGTGAAGTTCCTCTTTATCCTTAAGTGACATCTCATGAGCAACTATTCTTCCAATCACCTCCGTTGGCTTGAGATCTTTGTAATTGGGCATCATTTGGATAAATGTGCACATGGTATCATATTTTCCATCCAAGGCTCTTAGAATCTTCTTGATGATGAATCTGTCGGTCATCTCTTCACTTCCTAAGCCGGCAATCTCATTTGTGATGAGAGCAAGCCTAGAGTACATTTCAGCGACACCTTCACCATCCTTCATTTTGAACTTGTCAAGTTGACTTTGAAGCACATCCAACTTGGATTCCTTGACGGAGTCGGTACCTTTGTGCATATCAATCAAAGTGTCCCAAATTTCCTTTGCATTCTCAAGACGGCTGATTTTGTTGAATTCTTCGGGGCACAATCCGTTGAAGAGAATATCAAAAGCCTGAGCATTGTATTGCAACATCTTCAACTCATCCGCGGTAGCTTCACGGTTTGGTTCTTTCCCATCAAAGAAGTCACCTTGCAAACCAACACACACAATAGCCCAAACGGCGGGGTTATGTCCAAGAATATGCATTTTCATTTTATGCTTCCAACTAGCAAAATTAGTACCATCAAAGTAAGGACCTCTACGGTGATAATTTCCCTCGCTAGACGCCATACTCTCCTAGGTTGTGAAACCAAGGCTATGACCACCAAAAGCTATGGAGATCAAAGCAAATGGAGACCAAAGCTCTGATACCACTTGTAGGATCGAAAGTATGTCTAGAGGGGGGGTGATTAGACTACTTGACCAAATAAAAACTTAACCTTTTCTCAATTTTAGTTCGTGGCAGATTTTAGCTATTATAGGACAAGTCAAGCAATCATCACACAATTCAAGCAAGCATGCAAAGAGTATATTGGCAGCGGAAAGTAAAGCATGCAACTTGCAAGAATGTAAAGGGAAGGGTTTGGAGAATTCAAATGCAATTGGAGACACGGATGTTTTTCCCGTGGTTCGGATAGGTGGTGCTATCCTACATCCACGTTGATTGAGACTTCAACCCACAAAGGGTAACGGTTGCGCGAGTCCACGGAGGGCTCCACCCACGAAGGGTCCACGAAGAAGCAACCACCCATGAAGGGTCCACGAAGAAGCAACCTTGTCTATCCCACCATGGCCATCGCCTTGCCCTTACAAACTCCTTGGTTCAACTCCACAATCTTGTCGGAGGCTCCCAAGTAACACCTAGCCAATCTAGGAGACACCACTCTCCAAGAAGTAACAAATGGTGTGTTGGTGATGAACTCCTTGCTCTTTGTGCTTCAAATGATAGTCTCCCCAACACTCAACTCTCTCTCATAGGATTTGGATTTTGTGGAAAGAAGATTTGAGTGGAAAGCAACTTGGGGAAGGCTAGAGATCAAGATTCATATGGTAGGAATGGAATATCTTGGTCTCAACACATGAGTAGGTGGTTCTCTCTTAGAACATATGAGTTGGAATTGTGTATGTGTTCTGATGGCTCTCTCCACGACTGAAGAGGAGGTGGAGGGATATATATAGCCTCCACACAAAATCCAACCGTTACACACAGTTTTTCCAATCTCGATGGGACCGAATCAAAAAACTCGGTCGGACCAAAAAGGTAAACCTAGTGACCGTTAGAGATTTTCGGTGGGACTGACATGCAACTCGGTAGGACCGATATGGTTAGGGTTTGGGCATAACGTAATCTCGGTGAGACCGATTACACAAACTCGGTGAGACCGATTTTGGTAATTAGCTAACCAGAGAGTTGGTCAGGCAAACTCGGTGGGACCGATTTGCTCTTTCGGTGAGACCGAAAAGTTACAAAAAGGAAACACTGAATTTACATTGCAATCTCGGTGGGACCGATTCTCTCTTTCGGTGAGACCAAAAAGTTACAAAAAGGAAACACGGAATTTACATTGCAATCTCGGTGGGACCGATTCGCTCTTTCGGTGAGACCGAAAAGTTACGAAAGGGAAACAGAGAGTTTGCAATCCCATCTCGGTGAGACTGAGATCCCTATCAGTAGAACCAAATTGCTAGGGTTTGGCAGTGGCTTATGACAAATGAAACTCGGTGGCGCCGGATAGAAAGAATCGGTAGGACTGAGTTTGGCTTAGGGTTTAGGTCATATGTGGATATGGGAAAGTAGTTGAGGGTTTTGGAGCATATCACTAAGCACATGAAGCAAGAGGCTCATTAAGCAACACCTCATCCCTCCTTGATAGTATTGGCTTTTCCTAAAGACTCAATGTGATCTTGGATCACTAAAATATAAAATGAAGAGTCTTGAGCTTTTAAGCTTGAGCCAATCCTCTGTCCTTAGCATTTTGAGGGTTCCACTTTCACATCCATGCCATGCCAATCATTGAGCTTTCCTGAAATAGTCATCTTGGAATAGCATTAGCTCAATGAGCTATATGTTGTTATGAATTACCAAAATCACCTAGGGATAGTTGCACTTTCAATGTTCTACCGATGCAGGGCTTCACCTAAGCACCGCTACGATATGATCGAGGTGGATTATGGTGGAGGGGGCACCGCACACGGCTAAGAGATCAATTGTTGTGTCTTTGGGGTGCCCCCTGCCCCCGTATATAAAGGAGTGGAGGAGGGGGAGGGCCGGCCCTCTCTATGGCGCGCCCTAGGGAGTCCTACTCCCACCGGGAGTAGGATTCCCATTTTCCTAGTAGAACTAGGAGCCCTTCCATGTAGTAGGAGTAGAAGGGAAGGAAAGGGAAGGGAAAAGGAGAAGGAAGGAAGGGGGCACCCCCCTCCCTAGTCCAATTCGGACCAGCCCATGGGGAGGGGCGCGGCCACCCTTTGACGCCTTTCTCTCCTTTCCCGTATGGCCCATTAAGGCCCAATACGAATTCCAGTAACTCCCCGGTACCCCCGAAAATACCCGAATCACTCGGAACCTTTCCGATGTCCGAATATAGTCGTCCAATATATCAATCTTTATGTCTCGACCATTTCGAGACTCCTCGTCATGTCCCCAATCTCATCCGGGACTCCGAACTCATTCGGTACATCAAAACACATAAACTCATAATATAACCGTCATTGAACTTTAAGAGTGCGGACCCTACGGGTTCGAGAACTATGTAGACATGACCAAGACATGTCTCCTGTCAATAACCAATAGCGGAACCTGGATGCTCATATTGGCTGCTACATATTCTACGAAGATCTTTATCGGTCAAACCGCATAACAACATACGTTGTTCCCTTTGTCCTCGATATGTTACTTTGCCCGAGATTCGATCGTCGGTATCTCAATACCTAGCTGAATCTCGTTTCTGGAAAGTCTCTTTACTCGTTCCGTAACACATCATCCTGCAACTAACTCATTAGTTGCAATGCTTGCAAGGCTTATAGTGATGTGCATTATCGAGTGGCCCCAGAGATACCTCTCCGACAATCAGAGTGACAAATCCTAATCTCGAAATACGCCAACCCAACAAGTACCTTCGGAGACACCTGTAGAGCACCTTTATAATCACCCAGTTACATTGTGATGTTTGGTAGCACACAAAGTGTTCCTCCGGTAAACGGGAGTTGCATAATCTCATAGTCATAGGAACATGTATAAGTCATGAAGAAAGCAATAGCAACAAACTAAACGATCAAGTGCTATGCTAACGGAATGGGTCAAGTCAATCACATCATTCTCTAATGTTGTGACCCCGTTAATCAAATGACAACTCATGTCTATGGCTAGGAAACTTAACCATCTTTCATTCAACGAGCTAGTGAAGTAGAGGCATACTAGTGACATAATGTTTGTCTATGTATTCACACATGTATTATGTTTCTGGTTAATACAATTCTAGCATGAATAATAAACATTTATCATGATATAAGGAAATAAGTAATAACTTTATTATTGCCTCTTGGGCATATTTCCTTCAATTAGAAGCAATGAAAGCTAGACAACATATGAAAGATGCAATGAATATCACACTACGAAGTTAAAATTGTCCCGTCATAAGTGACATTTCAACAAATTAGAAGTAGTACAAGCTAGAAAAGAATGAAAGATGTAAGGCAAACACATGATACCAGGATGGAATATGTACGAAAAACAAGACGGCTTGGCATATTCATAACTATTTGTGTAAACTAAGCAGAAACCATTTCAACAAATAAGAAGCAATGCAAGCTAGACACCGTATGGAACATGCAAGACAAATATCACACGGCCAAGCTAGAGAAAGCACCCGGGATGCCGGTTTCACCGGAAGATCGCCATCAGTCCCTGTCTTATTTTTTTCCTTCCTGCTTCTTAGTTTTATTGCCTTGTCAATTCAAACGCACAAGAAAAATGAATAAAAATTCGCTTTTCAGAACTCAATGATGCAGGATGCTGACAAGCACTACTTTAATGTAAGGTGACCGCATGATAGGACTATTGAATGTGTAACAAAAAAGGACAACATTGCATATTCACAGCTATGATGTGTAAATTAAGGTGAAGGCATTTCAACAAATTAGAAGCAATGAAAGTTAGACACCATATGAAAGATGAACGAATATCACTCTACCAAGTTAAAACTTCTCGTCATAAGTGCCATTTCAACAAATTAGAAGTAGTACAAGCTAGGAAAGAATGCGAGATGTAACCTATATCACACTCCCAAGTCAAACGTGTCTTATAATAAGTGATTGTTGCAGGTTACACAACAGTAGTACTTTATGTAAGAACATGCTATGATATACAAATATTGTATGTTCTAGAAATAGGAATACATGTATTATTCACAAGTATAATGTGTAAAGTAAGCAGATGGAATTCAACAAAATTAGAAGCAATACAAGCTAGACATCATACATAACATGCAACCACATATAACAGTGCCAAGTTAGAGGGAGCACCTATGATGGTGCACTAGGGGAGACGTGCTCACCATCAACACAGCTATGTTGAGTGTCTATGCATGTGTTGTCTTGCAAATCATCTTGGGGGGTTGGAGGAGTAGAATCTGTAGAGGCCCTCCATTTGGAAGGAGCACCTTTATCCGCAGCCTTGCTAACTTACTTCCGCTTTATCGATTTTGAATTGTCAAGTAAAACCGACAAGAAAAAGCAATAAAATTCACTCTTCAGAACTCATTCATGCATGATACCGACAATCACTACTTTGATGTAAGGCAAACACATGATACCAGGATGGAATATGTATGAAAAACAGGACGGCATGACATATTCACAACTGTTTGTGTAAACTAAGAAGAAGCCATTTCAAGAAATAAGAAGCAATGCAAGCTACACACCACATGAAAGATGCAACCAATATGACTCTACCAAGTTAAAAGCGTCCCATCATAAATGGCATTTCAACAAATTAGAAGCAGCACATGCTATAAATCATACGAAAGATGCAACTAATATCGCACTGCATATACTAAAGGTGTCTCTTCATATTGATTGATGTGGGATATAAAAAAATGCTTAATAGACAGATGTACTATGTACTAAAAACAGGAAGGCATGTCACATTAACAGGAATAATGTATAAACTAAGAAGAATAGCACATGAGTTTAACTAGATTGGAAGAATTACAATCTAGACACCATATGCAACATGCAACCACATATCATGCTGCCAAGTTAGAGCAAGCACCTATGATACTCATGTAGGGAAAATGCGGTAATCAACTATAGAGCTAAGTTCACTATCTTCATGTAGCCTTGTTGTTTCTTGAGAATCATGTGGGAAGGCTGACGCTGCATTCTTTAATGAGGATCTTTACTCACAGTAGTCCACTGGCCTGACTGCCTCATCATAAGTGATTGATGAGGGATACACAAGGACATTAGTTTGATGTAAGAACATGGTTAATAGACAGATGTACTAGTATGTACAAAAAATAGGAAGGCGTGTCATATTCAAAGGTATGATGTGTAAGCTAAGCAGATGCAATTTAACCAAACTGGAAGCAATACAAGCTAGACACCCAGCTGGAGTGGTGAGCATGATCATCTAGAACCTGAGAGCCTGGTAGGAGGCGGGCTACTTCGCCACCATCATGGCTTTTTATTTGGCTTCCAGGTGATGCCTGTCTATGTTGGGCTTGTCACTGGCTTGGCCAATGCCCTGACTAGCTATTGTCTTCTGGTGCTCTCGGGATGGTGGTTCATGTAAAAAATATCGTTCCTTATCTTAACAAAGACCGACTTTGGCCTTTCGAATACAAGGTAGACACCATATGCAACATGCAACCACATATGACACCATGAAGTTAAAGGAAGCACCTGGGATGGTGGTTCAAGATGAGCGAGATCATCAACAGCAGAGCTACGTTTACCGTCTCCATCTGCTGACACTACACCCTTTAAAGTGCCGAAACGTGTATGGCCTACCCGCGTATAAAGCTGGAGCGACTTCTGTCTTTCCTTTTCTGCTTCTGTCAAGGCATAGTCTGAAATACCCTTGCGTAAAAACACAATAGTGAGAGTATGGGTGAAGTGTGTGCAGAACTAGTGCACTGTAAAAGTAGCAGATAGCAGGTGGCTAAAAAATAAATGACAGGAGACATATGATATCTCTACAACATTACATGGCAAACAAAATTAGATTCTACTCCATATGATTTTGTAATATATGAGTGCGGGAATCGCTGGGAAATGCAGGTACTCCTCCAGCACACCACCACATGTGGTCCTATCAAAATAACAGTTGACTGAAAATAAATAGGCCAGTCGATTTTTTATGAACCGTCCGATCTATAAGGAACGGGCATATGGCCTTCGTCTACCTCCCACCAGTCACTGTTGACGATCTTTCTTCAACCGCCAGCGACCACCGGTCCAGACCCCTGCCTCCATCGCCCCGCCCTCCCCTCGACCTCACACCACCGCCGTGCTTGGCAGCGCCCCCTCGGCCATCCCTTTAATCCCGTCCAACCTCCAGATCAGGCGCCAGCAGCTCTAGGCCCCACACACCCCTAAGATAAACACCGAGGCACTGCTTCCCCGGCGTAATAGGTGGACTAGCGCCTATTACGCTGGGGAATGCTTCCTTTAATTGAGAATCAACTGACCAGGAAATGAAATCCAAGGGGCGATGGACCTCTAGCTAAGTTGAAATAGTGTATGAGGAGAAACCTTGTGCATCGCGTATTACTAGGAACATCTAGTATCAAGAAGAAGCGGTCAACTAGTGTCTTCTGTGGGATGAATACCATGCAAGCAGACATGTAAGATTTGCACGAATAAGGGAAGAGGAGTACCATTTCCGATTGCCAGTGTTGTGTCCTCCAGATGTCGCGGTAATTTTCTTCTTTTTATCGGGGGAACCAATGTTTTGGAGGAGGGTGCAGCCTTGGAAGAACCTATGGCCAAATTTTTGCATGTGTTGCCATGGCCGTATGCTGGCAGAGGGGAAGCGGATCTGAGGCGGCAAAGGACGGTGTAGCAGGAACAACTCCGGTGTGGTGGACGGTGGCGAAGTTGGAGCGGCAGCGGTGAGGCGCAGGACGGCGTGGTTGAACTGGCTCGGGTACGAACAGCTCGGCCTTGGCTTCAACTACCAGCCGTGGAGGGAGTTGCGGTTGAGGTTGTGGTGGACGACGATGTCGGGGTATCGGCTCCGGCGTGATGGAGGGGGCCGGCGGTTGATGGGTGGGATGGGGTGGCGGACGGAGGACACCGGGGTTTCACGGCTAGTGGAGAGGTAGTTTTGGCACCCACTAAGTACGAATGGGGAATCGGATGGGGTGGGGGTGGGGGAGCTAAGGGAGAACCATGTTTCGGTCTGGGACGCGCTTGTTTTAATTTTTTTTGAACAGATGGGACGCGCTTGTTTGAAATTTGGGGAAAGTACAAACTTTGCCCCATCTTAAATTTCGGACCTATTGCGGGTCGGGGGTAGGATGGTAATCCCAGGTGTCCCAAATAGTGGGCGGGAGCGATTTCAGCCACGCGCATGTGTGCTTAGCCGGCCATTGTGTATGAATGTTTTCCGGAGGCGGTTGTGTGGCGTCTAGATGAAGCTACAAACCTACCCCGGTCTAGACCTTTGGACGTCGGGCCGGTAGGTTTCATGGGTTGGAGTTAGAGAAGTAATTTCATTCTACCAAATATTGAAATAGAAGCATTCACATTTAGAGTACTCTTGAACTTTGAAGATTGACCTAAATAGACAACGTTAAATTTGACCTTGTATGTTTGAAAACCTCATTAAATTATGCGCTTCTTTTTGAATTTTTGACACTTGAAAATCCTATAACTACTATTATTTTGGAATGGAGGAGGTAGATTTGAATCTATTGTGTACATGACTATATATGCTATTATGTACAAAAGCAGAGCAAAGATTGATGCCCCCATAATTTATGTATGATTTACAAATCCATGATATCAAATTAAAATAATTGAAGGGGCTTCATGTTGAATTCGAATTTTTTAAGCCACCTTAAGTTGAATTCAAATGTATGCTAGTTCATAGCTAGCTATTTATAATGTTCATTGTGTAACTTTCGTATATATAATGTGCTTTCAACACACAACATGAACTATACTCACGTTTATATTCGATTGCTAAAGCGATGTATTGTCTGTAGTTCAAAATACTAACTATGTGGATCAATTATGTCGAATAATAACATAGACATGCTCAAATTCGATAGAATCTAGATGTCTGATGGATCAATGACCATTCCTTATGCGAATTGCAAATATCATGATCCCATCCTAATATTTAGATACAATTTATATTTTTAATCAATGTGTACATCAGTTTTTTACATGTAGTTTCACTCTCCATCGGCGGTCTCTCGCACATGCTCACACTCTCTCTCCCGAGGTGTCTTTCTTGCAGACATGCTCTCGGTATAACCCTCCCTTCCTCTCATAACCATTGACGACTGTTTTCACTCATAAGCACTCTTCCTCTCACAAGCATACACACGCACAATCCCCATCGACCCTTTCTATATACATAGACCTGCCTACGTGTCTCCCGTACGCATATTATCTTTAGGCCTGTCTCTTACGCATTGTCTCACACCTCTCTTCCTAATCGACGAGTATGATTCTAGTAGAACATTCTGTAGGATGCCCCTTAAAGTTAGGTTGGATGAATAGTAATATCAGAGATAAGGGGTTACCTTAGTTCGAGGACCTAGGGTTACAAATCGTAGCCATCTTTGTTAGTGGACACAGAGTCCTTCACGATTCTGCTATCTTTGTCTTGTAAGACTAGTCATCTATGGGTTTCCCTAAATGCGTCATGGGCCGACCAATGTGGCGCAGGACGGAGCCGAACTAAGGGCCTCACTATCGTGGGAACGATTCTGACAATAATAAGGTATAGGGTAACGGAGCATGATCTATCGAGATGCATATGGGTGACACGGTGGTTTTAGCGAGTTCGGGCCTCTCACGGTGGAGATAACAGCCCTATGTCTCATGCTCTGGAGAGGCTTTGTTTTACCTGAGTATGTATCCGGAGATTACAATATGTGTTTGAGAGAGAGCGGGGAGAGCGGGTCTCCATGCCTAAGCTATGTCTTGAGACTAATGGTTAGAAAGAGAGAGAGGTGGAAAAAAAGAGCCCCCAGTCTAGTGGTGGGGGTGTCTTATATAGAGTACGCCACCCCCTCACCTCCTATGTTACAAAGTGGGGGCGTTAAAGCCATAACTCAGCCTACTACTAAGATGATGCTTCGAGTGCCTTGTCGACTGCTGGTCTTCGCATATCCGAGTGAGATCAGGTCCTCCGAGTGGAGTGAGTTGGTCGAGTGGTTGTTGTCGTCCGAGTGACTTGATGGTCATTCGAGTGGATAGTATGTCTGTATGAGTGATTACGTAAATACTCGGTACCTGTCATCGTGCTTTTAGACAAACCAAGGTTTGAACAAAATCTCAATGGATTCTGGTACTGTGCTTCTGACTGATCTAGGGTAAGTGCCCGCAAGGAGCAACTTGGCGATATTCGATCATCTCTCGGAAGAGGTTAACTTATGATTAGAGTATGGATGTGTCATTAAATCCAGGCAACAAGATTGACGCATGGACTGTTCTCTCGGAGAGATGCCATTGTTATCTCGGAAGAATGTCAATACGAGTCAGTTCTAGATCCAAACTTATGAGTTTCACGCTTTGAGTCCTAGAAGAAGGCTCAAAACAAGTCCACATAGGAGCGTTAAATTCACCTTATAGCAATTTTTTTGTAGCCGACGGGCGCCTTAGAACTTGTTTGTTCGTTGTTCGCCACTCGGATCGGCCAGGCCGTACCAAGTGGAGATTACTCCAGTGGGGACACGCTGAGTGCACCCACTAGGTGTAGTCCCCGAGACCGCCGTCGACTGCGGGCAGTCGGCGGGGGTCTGAGAGAACTAAAAGTCTTCTTAGCTGGTACTGACAGAACTTGTTCCTCTCCGACTCGGAGGACGAGTAGTACTTGACGATCTGGAGTTGTTCTTGCATCAAGCAAAATGTTTCTTTCTGAGTTTTCTTACAGTGGGGGCACGCTGAGTACACCCACTAGGTGTAGTCCCTGAGCCTCTGTCGGACAAAATGTGTCGGACAGAGGATTTAAGTCTCCTGGTAAACTTCCACGCAGTCGACACGGTAAATATCTTTTAGTCTGAAATTGAGTCAATCGGATGCATCTTCAGGCACTTGACATGGTAAGTAAGCTCAGCCTGGAGCTGTGTCAGTCGGACTGATCTTCATGCACTCGGCATGGAATAAATTCAGCCTGGAACTCGGTCAGGCAGTTGAACCTTCGTGCTCTCGGCACGGTCAATGAATTCGTCTTTGAAACTGTCGACTGTAGAAAAAAGCTAGACACTCCAGGGAGTAATCGTTCGAGTAGTACTTCTTATATTGACCGTTATATTTGCCTGAAAGGGGTATTTGTAAGAGCAGATTGTGTCCGTAGAGGAGCTTCCTTTTTACCCTTTTGCATGAAAGGGGTATTTGTCCGAGGGGACGTGCTTCCCGACTGATCGGGGTATGTTGACTGCGAGCAAAAACTTGGTGGCACTCGTATGTCTCCCGGAGGAGATAGACTAGTGGTCTGACATGGACATGCCATGAAACCCGAGTGGCGAGGCTAGTGTGTGGGCTGACTCTCCGGAGAGATGCCACTCGTTATCCCAGGGGAAGACCAACACATGCCATCTCTGAGTCCAAGTTTGTGAAACTGGTGCCTTGGAGCCTAGGATAAGGGCCAAGTGTATCCATAGAGTAGTGTCATTTTCACCCTTTTGCAGTCCTGAAGATGACTTCAAGAAATGATTTGGGAGATCGTCCGAGTGGACAGTACTACCCTTATAGATTTTCAACGGAACGAGCATATATGGTCAGAAAGATATTCCTGATGTGATCAATGGGTTGATTGAATGGGCGTAACCCCTGAGGGCGGCATGGCCAACGGCTGTGCGTAGCCCCCGAGTGATGCTCGAAAGAGGTAAGCTTGCTACAGAGTGTGATATGAGGTTTGATCATATGAGTAACTTAGTCGTTTCCGTGCTGGGGGTGTAGAGGTAAAGACATGTCCAACTAATGGTGACGCGCGAGGCGGCCGAAGGGCGATGATGTGTACAACCGAGTGGCGACGCGTGGGGTGGCCGAGTGGTGAAGAAGTGCACAACCGAGTGGCGACGCGCGGAGCGGCCGAGTGGTGAAGGCATGCACAACCGACAGGCAACGCGCGGAGAGGCCGAGTGGTGAAGACGTGCACAACCGAGTGGTGACGCACGGGGCGGCCGTGTGGTGAAGGCATGCACAACCAAGAGGCGACGCGTGGAGTGGCCGAGTGGTGAAGACGTGCACAACCGAGTGGTGACGTGCGGGACGACCGAGTGATGACACGCGGCGTGGCCACGTGACGATGCGCGGGGCAGCCGAGTGAAAGATTGGGTGTCCAGCCAAGTGGCTGAAATGGTCTTCGAAGGAGTTAGCCAGATGCTTTCGTAGCTAATGTAGCGACGAGGTCGGTGTAATGTGGTTGCGACGCAACAAGACCGGCGTGACAACCGAGTCTGAGTAGGAATGAAGGTGGCGTGCAGAGCGTCTAGGTGATTATAAAACTTGTCAAAGTGGCGGATCGAATGCACTTGTTGAAGTGAAGGATCTGACTGGTGATGAAGTACTCGACTACTCAGGAGAGTGTCATTCCAAATGAGATGAAGCCCCCGAGTGCGGCGTAGCCCCCGAGCGTACTACAGGCTTCGACAACAGACATGTCGGAATACGAGAAATATAGTTTTAAATGGATGATTTGCAATTCATCGAGTCGGACTCGGGTAAAGATGAGGAGAAGCTTCCGAGTGATGCTCGAAAGAGGCAAACTCGCAAAGGAGTGAAGTGTGAAGTTTAATTATAAAAGGGACTTATCTGTCTCATGCCTGACGAGGTCTATATCACTGATACGATGAAGAGGATTCCACAGAGGGGTTGGTCGGATGTGTTTGAAGTTAATATAGCGACAATGTCAGTGTTGTGGTGTGCTAGAATCGGTACGGTGATCGAGTCCGGGCAGCGATGAAGTTGGCGCATAGGGCCGTTGAATGATCGCGTAAGTTGTAAAAAATGGCACAAGCCAACGAAATAATTTCTCGAGGAAATTTGATGTGTGTTGAAATGGTATGTGTGAATAACACCCATAGACACCCGCTGGGAGTGCAAGGGGCTTGCTGGTTAACCAGCAAGAGTCTGAAAGAGCGAAGGATCCGTTCAAACTTGTCAAAGTGCTGGCTCAAATAAAATGGAAGTGTAGTGTTTCGACTGAGTTGCAGCCCCGGAGGACCGATGCAAACTCCAAATGAAGAACACATGGTGTTTGTGAATGATGTATGCGAAAGAATGGAAGTTGGACACTGGTGAAAATAAGCAACCGAGCATAGAGGTACAGTTGGTGGCGTGGCCTCCGAGTGAATGTGATGTGTGAATAACAGGATACTTGGGATGCGGAAATAATAGAATGTAGTGCATGTAGAATGACTTAGATGTCTAAAGGCGCACGAGTGGCCGAGTGGTGAAGATGTGTTCAACCGATGGTGATGCGAGGGGCGACCGATTGATGTAGATGTGTCCAACCGAGTGCCGACGCATGGGGCGGCCGAGTGGTGATGAGGTGACCAACCGAGTGGCGACGTGCGGATCAGCCGAGCGGTGATGAGGTGACCAACCGAGTGGCGACGCGCAGGGTAACCGAGTGGTGATGAGGTGACCAACCGATGGCGACGCGCGGGGCGGCCGAGTGGTGATGAGGTGACCAACCGATGGCGACCCGCGGGGCGGCCGAGTGCT
>NC_041382.1:516948398-517007911 GCF_002162155.2 Triticum dicoccoides | reverse complement strand
GACCAACCGATGGCGACGCGCGGGGCGGCCGAATGGTGATGAGGTGACCAACCGATGGCGACACGCGGGGTGGCCGAGTGGTGATGAGGTGACCAACCGATGGCGACGCGCGGAGCGGCCGAATGGTTATGAGATGACCAACCAAGTGACGACGCGCGGAGCGGCCAAGTGGTGATGAGGTGATCAACCGAGTGGCGACGCGCGGGGCAGCCGAGTGAAGTAGACGTGTCCCGCAGAGTGACGATGTGCGGGGCGTCCGAGTCTGGAAAGTTGATGAAGATGTACCCAACGGAGCGGGGACGCACATGGCGCCGATGAATATGTGCCCAACTAAGCAGGGATGCACGAGGCGGAGTGACGATGCGTGGGGCGTCTGAGTGATGTTGACGCGTCCAGCGGCGTGGCGACGCACAGGGCGACTGAATGAAGTAAACGTGTCCCGCGGAGTGACAATGTGCGGGGTGTCCGAGTCTGGCTAGTTGATGAAGATGTACCCAACGGAGCGGTGACGCGCATGGCGGCCGAGCGGGCAAGCCGATGAAGATGTGCCTAATTGAGCGGCGATGCACGGGGCGGAGTGATGATGCGCGGGATATCTAAGTGATGTTGACGCGTCCAATGGCGTGGCGACGCACGGGAAGGCCAAGTGAAGTAGACGCATCTCGTAGAGTGACAAAGCGTCTTCCTCTCTGACTTGCGCTTAGATACTGGGCGAGGAATCCGTCCGAGTGAACTCGGGTCCGTGGCCGAGTGAACTTGAGTCTGTATCCGAGTGGATTCATCTATGTGAACTCTGAATGAATCTGGTTCACAGCTGTCCAAGTGAAAGATCCATCGGATGACCCTGTGAGTCAGTGTGGGAGTTGTCCTTACGTTCCTTTTTCCGAATGACGGCACGCGGGACGGTCAAGTGATGGAGACGCACACAACCAAGTGAGAATGTGCGCGCGGGGCCAGTGATGCTGGCATGACTAGCTGAGCAACCGTCTGCATGTCATCGTGTTATTTGCCCGAACGAAACGTCCGTCCAACTGAACTGCTGTCCACGGACGACGACGGGACAAGTGACCCTGCAAGTTAGTAGCAAGTATAGAAACGAATATATTTTCTTTTTTTGCTGGATCGGCACTTCCGTGCAAGTTAGCAATTATTGCCAGCATGGCCACGGAGTTAACGGCATGCATGCATGCAGTAATTAACTGGCTACAAAGCAATGCACTTATGGCCACAATAATTAGGTAACTGACGTTGTAAATCCTCACCAATTGGCCGCTTAATGTGGCAATTATACCTTGACAAAGCGGAACCAGCAGGGTTGTCTATTGGTGGGACCCGTCCTTCCGTTTCCTTTTCCTGCATGGTGCATGCGGTTAATAATCGAGGAGGAGGCCCCATGAAGTTAATAATCAAGGAGAGAGAAGGAGCTGCCCGATTGATTTCGCCGGAGAAAGATACTGCCCGAGCGGAGGTGGGTGCGGTCGGCTGCCATCGAAGTAACCTTGCCGTCGTGGAGGCGGCTGCGAGTCCAGGCTCAGTGGTCCGAGTTCTCGACCCTATTGCCGAGGCAGCGACCTTGGGCATGGACCCCACAATGGCCTCGGCACCGACAGCCTCTGCTAATGATGTCGTCGAGCCGCCGGTGTGTTGTGTCAGGCAGTGGGTGGCGGAGGGGTTCGCCACTTCCTGCATTTTGTCGAGCAGTCGACAAGGAAGGTAGCAGCCACCGCGTGTCCGCGCCGGCGTGCCGCGCTGAGCAGTCGACTGTGGAGGGAGCTGCCGGAGGGTGGAGTCGTGGTGCGTCTGCGCCGCCGCCGTGCATCTGATGCCTCATCACTTGGGAAGCTGATCCATTTTGGATGATGCTGCTACAGTGGACTACGCTGGGCTGCTGTGGAGTGGTCATCTTCCATGACACAGAGAGGCCGGCTGAACGCCGTCGTTGCTGGTGCTGCCGAGGAGAACCTGTCCGCGTGAGGTGACTACCTGAACTAGCGTCTGTTGCCCTTTTATTCTTGCACGTTCTTGAATCAATCGGCATGAGTGCACGAACGTGTGGACATGCAAAAGAAATAGAAACCAATCAGTTGATCGTTAGATCGTAAGCGGATAGCACTCAAAAGAGAGAAAACTCCTGATCCATCCGTTTAGTGATCCGCCGGGTGAGGATGTATCTTTTCCCTTCATTTTTTGATGCTTAAATTACTCACCGCAGAGAAAAACAGTTGGAACTGTAAGAACAGGAAACTGGATATAGATGAATAAATAAAAACCATCTGCATCATGGCTCGATAGACGCCATGCCCCATGGTGGGCGCCAAGTCGTGGGAACGATTCTGACAATAATAAGGTATAGGGTAACGGAGCATGATCTATCGAGATGCATATGGGTGACACGGTGGTTTTAGCAAGTTCGGGCCTCTCACGTTGGATATAACAGCCCTACGTCTCGTGCTCCGGAGAGGCTATGTTTTATCTGAGTATGTATCTAGAGATTACAATATGTGTTTGAGAGAGAGCGGGGAGACAGGGTCTCCATGCCTGAGCTATCTCCTAAGACTAATGGTTAGAAAGAGAGCGAGAGGTGGGAAAAAGAGCCCCCTAGTTTAGTGGTGGGGGTGGCTTATATAGAGTGTGCCACCCCCTCACCTCCTATGTTACAAAGTGGGGGCGTTAAAGCCATAACTCAGCCTACTACTAAGATGATGCTTTGAGTGCCTTGTCGACTGCTGGTCTTCGCATATCCGAGTGAGATCAGGTGCTCCCACTACTAGGAAAAGGGTTATCGATGAAATTGACACTAATGGCGCACCAGACAAGTGGTGCGCCACTACTATATACTAATGGCGCACCATGTGTTGGTGCGCCATTAGTGTCCAAATACTAATGGCGCACCACATCCACGATGCACCACTAGTAAAAAAATATTTTTTATTTTTTTTCAAAAATACTAATGGCGCATCAGTGGATAGTGCGCCATTACTAGTTTTAACTAGTAATGGCGCACCAGTAAGAGATGCGCCATTGCTATCTATACGTATGGCGCACCCCTACCAGTGCGCCATTGCTATCACCCCTTATCCCCTCCCTCTCGTCACGTTCTCTCCCCTCACCTTCCTCCTGACACACCCACCCACCTCCCTCGACTTTGATTTAGATCGGAAAGCCCCGGCTGCCGGCCTCTTCCTCTCCCTCCTGACCACGGCGAGCCCCCTTCCCCCTCCCTCACACCAGATCCAGGGCATGGAGCCATGGTGAGCTCCTTCCCCAACCCTCCTCACCAGATCCAGAGGAGAGCTGGTGACCATGTCCCACGTCCTCCGGCGACGGCGTTGCTCCGGGGTGTGGAGGCCGCCGAGCTATAGGAGGAGGAGCTCCCCGCCACCCCAAGGCCCTAGATCCAGCCGCCACGGCCATAGCCATGGTCGGGCCGCGGCAACCAGTAGAGGAACGCCACCTTCTCCACCACGAAGCATGCCTCCTTCCACCTCTCGCCGCTGCGTCCAACCTAAATCCGGCAGCAGCACGGGATCTCCTCCGAATCTAAGGAGCATCTGACGCACGCGTGAGTGCCTTGTCTTCATCCTCCTCCTCCGCTGCTGCTTCTTCTTCTTCTTCCCCTGATCTGATGCGTTCGTGCATGCGTGTGGTTGTGTGCAGGCAATGTAGTTGAAGGAAGGGGCGGGCCATGGAGAAGCTGCTCCGACACTGACCATGTAGATTGGTCTCACACGGCCAGGCCCGCCAGAGGAGCCTCTCCAGCGATGGGGATCCGACAAGGAAGGATTCCTTCCGCCTACAACTATACAGCCAGGCCACATGAACTGCAAGTAAAACTGCACGGTCGAACCTAATAATTTGATTAAAACTGCAGCAGCAGCAGCAGCAGCAGCATAAAGCAATCCCTTTTCTATCTTCAGTTTATATTGTATGAGGTGTACTAATGAACAAGTTTTGTTCACCCACTCATTCTTGCTTCAGCTTCACCACTTTTGTTGGTGGTGCATAATCACAACCACCACCAGGAGACACTTGTTGGACCTACCCTCAAACTAGTTCCACAAATATGCCTCACTGTACCAACCTTGTACAGCAGTGCCAAATTGGTTCAGTCATGCCAATTTCAGTATCATACTGAAGATACTGATTTCTATATGATTTAGCCAATCGAAATTCACATTAGATTGTGCCTGTCTCCCTGAAGCTGTCAGTCTGAAAAACAGTTTACTGAAGTGCAGTTGATCGGCTTCAATTAGGACTTAGGACTTGATAATAACTTCAGCCAATCTGCTTCATCAGTTACGAATGGTTTCATTAGATAATAATGAGTAAGTGAAGAAGTTGAATGGAAATAGTCGATATTTGCATTGTGGCTGTTGGATTAATCAGCCTATGTAGTATGTACAGATGCTTAGAAGGTGATCCGAACTTTAGTTGGTTGTCAAAGAAGAATAAATTCATAAATCAAATGTGCAAAATTAGTCCAGTCATCTTAGTTTCAGGTTCATAGAGAAGATACTGATTTCTATATATGATTTAGCCAATTGAAATTCACACTGCACTGTGCCTATCTCACTGAAGTTGTTAGTTACTTGGTCTAAAAAACTGTGTACTGAAATTGTTGTTCTGAAAACACTTTACTGAAACTGCAGCGAATCTGCTTCAGTTGGGACTTAGGATTTGATAATAAGTAAGCATGCAAACTGACGGCTTTAATTTGATGCTAACGTGCTTTCATTCAGATGATTCGGTTCTTGAGTTTAATATAATATGCCACTAAAGGAAAACTTTGGAACTTATAAAAATCTAAATAAATTTAGTCTGCCTCATAGAGAAGATAATTTCTATTGGATTTTTTAGCCTACTTTAATATTGTTTTTAGTATCTTTTTTCTGCACCTTTTTCTTTCAGTTCTTAGTGCTGCTGCCCCATGAACACATTTTTTTAATTTGACTGTACATTCAAATGAATCCTTTGTTAAGTATACACTCCAAAATTCAGTTAACAGTAGCCTAACTGAATTTTTTGTTTCTGAATTTATAAACTCACTTTATATTCAGTTTATAAATTAGCAGTAGCTTCAAAATTAAGTATCATTCGGATGGATCAACTATTATTTTATTTTGTGGAGGATAAAGTTCAGATCATGAATAATGGCATTACAAGTGAACTTGGCACAATTACACATGTCCTGAACCTCATAGAATCTGACACTAGCAAGTCTTCATTGGCATGCAAGTACTACTTTTACATTGTCATGACAGGAACAATTAATTTGACATGTATCATTGGTACTGATAAAACATTTCGTTCATGTTTCAACAAATTTGGTGAAGACCACTTCATATGTATTTTGCATATATGAATTATCTCCTGTTGCTTTCTAAGATGTTAGTTCTTTCAGTTCTAGCCCTCCTATCTTTAATTCCTGGCTGCTGGACTACCTGCAGGACAACGAGTTCATCTGCGGCAGCTATCGCTGTGAGCAGTCCGTCCACGACGCGCTCCGCAGCGTCTTCGCCGGGCACAACGAGATCCTCAACGTCTGGAAGTAAGTCACCGGCATCTGTTTCCTGATGAATTTTCTTTCTAGGTCAATGTGATCGGATCTGACTAGTACATTCAGATTTACTCTTGTTTTCTTCTCAAATAGTACTAGTAGTCTATATTCCAGCTGTGCGACTACGTGTAGCCACTTGAACCGATGAGAATTCTTCAAGCCTACCTATAGCCACTTGAACAAATGTCTATCTCAGATCTGCTCATCTAAAAATCCAAGTGGAGTAGTATACTGGTAGTATAGTATAATAATATTATCTAAAGGTAAATGCCCTGATTATTTAGCTCTGTCAGATAAATACTCGTCGAAAGTGGGCTCCTATCAAAATTCATTTTCATTATAATCTTACTCATACAATATTCACACCATGTAATTATGAAAATATATGCTCATATCTAGTTCTGCATAAAAAATGACAGTATTGACAGGTTATAAATAGTTTGTTTGTGTTTCTGTTTATTTTGTTACATTTCGCAGGGATAAAGTGAAGAAAAAGAAGAAAAGATTACTAGAAGATTAGTTTTAGGATTTTCTTTTATTTCCTTGCAATTTTCATTTTATTGGAAACTTGTAAAGACATTGTAATATTCTTACTATAATAAAAATTATGATTCTATTTCATTTTTTGTTTTTAAATTATTTTTCCTTATAGGTTGTTTTCTGTAAATTTAGATTTTTTTTGTTTTCCAAATACATTACTAATGGCGCACTTAAGCCCTTATTAGTGGCGTACCTTCCTTTATTACTAGTGGCGCACCTATAAGGTTATTAGTGGCGCACCTGGAGGGAATACCAGTGGAGCACCAAATGGTATACTAATGGTGCACCACATGGTGCGCCATTAGTATCTGGTATACTAATGGCACACCTGTGGTGCGCCATTAGTATATAATACTAGTGGCGTGGTACTAGTGGCGCACCAGTAGTGCGCCATTAGTAGGCAAAACAGGTGCGCCACTAGTAGGCCTTTTCCTAGTAGTGTCCGAGTGGAGTGAGTTGGTCGAGTGGTTGTTGTCGTCCGTGTGACTTGATGGTCATTCGAGTGGATAGTATGTCTGTATGAAATTTATCTGGACCCACATGTTGTGTGAACCCCATGCTTTATGATATTTTGACCCTTCGTGGGCCTACCTGTTATGTGTATCCCCAACACTCACCTCGGCCCACCGGACCTCACGCGGTGACACACCCTCTGCCCCAAGGTCTCGTTATCTTCTCACACCCACACATACCAACACACACACCACACAAAAAAATCTCCTCGTGCCTCTAACCCCCCTTGCATATACACACTCAAGGGCATCTCTCGCCGTGACATCATATTCGTCTCTCTATCTCTCTAGACCTCTCTCATTTCTCGTGCTATCTCTCCCACATCCCCCCGTAGGCCCCTTTATCCATTCCTCTCTTGAATACGTAATACACACACATACCTCTCTAGACCCAGCCAAATACATCAACTACACATTCACACATGTTACATCACATACCCCATTGATCTAAGAAGCCCTCTCTTCACGTTTATTTCGCATACAACATTCCTTTTGAATAAAGTGTGCCAAAAATTTATTTTAGAATATCTACATATATACAACATTACAAAGTTATATGGAGGAGTATGAACATCAATTTGCATTGCATGGTGCCCACAATGATATTTATTTCGCACTGTGAATTTTTATATTTTTATACTATATATAAAGTTAGTCATAATAAATAGAAATGAAGAGCATCTCTCTCCCCATCGCATACACCCCCTCTACGCCCCTTTCACGTACGCACACAGCCTATCTCTAGGTCCTCTAAAAGTATGCCCCCAGCACATTCACGCATGTTTCATCTTTCTCTCACGATATATACAGTGACGATCATTGTATTTGAAGCGAAAGCATGATACGCACATTGGACTTCAGAATCCACTCATTACAGTCACCATTTATGTTTTTTGGTTATTATACAGTCACGGGCTCACCATACAGCTCTGTATTTGCTCAAGACACGACTAGTTGACCAGTTCCACGCGGCACCTCTAATGTTGCATCACATTATCTCACTACCATTGGGCCCACCTGTCGGTGTGTATCTACTCTACACTCTTATAGAAAACAGAGTTGGTGATGATGTTGTGCCTGCCATCCTGCAATATAGGCCGTCCAATTTATATCTGACAGATAGGAAGGAAACTATGGCAATTTTGCAAAAAAGGTACCCACACACCTCTCCACATTTGAAATAAGGCCTTCCCTCATTCATTATTTTCTCTCACAAGATAAACTACTTATACAAATGCATCTTGATGTTACGTGCAACACACGAGCATCTTGCTAGTAAGAATGAAAACAAATGACAAAAAAATTTGATGGTGGTTCGAAGTCATGACCGCGGGCACAACGGACAAGGTGGCCTTGTATTGGTATGCTGAGTCGTCCGGTTTGACACACAGGAGCTAGTGTGGTGATTATACACACACGCACGCATGCACATGAACTGCATGCACGCAACACTCACACGAACACATGCAGCCACGCACAGACGCAACACTCACACGTACACACGCAGCGACGCACGCACGCCACACTCACACGCACACGCGCGCGCATGCATGCACACACCACACGACCAACACACACTCTCACGCTCAAGTGCTCAACCTACACGTGCATGCGCACACATCAAGCCCTGACAGACACATACACCACCAGGTGGTTCCCGCGCACGGGTTGGAGTCTTGTCTCACTGTTTGCCGAAGTAGTTTACAGTCAATATGCTCTGCTTAAGAAGCTTCCTTGCCCTGTTCTGCACTCAATCTTCTTAGCTGAGATGGCATGCCAAGCCCGATTAGTTGCTAAAGTATCCTACCATATATTTATTGTGACATAGATTGCCATGGTCTAGTAGCTAATATGTTAGGTGAAATAGCTCTACACCATTTTATACTCGATATTTGTTGCTGAGATGGCCTTCGATAGTTCGATGGTTGTGTGCTCGGCCTCATTGACTGCTGAAACAGCCTGCCATAATTTAGCACTCAAATCTATTTGCTGAATTAGCTTTACATATATTTCGTTACTTAGATCTGCTTGTCCAAATATCTTGCCATAGCTTTAGACATCGACCTAGGTATTTTTTTGACTTCATAAAAAAGCATATATGTTTTTCCTGTAATATGTAGTAGAAGAACCAATTTGTATGTCTAATAGATGGACAGGACTTGGATAACTTCCGCTCGAAGATTCTCCGCTACATATGTCGAGGGGGTTCAAAACTTCATGAACTTTATCAGAGCTGAGTACGATGGTCCGAAATCAGGTGTGCTCTGCCCATGTAGCAGTTGTATGAATTCATTTACAAGACCCCACTCAACTATGCAAAATCATCTATACTTGTATGGGATGTCGGTCACATATACTAGGTGGGTTCATCATGGTGAAACTATGAACGTGAATGTTACTGACTATGTGGAAGGAGCAGATCACCATCCTGATCTGCCTGATGCTCAGGTGGAAGAGGAGGAGGTGGTGGTGGTTGCAGAGCCAGTGAGTTTGACCAACATTGAAACAATGCTACGAAATGCTCGCGCATTTTGTGAACTTTCACCTGTAGAAGAAAAATGGTGGCCCGCATGTTGGAACAATGCAACGTGGTTGTCACCCCAGGAAATAAGCTGTCAGTATTGTCAGCTATGGTCACCTTTCTTCAGGTGAAGACATCTGGGCGGATGACCAACAGATCATTCGATGCGATGTTGGCTGCTTTCCGCAAATCTTTCCCAGATGCGTCTGAGCTGCCACACACCTACAGTAAAATGAAGAATTTTCTTCATGCAATTGGAATTGCATATGATATGGTCCATGTTTGTAAGAATAATTGTGTTCTGTTCTGGAAGGGTTATGACAACTTAAGTGAATGCTTGAAATGCAAATCATCAAGATGGAAAGATGGCAATGTTGTGAAGAGGATTCCTCATAATGTTCTAAGACATTTTCCAATTATACCAAGATTACGCAGGTTGTTTCATGATGCTGAAACAAGAGAGGATGTATTGTGGCATTCTAGAAACTAGGAGTATAGATGTCAAAATGTAATGAGCCATCCATCTCATAGTAGTGACTAGAAAAGCTTCAATCAGAGACACAAAAAGTTTGCTGCTGACCCGAGAAACATTAGACTTGCCTTAGCTTCATATGGATTTAACCCATTTGGCCACCAGAGCGCTACATATAGCATGTGGCCAGTGCTTGTAATTCCTTACAACATGCCTCCAAATGTCTGCACCAAAGAATCAAACTAGATATGGCCTTGCTCACCCCAGGTACAAAAGTCCTGG
The DNA here is from genome assembly GCF_002162155.2 of Triticum dicoccoides. Taxonomy (NCBI): domain Eukaryota; kingdom Viridiplantae; phylum Streptophyta; class Magnoliopsida; order Poales; family Poaceae; genus Triticum; species Triticum dicoccoides. The sequence continues at coordinate 516,998,027 of NC_041382.1, read as the reverse complement.
AAAGGATTTTGATTTATTCATGGAGCCTCTTGTGGAGGAACTTCAATGGCTATGGAGGGGTGTTCTCACTTGAGACCTATATAGCAGCCCACCAACTGATTTCTTTCTGCATGTTGTTATAATTTGGTGCATCCATGATTATCCGGCTTTGGGCACTATGTCAGGGCGAATGACACATGGTTACAATGCATGTGTTCGTTGTGACAGGAATCTGCTGTCGTACGTAATACTTAGCAAGATCTGTTACATTGGACACTGTCATTTCCTTGCCAAGGACAAGCTGCGTCCTACAAAATACCGAAGACATGTGTTCAATGCAAAGCATGAAAACCGTGATTCGCCAAAGATGCTCACCGCCGATGATTTGCAAGTGGAATTAGAGAAGGTCAGGCATATTAAACTAGGAAACCATCATAGTAATGGTAGAGGGAAAAGGAAGCATGGAAGGGCAGAAGAGATATTGTTGTTTATCCGTAGGTCCACTTTGTGGGACTTGGAGTGTTGGAAAGATTTGGATCTACAGCATAATCTTGATGTGATGCACATCGAGAAAAATATATCAGATAGCATTACCGACACACTTGTTAATATTGAAGGCAAGATGAAAGATACCTTAAAATCTAGGATTGATTTCACACACCTGGGTATCAGAAAGGATTTGTAGGTGGAAGATGAAGGTAAACCACAGGATATGGCACCATCTGTGTACGTCATGGTGATACGTCTCCAAAGTATCTATAATTTTTTATTGTTCCATGCTATTATATTATATATTTTGGATGTTTAATGGGCTTTACTATGCACTTTTATAGTATTTTTGGGACTAACCTATTAACCGATGGCCCAATGCAAATTGCTGTTTTTTTGCCTATTTCAGTGTTTCGCCGAAAAGGAATATCAAACGGAATCCAAACGGAATGAAACCTTCGTGAGGATCTTTTTTGGAACAAACGTGATCCAGGAGACTTGGAGTGGACGTCAAGGAAGCAACGAGGCGGCTACGAGGTAGGGCGGCACACCCCCACCCTCGTGGGCCCCTCACAGCTCCACCGACATACTTCTTTCGCATATATATATATACTCTTATACCCTGAAACCATCGGGGAGAGCAATGACACACCTTTTCCACTGCCACAACCTTCTGTACCCATGAGATCCCATCTTGGGCCTTTTTCCGGCGCTCCGCCGAAGGGGGATTCGATCATGGAGGGCTTCTACATCAACACCATAGCCTCTCCGATGATGTGTGAGTAGTTTACCACAGACCTTCGGGTCCATAGTTATTAGCTAGATGGCTTCTTCTCTCTCTTTGGATCTCAATACAAAGTTCTCCTTGATCTTCTTGGAGATCTATTCGATGTAACTCTTTTTTGGTGTGTTTGCCGAGATCTGATGAATTGTGGGTTTATGAACTTGATTATCTATGAATATTATTTGATTCATCTCTGAATTCTTATATGCATGATTTGTTATCTTTGCAAGTCTCTTCGAATTTTTGGTTTAGGTTGGCATACTAGATTTATCTTTCTTGCAATGGGAGAAGTGCTTGGCTTTGGGTTCAATCTTGCGGTGTCCATTCCGAGTGACAGCAGGGGCAGCAAGTCACGTATTGTATTGTTGCCATCGAGGATAAAACGATGGGGTTTATATCATATTGCTTGAGTTTATCCCTATATATCATGTCATCTTGCCTAATGCGTTACTCTCTTCTTATGAACTTAATACTCTAGATGCATGCTGGATAGAGGTCGATGTGTGGAGTAATAGTATTAGATGCAGAATCATTTTGGTCTACTTGTCATGGACGTGATGCCTATATTCATGATCATTCCCTTAGATATCATCATACCTATGCGCTTTTCTACCAATTGCTCGGCAGTAATTTGTTCACCCACCGTAATACATGCTATCTTGAGAGAAGCCACTAGTGAAACCTATGGCCCCCGAGTCTACTTTACATCATATAAGTTTCCAATCTACAATTCTAGTTTACTATTTATTTTGCAATCTTTGTTTTCCAATCTATACCAAAAAATACCAAAAATATATATCTTATTATCTTTACCAGATCTCACTTTTGCAAGTGGCCATGAAGGGATTGACAACCCCTTTATCGCGTTGGTTGCAAGGTTCTTATTTGTTTGTGAAGGTACTAGGCGATTTGTGTGTAGTCTCCTACTGGATTGATACCTTGGTTCTCAAAAACTGAGGGAAATACTTATGCTACTTTGCTGCATCACCCTTTCCTCTTCAAGGGAAAACCAACGCATGCTCAAGAGGTAGCACTTGGACAAGGTAAAAAGAAAAGAATTCTGCGAGGTCCTGTCACGTGAGATTCCCACATGAATTTGCTTCCAACCCTGAAAGGAGAGTCAGTGCAGATGTAAACAAGGTACAAGGGTTGAAAACTCATGACTGCCATACTTCAAAGGGTTTTACCTGTTATCCTTAGAGGATTGGGCCGCCTGAGTTATACAGAGCTGTTGCAGAGTTGGGACAATTCTTCAGGGAACTTTGCAGTAGAAATATCATGATACATGCTTTGGAGCGTCTTAGAGACAAGATACCAACTATCCTATGCGACCTTGAGAAAATATATCCTCCAGCCTTATTTGATGTGATGGTGCATCTGGCTGTTCATCTACCTGATGAGGCACTACTTACAGGTCCAGTACAGTATGGCTGGATGTACCCAATTGAAACACGGCTAGGCACTTTCAAGGGCTATGTTAGGAACAGAGCTAGACCCGAGGGTTCCATTGCAGAGGCCTACATTGCTACAGAAGCGTTGACATTCTGCTCAAAATACATTGAAACAGCTGATCAGCTTAGCAAAGAGGTGGGTGAAGACAATCCCGGGCGTAATGTTTTCGATTATTCTGTTCGAGTTACAGGGAAGAGTCGACAAGAGGACAAACCTAAAGATTTGGACAAAATGGTTTGATATGTGTTGAATAACTGTCCTGAGATACTACGTTATATCAAGTAAGTGCTAAGTACTACAGCTTATACATCGTAATCTACTAAACTTGCGACACATTCTTATATATTTAGATGTTTGACGCGATCACTATGCTGTGCAGCATCTACAAAAAGGAGTTACTGCCGCAAAATCCAAGAAACATTGACAAACTGGTTATGGCAGGATTTGTGAAATGGTTCAAAAGCCATGTAAGCTTTTGAATTGCACTATCAATTTTTTTAATATATTGAGTACATAAGATGATCTATTTGTCTATTTTCTAACCATAGGTTAAGAAGATGCGGAAGGATGGGCAGGTAGTTGATGATGCCCTTTACGCTCTAGCAATGGGTCCTGATACTCGGGTAAGACATTATGAATCTTGCGTTGTTGGAGATGTGCGCTATAACACCCTTGCACGCGACGAAGGCAGGAAGACACAAAACAGTGCCATCATGAGCACGGATACGTACGACAGAGAGACAACTGAAATGTATGCTAACATAACAAACATTGTTTAGTTGAAGTATATCTCCAGTTTTGAGGTTCATCGGTGTGTGGTTCTTTTGTGTTGTCGTTAGTATAACCTTTTTTCCAGGATCACAAAACCCAAAGCTGATGATTATTTCAACTCCATCAATGTCTAGGCGGTGTACCATACCAACGAGCCTTTTATTTTGGCAAATCAATCAACACATATATTTTTCTTGGAAGACACATTTGCACATAGCGATGACTGGAGAGTATTGTAAAGGTTTGAGTAGAGAAATTCGTTTAATGAAGTTGCACAACAAGATGATGCTTACACTGCTCCTGATGTACAAGATTCCACATATGTTCCTAATAACTTTGAGAACCATCACGTCAATGACGCTTGTCAGATTTCAGGTTCTGGCAAAACCCTTGAGGTTCGAACACTGGGGTGCACATGAATATCTCTCCCCCCTCTAGCTCGCACACATCATGATCTCACGGCCTAGCTCGATGAGCCCAAAGAACAAGAGACACAAGAGTTTATACTGGTTCAGGCCACCGATGTGGTGTAATACCCTACTCCAGTGTGGTGTGGTGGATTGCGTCTTGGGCTGAGGATGAACAGTTACAAGGGAAGAACAGCCGCCTCAGGAGAGGTGTTCTTGTGCTTGGCGAACTTGTGTGAGGCTATGGATGGAATGGCTCCGATCCAATCTGTCCTCCTCTTCTGTGGTGGCTAGTCCTATTTATAGAGGCCTTGGTCCTCTCCCCAAATATTAAGCGGGAAGGGATCCCACAACGGCCAAATTCGAAGGGAGACAACTAGTACAAGTTATCCTGACAAAAGTAGTCTTCGCCTACCAAAGGCTCTAGTGGCGACGCCGTCTTGGGCTCCACGGTGACCTCCATCCCGCCATCCTGCTGGTCTTGGTCTCGTTGCACCGATATGGAAACCTTTGCCTGATGCCGCGGGACTCCTCGCCTACGCTTGCCCCTTTAGCACCAAAGAGGAAATGAGGACATTGTGCATGCTGGCGCCCGCCTGGATCAAGTCGTCATGGCTTGCATCATAGAAACCTCGCAAGGTGTCCCTTGCCTTGATCTCTCCGCCCCTCGCGAGCTAGCCTGGTGAGGCCGCCCCTGAGGAGGTCATGCGTCATACGCCTCGCGAGGCTTGGCCCCTCGCGAGGGCCTTGAGTGTTTGCTGGTGAAGATGGGTGAGGGAGTCCTGGATTAGGGGGTGTTCGGATAGCCGAACTATACCTTCAGCCGGACTCCTGGACTATGAAGATACAAGATTGAAGACTCCATCCCGTGTCCGGAAGGGACTTTCCTTGGCGTGGAAGGAAAGCTTGGCGATACGGATGTTCAGATCTCCTACCATTGTAACCGACTCTATGTAACCCTAACCCTCTCCGGTGTCTACATAAACCGGGGGGTTTTAGTCCGTAGGACAACATACACATCAACAATCATACCATAGGCTAGCTTCTAGGGTTTAGCCTCCATGATTTCGTGGTAGATCTACTCTTGTACTACCCACATCATCAATATTAATCAAGCGGGACGTAGGGTTTTACCTCCATCGAGAGGGCCCGAACCTGGGTAAAACTTCGTGTCCCTTGCCTCCTGTTACCATCCGGCCTAGACGCACAGTTCGGGACCCCCTACCCGAGATCCGCCGGTTTTGACACCGACATTGGTGCTTTCATTGAGAGTTCCTCTATGCTGTCGCCGTCAGGCCCGATGGCTCCTACGATCATCAATAGCGATGCAGTCCAGGGTGAGACCTTCCTCCCCGGACAGATCTTCGTCTTTGGCGGCTTCACACTACGGGCCAATTCACTTGGCCATCTAGAGCAGATCGAAAGCTACACCCCTGGCCGTCAGGTCAGATTCGGAAATTTAAACTACACGGCTGACATCCGCGGGGACTTGATCTTCGACGGATTCGAACCACAGCCGAGCGCGCCGCACTGTCACGACGAGCATGATCTAGCTCTGCCGCCGAACAGTGCCCTGGAGGCCACACCCGCATCGGCTCTGACCCTTAGTTCGGAGCCAACCACGCCGATCGAGGATGGGCGGTTGGACGCCACCTCGGGGGCTGCGATCCCAATGGCGGTTGGGCCGAACACCAGCCCCGTACTCTGCGAGACTCGTGACTCCACGGAGCCGGATTCCTCTCCGGACTCCGAACCCTCCGCGCCCCTGCCGATCGAATCTGATTGGGCGCCGAACATAGAGTTCACGACTGCGGACCTCTTTCAGCACTCGCCTTTCGGCGATATCCTGAAGTCACTAAAGTCTCTCCATTTATTAGGAGAGCCCTGGCCGGACTACAGTCAGCAAGGTTGGGGTACGGACGATGAAGAAATTCAAAACCCACCCACCACCCACTTTGTAGCCACTGTCGACGACTTAACCGACATGCTTGACTTCGACTCCGAAGACATCGACAGTATGGACGCCGATGAAGGAGATGGTGAAGAACCAGTGCCTACTAGGCCCTGGAAAGCCACCTCGTCATATGACATATACATGGTGGACGCCCCAAAAGAGGGAGAGGGCGATGGAACAGCGGAGGATGACCCCTCCAAGAAACAGCCCAAGCGCCGGCGTCGGCGGCGCCGCTCAAAATCCCGCCAACACAAAAACGGTGATTCTAGCACGGGAGATAATAATACTCCGGAGAGTGCCGAAGAAAACCCCCTCCAGCAAGGTTTAGCACAGGAGGATCGAGAAACCAGCCCTCATGAGAGAGCGGCAGACAGAGAGGTCGAGGACGATAATTATATGCCTCCCTCCGAAGACGAGGCAAGCCTCGACGACGACGAATTCGTCGTGCCAGAGGACCCCGTTGAGCAAAAGCGTTTCCAATGCAGGCTTATGGCCATGGCAAGAAGCCTCAATAAAAAACAGCAACAGCTCCAAGCCGATCATGATTTACTGGTTGACAGATGGACCGAAGTCCTTGCGGCCGAAGAGCATAAACTCGAATGCCCCTCCAAGAGTTACCCAAAGTGCAGGTTGCTACCCCAATTAGAGGAGGAAGCACTTGATGCGGCCGAACGGCCACCTCGTGGCCGCGATAGAGAGGCCTCCTGACCCTCCACTCAAGCCGCACCCCGTACCAAGGCACGGGAATATGCGCCGGACTTACGAGACATGTTGGAGGACAAGGCAAGGCAAACACGATCGATCTACGGATCGCGTGGGCACCCCACGGCTCGAGACGGTAACCGTCATGCCGGCCACGAATTCGGCAGGGCCGAACACAGTAGACAAAACTCATTGGAGCTACGTCATGATATCACCCAGTACAGAGGCGCCGCACACCCACTGTGCTTTACAGATGAAATAATGGATCATCAAATCCCCGAGGGTTTCAAACCCATAAACATCAAATCATATGATGGCACAACAGACCCTGCGGTATGGATCGAGGATTATCTCCTTCATATCCACATGGCCCGCGGCGACGATTTCCATGCCATCAAATACCTCCCACTCAAGCTTAAAGGACCAGCTCGACATTGGCTCAACAACTTGCCAACATGATCAATCAGTTGTTGGGAGGACCTGGAAGCCGCATTCCTCGACAATTTCCAGGGCACTTATGTGCGACCCCCAGACGCCGATGACCTAAGTCACGTAATTCAGCAGCCAGAGGAATCGGCTAGGCAATTCGGGACACGGTTCCTAACAAAGAAAAATCAAATAGTCGACTGTCCGGACGCGGAGGCCCTAGCAGCCTTCAAGCACAATATCCGTGATCAGTGGCTGGCCCGGCACCTTGGACAGGAAAAGCCGAAATCTATGGCAGCACTCACGACACTCATGACCCACTTTTGCGCGGGGGAAGACAGCTGGCTTGCTCGTAGCAACAATATGACCAAGAATCCTGGTAGTTCGGGCACCAGGGACATTAGTGACAGGTCCCGTCGCAACAAGCAGAAGCGCCGCATTAACAGCGACAATGCTGAGAATATGGCAGTTTATATCGGATTCAGAGGCTCTAAATCCGGTCAGTGGAAAACGCCATTCAAAAGGAATCCTAGGGGCCCGTCCAGCTTGGACCGAATACTCGACCGCTTGTGCCAAATACATGGCACCCCCAAAAAGCAGGTCAATCACACCAACAGGGATTGTTGGGTGTTCATGCAGGCAGGCAAGTTAAGCACCGACAATGAAAACAAGGGGCTGCATAGCGATGACGACGAGGAGCCCCGGCCGCCGAACAACAATGGACAAAAGGGTTTTCCCCCACAAGTGCAGGCGGTGAACATGATATATGCCACCCACGTCCAAAAAAGGGAGCGGAAGCGCGCGTTAAGGGACGTATACGCGGTAGAGCTAGTCGCCCCAAAGTTCAACCCATGGTCCTCCTGCCCGATCACCTTTGATCGAAGAGACCATCCCACTAGCATCCGTCATGGCGGATTTGCCGCATTGGTTCTAGACCCAATTATTGACGGATTTCATCTCACTAGAGTCCTCATGGACGGCGGCAACAGCCTGAACCTGCTTTACCAGGATACAGTGTGAAACATGGGCATCGATCCCTCGAGGATTAAGCCCACCAAAACGACCTTTAAAGGCGTAATACCAGGTGTAGAGGCCAACTGTACAGGCTCAGTCACACTTGAAGTGGTCTTCGGATCCCCGGATAATTTCCGAAGCGAAGAATTGGTCTTCGACATAGTCCCATTCTGCAGTGGCTATCATGCACTGCTCGGACGAACCGCATTCGCCAAATTCAATGCGGTACCGCACTATGCATACCTCAAGCTCAAGATGCCAGGCCCTCGTGGAGTAATTACGGTCAATGGAAACACCGAACACTCCCTCCGAACAGAGGAGCACATGGCGGCCCTTGCAGCGGAAGTACAAAGCAGCCTCTCCAGGCAGTTCTCCAGTCCGGCCATTAAACATCCGAACACCGTCAAGCGCGCCCAGAGTAACCTACAACAAGACCGCCTGGCATGTTCTGAGATGGCGTAGCAATGCGGCCCCAACCCCAACCCTAGCAAAAAGGCGACGCCAATACTTCGCGTACATAATTACGCTCTAGAAATACCATGGGCATAGGGGGAGGAGCACCATCACGGCACACCCAAAACACGGCTTAAACCGCACCAGGGGCTGCCGATTTTTTACCTTTCTCTTACTTCCAGGACTCTACTCTTCGGAAGGCCTATTCGGCAGTTCAATTGCCGCACAATCGATGCAAGAACCAGGGAAGCAGACAAGCCATGCCGCATTACGGAAATCCCAGGTGGTCTCTATCACGAGTAGTATACCTGTTTCTCATACTATTCCACAGCTTGCCCCTGGAGCAGACATGTTAAATAGTCCAACTTTTCGTTTATCGCATTACTTGTATCGTTCTGCTTTGATCGCAGCTATTTTTAATAAACAATGCAGAGCTTTTGTCTATTTTTGCACTATCTTTTTATAAATAAATGTTCCTTAATGACATGTTGCACCCGTACAACTTGGTACGGCCAAAATATGCCAGGGGCTTTTAGCACCCCTCAATATGGCGTGAGAAGTCCGAACACTTTCACAAGTGCCGCACCCCAAATTTATAGCATTATATGCATCGTCTCCGAATCATGTCTTGGGTCAATAGTTGGGTTTGCCCGGCTCCTATGTTTTGGTTCCTTACGTTCTGCTATATCGGCTAAGGTAGCACTAGGAGAACCACTGCGATTGTGCCCCAGTTGAGCTGGCCGAGCACCTCAGTGGAGAAAGCTAAAACTGACTGTCATGATGAAGCGAGAGCTGGTCGCTGTTCGAGAGGTTTTTTCGAGTTCCTAAAGACTTATGCCGCTTAGGGCGATGAGCCAGCTCTGTCCGGCCAAGGCGTGGATAGCGCCCCGAACTTGGTCTTCCAAATACTAGGGGCTTCACCGAAATTTAAAACTATAGAATTCTATGGCTAAGTGAGTGTGTTCACGCATTATAGTACGATTGCCTCGTTCATAGGGCTGAGCGCCTCCCTCGAAGGACCCAAACATGGGAAAAAGAGCGCCCAGATTTATCCCCAAACACCCCAGCACTAGTGGCAAGGGGGAAGAATCCGACGACTCGCCATCTCTCAGTATTGATAAACAGCCGCACAGAAGGTAATATTTTAAATTCAAGCAACATTGCTCAGCGCATATGAACAAGTTTTCAGCGCACAGGACAAAAACGAGCGAGTTTTACTCAAAAATTACATCCCTGGTACATTCATCCGCCACAAGGCGGGCACCCTTCAGAACATCCTTATAGTAATTTTCGGGCTTGCGATGCTCTTTCCCTGCTGGCGGCCCGTCCTTCACAAGCTTCTCCGCATCCAGCCTACCACACACCTACAGTAAAATGAAGAATTTTCTTCATGCAATTGGAATTGCATATGATATGGTCCATGTTTGTAAGAATAATTGTGTTCTGTTCTGGAAGGGTTATGACAACTTAAGTGAATGCTTGAAATGCAAATCATCAAGATGGAAAGATGGCAATGTTGTGAAGAGGATTCCTCATAATGTTCTAAGACATTTGCCAATTATACCAAGATTACGCAGGTTGTTTCATGATGATGAAACAAGAGAGGATGTATTGTGGCATTCTAGAAACTAGGAGTATAGATGTCAAAATGTAATGAGCCATCCATCTCATAGTAGTGACTAGAAAAGCTTCAATCAGAGACACAAAAAGTTTGCTGCTGACCCGAGAAACATTAGACTTGCCTTAGCTTCATATGGATTTAACCCATTTGGCCACCAGAGCGCTACATATAGCATGTGGCCAGTGCTTGTAATTCCTTACAACATGCCTCCAAATGTCTGCACCAAAGAATCAAACTAGATATGGCCTTGCTCACCCCAGGTACAAAAGTCCTGGAAAGGATTTTGATTTATTCATGGAGCCTCTTGTGGAGGAACTTCAACGGCTATAGAGGGGTGTTCTCACTTGAGACCTATATAGCAGCCCACCAACTGATTTCTTTCTGCATGTTGTTATAATTTGGTGCATCCATGATTATCCGGCTTTGGGCACTATGTCAGGGCGAATGACACATGGTTACAATGCATGTGTTCGTTGTGACAGGAATCTGGTGTCGTACGCAATACTTAGCAAGATCTGTTACATTGGACACTGTCATTTCCTTGCCAAGGACAAGCTGCATCCTACAAAATACCGAAGACATGTGTTCAATGCAAAGCATGAAAACCGTGATTCGCCAAAGATGCTCACCGCCGATGATTTGCAAGTGGAATTAGAGAAGGTCAGGCATATTACACTAGGAAACCATCATAGTAATGGTAGAGGGAAAAGGAAGCATGGAAGGGCAGAAGAGAGATTATTGTTTATCCGCAGGTCCACTTTGTGGGACTTGGAGTGTTGGAAAGATTTGGATCTACAGCATAATCTTGATGTGATGCACATCGAGAAAAATATATCAGATAGCATTACCGGCACACTTGTTAATATTGAAGGCAAGACGAAAGATACCTTAAAATCTAGGATTGATTTCACACACCTGGGTACCAGAAAGGATTTGTAGGTGGAAGATGAAGGTAAACCACAGGATATGGCACCATCTGTGTACGTCATGGTGATACGTCTCCAAAGTATCTATAATTTTTTATTGTTCCATGCTATTATATTATATATTTTGGATGTTTAATGGGCTTTACTATGCACTTTTATAGTATTTTTGGGACTAACCTATTAACCGATGGCCCAATGCAAATTGCTGTTTTTTTGCCTATTTCAGTGTTTCGCCGAAAAGGAATATCAAACGGAATCCAAACGGAATGAAACCTTCGTGAGGATCTTTTTTGGAACAAACGTGATCCAGGAGACTTGGAGTGGACGTCAAGGAAGCAACGAGGCGGCCACGAGGTAGGGAGGCACACCCCCACCCTCGTGGGCCCCTCACAGCTCCACCGACATACTTCTTTCGCATATATATATACTCTTATACCCTGAAACCATCGGGGAGAGCAATGACACACCTTTTCCACTGCCACAACCTTCTGTACCCATGAGATCCCATCTTGGGCCTTTTTCCGGCGCTCCGCCGAAGGGGGATTCGATCATGGAGGGCTTCTACATCAACACCATAGCCTCTCCGATGATGTGTGAGTAGTTTACCACAGACCTTCGGGTCCATAGTTATTAGCTAGATGGCTTCTTCTCTCTCTTTGGATCTCAATACAAAGTTCTCCTTGATCTTCTTGGAGATCTATTCGATGTAACTCTTTTTCGGTGTGTTTGCCGAGATCTGATGAATTGTGGGTTTATGAACTTGATTATCTATGAATATTATTTGATTCATCTCTGAATTCTTATATGCATGATTTGTTATCTTTTCAAGTCTCTTCGAATTTTTGGTTTAGGTTGGCATACTAGATTTATCTTTCTTGCAATGGGAGAAGTGCTTGGCTTTGGGTTCAATCTTGCGGTGTCCTTTCCGAGTGACAGCAGGGGCAGCAAGTCACGTATTGTATTGTTGCCATCGAGGATAAAACGATGGGGTTTATATCATATTGCTTGAGTTTATCCCTATATAGCATGTCATCTTGCCTAATGCGTTACTCTCTTCTTATGAACTTAATACTCTAGATGCATGCTGGATAGAGGTCGATGTGTGGAGTAATAGTATTAGATGCAGAATCATTTTGGTCTACTTGTCATGGACGTGATGCCTATATTCATGATCATTCCCTTAGATATCATCATACCTATGCGCTTTTCTACCAATTGCTCGGCAGTAATTTGTTCACCCACCGTAATACATGCTATCTTGAGAGAAGCCACTAGTGAAACCTATGGCCCCCGAGTCTACTTTACATCATATAAGTTTCCAATCTACAATTCTAGTTTACTATTTATTTTGCAATCTTTGTTTTCCAATCTATACCAAAAAATACCAAAAATATATATCTTATTATCTTTACCAGATCTCACTTTTGCAAGTGGCCATGAAGGGATTGACAACCCCTTTATCGCGTTGGTTGCAAGGTTCTTATTTGTTTGTGAAGGTACTAGGCGATTTGTGTGTAGTCTCCTACTGGATTGATACCTTGGTTCTCAAAAACTGAGGGAAATACTTATGCTACTTTGCTGCATCACCCTTTCCTCTTCAAGGGAAAACCAACGCATGCTCAAGAGGTAGCACTTGGACAAGGTAAAAAGAAAAGAATTCTGCGAGGTCCTGTCACGTGAGATTCCCACATGAATTTGCTTCCAACCCTGAAAGGAGAGTCAGTGCAGATGTAAACAAGGTACAAGGGTTGAAAACTCATGACTGCCATACTTCAAAGGGTTTTACCTGTTATCCTTAGAGGATTGGGCCGCCTGAGTTATACAGAGCTGTTGCAGAGTTGGGACAATTCTTCAGGGAACTTTGCAGTAGAAATATCATGATACATGCTTTGGAGCGTCTTAGAGACAAGATACCAACTATCCTATGCGACCTTGAGAAAATATATCCTCCAGCCTTATTTGATGTGATGGTGCATCTGGTTGTTCATCTACCTGATGAGGCACTACTTACAGGTCCAGTACAGTATGGCTGGATGTACCCAATTGAAACACGGCTAGGAACTTTCAAGGGCTATGTTAGGAACAGAGCTAGACCCGAGGGTTCCATTGCAGAGGCCTACATTGCTACAGAAGCGTTGACATTCTGCTCAAAATACATTGAAACAGCTGATCAGCTTAGCAAAGAGGTGGGTGAAGACAATCCCGGGCGTAATGTTTTCGATTATTCTGTTCGAGTTATAGGGAAGAGTCGACAAGAGGACAAACCTAAAGATTTGGACAAAATGGTTTGATATGTGTTGAATAACTGTCCTGAGATACTACGTTATATCAAGTAAGTGCTAAGTACTACAGCTTATACATCGTAATCTACTAAACTTGTGACACATTCTTATATATTTAGATGCTTGACACGATCACTATGCGGTGCAGCATCTACAAAAAGGAGTTACTGCCGCAAAATCCAAGAAACATTGACAAACTGGTTATGGCAGGATTTGTGAAATGGTTCAAAAGCCATGTAAGCTTTTGAATTGCACTATCAATTTTTTTAATATATTGAGTACATAAGATGATCTATTTGTCTATTTTCTAACCATAGGTTAAGAAGATGCGGAAGGATGGGCAGGTAGTTGATGATGCCCTTTACGCTCTAGCAATGGGTCCTGATACTCGGGTAAGACATTATGAATCTTGCGTTGTTGGAGATGTGCGCTATAACACCCTTGCACGCGACGAAGGCAGGAAGACACAAAACAGTGCCATCATGAGCACGGATACGTACGACAGAGAGACAACTGAAATGTATGCTAACATAACAAACATTGTTTAGTTGAAGTATATCTCCAGTTTTGAGGTTCATCGGTGTGTGGTTCTGTTGTGTTGTCGTTAGTATAACCTTTTTTCCAGGATCACAAAACCCAAAGCTGATGATTATTTCAACTCCATCAATGTCTAGGCGGCGTACCATACCAACGAGCCTTTTATTTTGGCAAATCAATCAACACATATATTTTTCTTGGAAGACACATTTGCACATAGCGATGACTGGAGAGTATTGTAAAGGTTTGAGTAGAGAAATTCGTTTAATGAAGTTGCACAACAAGATGATGCTTACACTGCTCCTGATGTACAAGATTCCACATATGTTCCTAATAACTTTGAGAACCATCACGTCAATGACGCTTGTCAGATTTCAGGTTCTGGCAAAACCCTTGAGGTTCGAACACTGGGGTGCACATGAATATCTCTCCCCCCTCTAGCTCGCACACATCATGATCTCACGGCCTAGCTCGATGAGCCCAAAGAACAAGAGACACAAGAGTTTATACTGGTTCAGGCCACCGATGTGGTGTAATACCCTACTCCAGTGTGGTGTGGTGGATTGCGTCTTGGGCTGAGGATGAACAGTTACAAGGGAAGAACAGCCGCCTCAGGAGAGGTGTTCTTGTGCTTGGCGAACTTGTGTGAGGCTATGGATGGAATGGCTCCGATCCAATCTGTCCTCCTCTTCTGTGGTGGCTAGTCCTATTTATAGAGGCCTTGGTCCTCTCCCCAAATATTAAGCGGGAAGGGATCCCACAACGGCCAAATTCGAAGGGAGACAACTAGTACAAGTTATCCTGACAAAAGTAGTCTTTGCCTACCAAAGGCTCTAGTGGCGACGCCGTCTTGGGCTCCACGGTGACCTCCGTCCCGCCATCCTGCTGGTCTTGGTCTCGTTGCACCGATATGGAAACCTTTGCCTGATGCCGCGGGACTCCTCGCCTATGCTTGCCCCTTTAGCACCAAAGAGGAAATGAGGACATTGTGCATGCTGGCGCCCGCCTGGCTCAAGTCGTCATGGCTTGCATCATAGAAACCTCGCAAGGTGTCCCTTGCCTTGATCTCTCCGCCCCTCGCGAGCTAGCCTGGTGAGGCCGCCCCTGAGGAGGTCATGCATCATACGCCTCGCGAGGCTTGGCCCCTCGCGAGGGCCTTGAGTGTTTGCTGGTGAAGATGGGTGAGGGAGTCCTGGATTAGGGGGTGTTCGGATAGCCGAACTATACCTTCAGCCGGACTCCTGGACTATGAAGATACAAGATTGAAGACTCCATCCCGTGTCTGGAAGGGACTTTCCTTGGCGTGGAAGGAAAGCTTGGCGATACGGATGTTCAGATCTCCTACCATTGTAACCGACTCTATGTAACCCTAACCCTCTCCGGTGTCTACATAAACCAGGGGGTTTTAGTCCGTAGGACAACATACACATCAACAATCATACCATAGGCTAGCTTCTAGGGTTTAGCCTCCATGATTTCGTGGTAGATCTACTCTTGTACTACCCACATCATCAATATTAATCAAGCAGGACGTAGGGTTTTACCTCCATCGAGAGGGCCCGAACCTGGGTAAAACTTCGTGTCCCTTGCCTCCTGTTACCATCCGGCCTAGACGCACAGTTCGGGACCCCCTACCCGAGATCCGCCGGTTTTGACACCGACATTGGTGCTTTCATTGAGAGTTCCTCTATGCCGTCGCCGTCAGGCCCGATGGCTCCTAATATCATCAATAGCGATGCAGTCCAGGGTGAGACCTTCCTCCCCGGACAGATCTTCGCCTTTGGCGGCTTCACACTGCGGGCCAATTCACTTGGCCATCTAGAGCAGTTCGAAAGCTACACCCCTGGCCGTCAGGTCAAATTCGGAAATTTAAACTACACGGCTGACATCCGCGGGGACTTGATCTTCGACGGATTCGAACCACAGCCGAGCGCGCCGCACTGTCACGACGAGCATGATCTAGCTCTGCCGCCGAACAGTGCCCTGGAGGCCACACCCGCATCGGCTCTGACCCTTAGTTCGGAGCCAACCACACCGATCGAGGATGGGCGGTTGGACGCCACCTCGGGGGCTGCGATCCCAATGGCGGTTGGGCCGAACACCAGCCCCGTACTCTGCGAGACTCGTGACTCCACGGAGCCGGATTCCTCTCCGGACTCCGAACCCTCCGCGCCCCTGCCGATCGAATCTGATTGGGCGCCGAACATAGAGTTCACGGCCGCCGACGTCTTTCAGCACTCGCCTTTCGGCGATATCCTGAAGTCACTAAAGTCTCTCCATTTATTAGGAGAGCCCTGGCCGGACTACAGTCAGCAAGGTTGGGGTACGGACGATGAAGAAATTCAAAACCCACCCACCACCCACTTTGTAGCCACTGTCGACGACTTAACCGACATGCTCGACTTCGACTCCGAAGACATCGACGGTATGGACGCCGATGAAGGAGATGGTGAAGAACCAGTGCCTACTAGGCCCTGGAAAGCCACCTCGTCATATGACATATACATGGTGGACGCCCCAAAAGAGGGAGAGGGCGATGGAACAGCGGAGGATGACCCCTCCAAGAAACAGCCCAAGCGCCGGCGTCGGCGGCGCCGCTCAAAATCCCGCCAACACAAAAACGGTGATTCTAGCACGGGAGATAATAATACTCCGGAGAGTGCCGAAGAAAACCCCCTCCAGCAAGGTTTAGCACAGGAGGATCGAGAAACCAGCCCTCATGAGAGAGCGGCAGACAGAGAGGTCGAGGACGATAATTATATGCCTCCCTCCGAAGACGAGGCAAGCCTCGACGACGACGAATTCGTCGTGCCAGAGGACCCCGTTGAGCAAAAGTGTTTCCAATGCAGGCTTATGGCCATGGCAAGAAGCCTCAATAAAAAACAGCAACAGCTCCAAGCCGATCATGATTTACTGGTTGACAGATGGACCGAAGTCCTTGCGGCCGAAGAGCATAAACTCGAATGCCCCTCCAAGAGTTACCCAAAGTGCAGGTTGCTACCCCAATTAGAGGAGGAAGCACTTGATGCGGCCGAACGGCCACCTCGTGGCTGCGATAGAGAGGCCTCGTGAACCTCCACTCAAGCCGCACCCCGTACCAAGGCACGGGAATATGCGCCGGACTTACGAGACATGTTGGAGGACAAGACAAGGCAAACACGATCGATCTACGGATCGCGTGGGCACCCCACGGCTCGAGACGGTAACCGTCATGCCGGCCACGAATTCGGCAGGGCCGAACACAGTAGACAAAACTCATTGGAGCTACGTCATGATATCACCCAGTACAGAGGCGCCGCACACCCACTGTGCTTTACAGATGAAATAATGGATCATCAAATCCCCGAGGGTTTCAAACCCATAAACAGTGAATCATATGATGGCACAACAGACCCTGCGGTATGGATCGAGGATTATCTCCTTCATATCCACATGGCCCGCGACGACGATTTTCATGCCATCAAATACCTCCCACTCAAGCTTAAAGGACCAGCTCGACATTGGCTCAACAACTTGCCAACAGGATCAATCAGTTGTTGGGAGGACCTACAAGCCGCATTCCTCGACAATTTCCAGGGCACTTATGTGCGACCCCCAGACGCCGATGACCTAAGTCACGTAATTCAGCAGCCAGAGGAATCGGCTAGGCAATTCGGGACACGGTTCCTAACAAAGAAAAATCAAATAGTCGACTGTCCGGACGCGGAGGCCCTAGCAGCCTTCAAGCACAATATCCGTGATGAGTGGCTGGCCCGGCACCTTGGACAGGAAAAGCCGAAATCTATGGCAGCACTCACGACACTCATGACCCGCTTTTGCGCGGGGGAAGACAGCTGGCTTGCTCGTAGCAACAATATGACCAAGAATCCTGGTAGTTCGGGCACCAGGGACATTAGTGACAGGTCCCGTCGCAACAAGCAGAAGCGCCGCATTAACAGCGACAATGCTGAGAATATGGCAGTTTATATCGGATTCAGAGGCTCTAAATCCGGTCAGTGGAAAACGCCATTCAAAAGGAATCCTAGGGGCCCGTCCAGCTTGGACCGAATACTCGACCGCTTGTGCCAAATACATGGCACCCCCAAAAAGCAGGCCAATCACACCAACAGGGATTGTTGGGTGTTCATGCAGGCAGGCAAGTTAAGCGCCGACAATGAAAACAAGGGGCTGCATAGCAATGACGACGAGGAGCCCCGGCCGCCGAACAACAATGGACAAAAGGGTTTTCCCCCACAAGTGCAGGCGGTGAACATGATATATGCCACCCACGTCCAAAAAAGGGAGCGGAAGCGCGCGTTAAGGGACGTATACGCGGTAGAGCTAGTCGTCCCAAAGTTCAACCCATGGTCCTCCTGCCCGATCACCTTTGATCGAAGAGACCATCCCACTAGCATCCGTCATGGCGGATTTGCCGCATTGGTTCTAGACCCAATTATTGACGGATTTCATCTCACTAGAGTCCTCATGGACGGCGGCAACAGCCTGAACCTGCTTTACCAGGATACAGTGTGAAACATGGGCATCGATCCCTCGAGGATTAAGCCCACCAAAACGACCTTTAAAGGCGTAATACCAGGTGTAGAGGCCAACTGTACAGGCTCAGTCACACTTGAAGTGGTCTTCGGATCCCCGGATAATTTCCGAAGCGAAGAATTGGTCTTTGACATAGTCCCATTCCGCAGTGGCTATCATGCACTGCTCGGACGAACCGCATTCGCCAAATTCAATGCGGTACCGCACTATGCATACCTCAAGCTCAAGATGCCAGGCCCTCGTGGAGTAATTACGGTCAATGGAAACACCGAACACTCCCTCCGAACGGAGGAGCACATGGCGGCCCTTGCAGCGGAAGTACAAAGCAGCCTCTCCAGGCAGTTCTCCAGTCCGGCCATTAAACATCCGAACACCGTCAAGCGCGCCCAGAGTAACCTACAACAAGACCGCCTGGCATGTTCTGAGCAGGCGTAGCAATGCGGCCCCAACCCCAACCCTAGCAAAAAGGCGACGCCAATACTTCGCGTACATAATTACGCTCTAGAAATACCATGGGCATAGGGGGAGGAGCACCATCACGGCACACCCAAAACACGGCTTAAACCGCACCAGGGGCTGCCGATTTTTTACCTTTCTCTTACTTCCAAGACTCTACTCTTCAGAAGGCCTATTCGGCAGTTCAATTGCCGCACAATCGATGCAAGAACCAGGGAAGCAGACAAGCCATGCCGCATTACGGAAATCCCAGGTGGTCTCTATCACGAGTAGTATACCTGTTTCTCATACTATTCCACAGCTTGCCCCTGGAGCAGACATGTTAAATAGTCCAACTTTTCGTTTATCGCATTACTTGTATCGTTCTGCTTTGATCGCAGCTATTTTTAATAAACAATGCATAGCTTTTGTCTATTTTTGCACTATCTTTTTATAAATAAATGTTCCTTAATGACATGTTGCACCCGTACAACTTGGTACGGCCAAAATATGCCAGGGGCTTTTAGCACCCCTCAATATGGTGTGAGAAGTCCGAACACTTTCACAAGTGCCGCACCCCAAATTTATAGCATTATATGCATCGTCTCCGAATCATGTCTTGGGTCAATAGTTGGGTTTGCCCGGCTCCTATGTTTTGGTGCCTTACGTTCCGCTATATCGGCTAAGGTAGCACTAGGAGAACCACTGCAATTGTGCCCCAGTTGAGCTGGCCGAGCACCTCAGTGGAGAAAGCTAAAACTGACTGTCATGATGAAGCGAGAGCTGGTCGCTGTTCGAGAGGTTTTTTCGAGTTCCTAAAGACTTATGCCGCTTAGGGCGATGAGCCAGCTCTGTCCGGCCAAGGCGTGGATAGCGCCCCGAACTTGGTCTTCCAAATACTAGGGGCTTCACCGAAATTTAAAACTATAGAATTCTATGGCTAAGTGAGTGTGTTCACACATTATAGTCCGATTGCCTCGTTCATCGGGCTGAGCGCCTCCCTCGAAGGACCCCAAACATGGGAAAAAGAGCGCCCAGATTTATCCCCAAACACCCCAACACTAGTGGCAAGGGGGAAGAAGCCGACGACTCGCCATCTCTCAGTATTGATAAACAGCCGCACAGAAGGTAATATTTTAAATTCAAGCAACATTGCTCAGCGCATATGAACAAGTTTTCAGCGCACAGGACGAAAACGAGCGAGTTTTACTCAAAAATTACATCCCTAGTACATTCATCCGCCACAAGGCGGGCACCCTTCAGAACATCCTTATAGTAATTTTCGGGCTTGCGATGCTCTTTCCCTGCTGGCGGCCCGTCCTTCACAAGCTTCTCCGCATCCAGCCTGCCCCAGTGCACCTTAGCACGGGCAAAGGCTCTACGGGCACCTTCAATACAGACGGAGCGCTTGATGACTTCGAGCCTTGGACAGGCCTCCAGCAGCCGCCGCACCAGCCCGAAATAGCTCCCAGGCAGAGCCTCTCCAGGCCACAGCCGGACTAGTAGGCCCTTCATGGCCTGTTCGGCCGCCTTGTGGAGCTGGACCAGTTGCATCAGCTGGTCGCTCAGGGGCACGGGGTGTCCGGCCTCAGCATACTGAGACCAGAACACCTTCTCCGTCGAGCTGCGCTCCTCGGCTCGATAGAATGCGGCGGCATCAGATACACTCCGGGGAAGATCTGCAAATGCCCCTGGAGAGCTTCGGATTCGGGTAAGTATCAAGTAACTCACGTTTATGTGTTTACTTTGCATAAAGAATGCCTTACCCGCCGCTATTTTCTTCACCTCATCCAACTCCTGGAGGGTCTTCTGGGATTCGGCCTTGGCAGACTTGGCATTTTAAATAGCCGCCGCAAGCTCGGATGCTCGCGTCTTCGAGTCAAGCTCCAAACTCTCTTGTTTTTTCATGAGAACCTAGAGCTCTTGCCGCACCTTGCCAACCTCGGCCTCATACCTCTCCCGCACGGTGCACTCCGCGGCCGCACTCTTCTCGGCCTCGAGCAGCGCTTGCTTAAGGGTCGCCACCTCAGATGTGGCCCCTACAATAGCCGTATTAATCCTGTCATTTCTTGCAATTGCACCTTTTTTATATACATATTCAAACAAGGTATTTCTTACCTTCCTTCTCCTCGAGCTACTTCTTGGCACGTCCGTGCTCTTGCTCGGACTTCTCGAGGCTCTGCTTCAGCGTGTCCACTTTCGCAGTCAGTGCGGCGGACGCCAATAGAGAAGCCTGCATACTCATACTGACTCCTTTTGTTAGACTCCTGCGAATTTTTGATCCTCTATTCGGCTTTTCTTCGTGAACGCACAACAGAGCATCAGGGGCTAGTGTCTATGCGGTAATATTATTTACATATTATTTACTTACCTCAAAGCCTGTCAACAGGCTAGTACAAGCTTCAGTCAGTCCGCTCTTGGCGGACTGAACCTTCTGGACCACCGCACTCATAATAGTGTGGTGCTCCTCTTCGATGGAGGCGCCTTCGAGCACCTCCAATAGATTGTCCGGCGCCCCCGGTTGGACGGGGGTCACCAGCACAGTAGGCTTTCTCCTCTTAGAAGGAGGTCGCCCGCCGGACTCTGGAACCTTTGGAGATTCCGGAGCGGTGTCCGGCCTTAAGCTGGACTGGAAGCCCTGGGGGGTTTCCTCCCCTTTACTCCTGGAGTCCGGGAGGTCGCCTTGCGGCGCCTCCAGGACCACCTCCTCCCTACTTGGAACCTGTTGGGACAACACTTCAGTGTCGCCCGTAGGGCGGGGGGAGGAATCCGTCAGAAGCGAGTTCACCTCCGACGAGTCCAGTGAGCCGCTCGACGATGCTTCGAGCCGGTCTTTGGGTGGGCTGCATAAACATGTTTGACATAAGGGAAAGCTGTGCAATAAACAAATACTACGATTCACTCCGGTATCCGGATACTTACGATTTCGCCAGGGGCTTGGCCCTGGGCTGCCACTCCTCTTCGTCATTGTTGGCATCGGTGGAGTAGTCCGGAGGAAGGGTTTTCCCCTTCTTGGACCCTCCGACCTCCTCAGAGAGGGCAGCCTTCCTTTTCTTCTCTCCTCCCGCTGGAGGGGGAGAGGTCTCTTCTTCTTCATCCTCGTCTTCACGAGAGGAAGGAGATTCGGGACCGTCGGATGATGAATCCGACACCTCTTGGCACCGGGCACTCTTTCGAGCCCCCGTGGCCCTTTTCGTGGCCTTCTTCTCCGGCACCACATAGGGCGCCGGAACCAGCAGCTTCGCCAAGCGAGCATCCGCTAGGCCTTCGGGAAAAGGAGCCGGAAAGTTGATCTGTCCGGATGTCACCTCCCAATCTTGTCAAAGATAAGGGAGCTTAGATCCCGCATGGAGTCAAACTATGAAAAACTAATGCCCTGTAAAAGGAAATAAACAGCTTACCGCATGAGCGTGATGCTGTGTATTGAATCCGCGATCCTCGGCAGCGGATGCGGGGGCCTCGGCGCCCTTGAAAAGCACCCTCCAGGCATCTTCGTACGTCGTGTCGAAGAGCCTGTTCAGAGTTTGGTGCCGCGCCGGATCAAACTCCCACAAGTTGAAAGCCCATCGCTGACACGGGAGGATCAGGCGGATGAGCATAACCTGGATTACGTTGACAAGCTTGAGCTTCTTGTCCACCAGGGTTTGGATGCATGTTTGGAGTCTGATCAGCTCTCCTTTTTTACCCCAAGATAGGCCTGTCTCCTTCCAGGAGGTGAGCCGCGTAGGGGGGCCGGATCGAAACTCAGGGGGTGCGACCCATTCGGCGTCGCGCGGCTCGGTGACGTAAAACCACCCTGATTGCCACCCCTTCAGGGTCTCCACAAAGGAGCCCTCGAGCCACATGACGTTGGCCATCTTGCCAACCATGGCACCGCCACACTCCGCCTGGCTGCCGCGCACCACCTTTGGCTTGACGTTGAAAGTCTTAAGCCATAGGCCGAAATGGGGGCGGATGCGGAGGAACGCCTCGCACACGATGATAAACGCTGAGATGTTGAGGACGAAGTTCGGGGCCAGATCATGGAAATCCAGGACGTAGTAGAACATGAGCCCCCGGACAAATGGTTGCACAGGGAAACCTAGTCTGCGGAGGAAATGGGGGAGGAATACCACCCTCTCATGGGGCCTAGGAGTGGGGATGAGCTGTCCCTTTTCGAGAAGCCGGTGCGCGATGTCACTAGCCAGATATCCGGCCTTCCTATGCTTTTTGATGTGTCCCTCCGTGACGGAGGAGACCATCCACTTGCCTCCCACTCCGGACATGACTGGAGAAGGTTGAGGTGGTAGTGCGGACTTGGGCGCTGGAGCTCGAGTGCGCAAGAATGGATAGGCGAAGGAGGAAGAAGGCGTGGGTGAAAAGGTGGATCCTTATCCCCTTATAAGGGTGGACGCAACTACATGTCCCCACCAGCCTGGTAAAACTCACTTATCTCCAAGTGCCGTAAATCAAAGGCATGGTTGGGTTACCCACGCCCGTATTGATGAGAATCCCGGAATAAGGGGACACGATCTCTGCTTTGACA
This sequence comes from Triticum dicoccoides, assembly GCF_002162155.2. Classification (NCBI taxonomy): domain Eukaryota; kingdom Viridiplantae; phylum Streptophyta; class Magnoliopsida; order Poales; family Poaceae; genus Triticum; species Triticum dicoccoides. Next base: position 516,974,737 of record NC_041382.1, on the reverse strand, counting down.
AGACGTGCCAAGGAAACCACCTCCCATAACGCGCTGAGGTGGGATAATGAAACGACTCGGATAAAGGCTTGGCCGTGGTGTGTCACGCTATGGAATACGTCAGTAGATTAGATTTGTGTAAATATTATTCTCTCTATGGCAATATGTGGAAACTTATTTTGCAGAGCCGAACACTATCTTTGTGTTCAAAATCTTCTATGAAGTACTTGGAGGAGGAACCCGCCTTGCAATGCCGAAGACAAACTGCGCGCCGGACTCGTCGTCATTGAAGCCTGGTTCAGGGGCTACTAAGGGAGTCCTGGATTAGGGGGTGTTCGTATAGCCGTACTATACCTTCAGCCGGACTCCTAGACTATGAAGATGCAAGATTGAAGACTCCGTCCCGTGTCTGGAAGGGACTTTCCTTGGCGTGGAAGGCAATCTTGGCGATACGGATGTTCAGATCTCCTACCATTGTAACCGACTCTATGTAACCCTAACCCTCTCCGGTGTCTATATAAACCGGGGGGTTTTAGTCCGTAGGACAACATACACATCAACAATCATACCATAGGCTAGCATCTAGGGTTTAGCCTCTCTGATCTCGTGGTAGGTCTACTCTTGTACTACCCATATCATCAATATTAATCAAGCAGGACGTAGGGTTTTACCTCCATCGAGAGGGCCCGAACCTGGGTAAAACTTCGTGTCCCTTGACTCCTGTTACCATCCGGCCTAGACGCATAGTTCGGGACCCCCTACCCGAGATCCGCCAGTTTTGACACCGACAATGGGCCATACAGGGCCGCTAGAGGAGCCACACCGCGGGCCGCAGGCAGGCAAGTCTGGTGACCCCCGTCCCTAGAACACCGACAACGCTGGCGAAAAGATTGCCTGTCGTGCTATGGACATACAAGAGTTTCTCAAGAAGAAGCCAACGTTCATGGACATTGAGGATGAAGAAGAAGATGACACTGCGGGGAATTACGATTTAGACTGATAGACATGGTGAAGATGTTGACGCTATTGCTGCGGATGATGATTAGATTGCTTTTGTCGTATTTGCCTGTCAGAAGATGTTTTTTTATCTACTATGTGAAATTGTGTTTGCTATGACAACTGAAACCTGATGAACATGTTGTTTAGTATTTTGCTATGAGAACATCACTTGTTATGTACGTTGAATTGTGTTTGGTGATTGTATGATGACTAAAACATGATGACATTGTTGTTTAGTTGTACTCATATTTGGCTGTGAAACTTGAATTTGATGGCATAGTTTGTTGTTGGATTGCAATTTGCTCAATGTCTTTGAATGGGAACAAAGCTGACCTGACATGGCCTCTGCTAATTTATTTATTCATTAGCAAAAGGGCCTCTGCTATTTATTTATTTATGAGCAAAAGGGGATACCCAGATTTCCGTTAATAGAAATCATTAGATGTTCACAACACTACGCCCAGCCTGCTAAACATGTTTCATTCTTTACTAGTTTCTACAAAGTGCTCATGTCATAGCCACTAAATACATCACGAGTGCTACATACACTGCAAATAAAGAGACAATCATCCTACAAAGCACATCGATTTTGCCCATTATCTTCACAAAGTAGCGACCCGACCTCAGACGATCAAGTCTCTGTGCTTCAGTGTCATCCCTGGATCGGTAATGCTGACACACACAGTACTGGAAGGATTTATAATAGAGTAGCAATCACACACTTATTACATTGAATGTCTCAAAAGAGAACTTATTACAATAAATATGGCTTAAGGCCATCTAATCAAGATAACAGCGGAAGGCTTGGAAGATAAAGCGAGTCCATCAACTCCAACGGCATAGCTGAGTGCATGACAAACGACCTAGCGCACCTTACTCTTCATCTGAAAAGTATGCAACATGATATGTTGCAGCCCGAAACGGGTCAGCACATGGAATATGCTGGCAATATAACACAAGAGAGCAATGAACACATAAACGCTATTACTACATGCATATATGGCTGGTGGAGGCTCTATGGTTATATTGTTTTGCGAAAAGCCAATTTTTTCCTACAACAAAGGAATATAATTTATTTAACTATCATGGTAGTTGAAACATCATTGAGAAGGTTCCTCCAACTCAATCCCAATTAAAGTAGTCATTAACATCCTAACAAATTAATTTAGAGTTATGAGATCAAATCAATAATTCAAGTACCAGATACTCGAGATGTCCATAACCGGGGACATGGCTAACCATGATTAGTTTATACACTCTGCAGAGGTTTGCACACTTTTCCCCACAAGACTCGATCTCCTCCGTTGGATTTCTCATACTACAGGGTGTTTGAGAAACGGATGACCGAGACACAGTCTTTTAGAAGCATTAACTCTTTACTCTGGGTGGATAGTTACCACTACTTTCCCCTACATCTGCTAGCCCACCACTGAAAGAGGTCACACAACATACTGAACTATGCTAGAGCCCATAATGGCTTTTGGCTGCACACAGAAGTTTCTAGCATGAATAATCTTATGATCCCTTTGAGCCTGGGTGGTGGACCGTAGGATGATCACACAGGTACTCCGGGATATCCTTGGACAACACTGGATTCTCCAGGTGCCCACAAGAAATCCACCCAGATGTGTATTAAAGTTGCCACCTTAAGTTGAACCATTAATTTACAACTCACATCTGTCATGGATACTCTCAAACCCAAACCACGTCTACGAGTATAGCATGGCAATAAGCATAATGCAAAAGTAACTCCCAAGGGTTTGATAATAAAACAGGTAATAGGTTCTACCTCATCATCTACTTCCCAGACCCACATGTTAAGAGAACCTACTCATGCTATGTGTGAGGGTTGAACTAATGCATAAAAACTGGGTAACAAAGGGGTATGATCAAAGTGTTATGAAACAACTCTTCTGTCTTGCATAAGTACACTTCCAAGTCCTAAGCGGGAGGCATCGCAATATACTTGGAAATCCTTGCGTATATCTCGTAGAATCAGCACTAGGGCCACAGTCAAACGTTTCTTCAACTCCTGGAAACTTGCTTCACATTATTCAATCCAATGGAACTTGGTGTCCTTCTTCAACAACGCCGTCATGGGCTTCACAATCTTAGAAAAATTCTCAATGAATCTCCGGTAATATCCCGCGAGTCTAAGAAAACTGCGGATCTCTCCAACTGAGATGGGTGCCAACCACTTAGTGACTGACTAAACCTTGGTAGGGTCTACGGCTCTACCCTCTCATGATATAACATGTCCAAGGAATCCTACTTCCTTCAACCAAAACTCACATTTGCTGAACTTGGCGTATAACTGGTGTTCCCTGAGCTTCTCAAGAACTAAACGCCAATGCTCCTTATGCTCCTCTTCATTCTTCGAGTATACCAAGATATCATCAATGAACACCACGACAAATTTATCCAAGAACTCCATGAATACCTTATTCATCATGCTCATGAAATAAGCAGGGGCATTAGTCAATCCAAATGACATAACCGTGTACTCGTATAGACCGTAACTTGTGGTGAAAGCTTTCTTAGGTGTATCTTGGTCTCGAATCTTCAGCTGGTGGTATCCTGATCGAAGATCGATCTTGGAAAAGACTTTTGCTCCATGCAATTGGTCAAACAGATCATCGGCAGGGGGTACTTGTTCATGATTGTTACTTCATTCAATGCCCGATAATCAACCACCATTCTCAGAGACTTATCCTTCTTCTCAACCAGGAGCACTGGGCTCCCCATGGTGATGAACTTCGTCTAATGTAACCTTTCTCCAATAACTCCTTGATCTACTTCTTAATCTCCTCTAGATCATTTGCGGGCATCCAGTATGGTCTCTTTGATATTGGTCCGGTGCCTGGCAATAACTCTAACAAAAACTCAATATCTCGATCCGGGGGCATGCCTAGTAGTTCCTCTGGAAATACATCCGGGTAATCCTTCACTATGGGCACTTCCTCCTGAACAACTCCCGAGAGGGAATTTACGCGAGTACTCTTAGGAGTATACCTAGATACATACTTGATCCTTTTCCCTTCCGGTGTGGTGAGCAGAATTGACTTACTGGCGCAATCGATGTTTCCTCCATACATCGATAGCCAATCCATACCGAGTATCACATCTAGTCCTTGGGATTCCAAAATTATCAAGTCTGAGGGGAAAACATGCCTACCTATGGTCATTGGCATCTGAAAACATCCTTGACTTGCCATATACTCCGCTCCTGGTGAGCTTACTAACATGGGTGTCCTAAGTACCTTGGTGGGCAACTTATATTTATCCATGAATCCCCTTGAAATGTATGAATGCGATGCACCAGTATCAAAAAGAACTATTGCGGTAAATGACTTAACCAAAAACTTACTGATAACTGCAGCAGGCTGCTCCTCAACCTCCTCCATGTTCACGTGGTTCACTTGTCCCTTGTTGAAAGGGTTGGGCTTCTTCCCAGAGCTTCCATTGCCATTCACATTCTTTGCTTCACAACACTCGGTGGCGTAGTGTCCAGTCTTCCGACACTTGAAACAAGTAATGTGACTCAGGTCCTTCTTGGCTGGCGTTGCTGGGTTTGAGCGGTTCTGATTGCTGCCTGCTCCATTCCCATTTCGATTCCTAGGGTCGTGGTGGTTATGCAAAATTCCTCCATTATGGTAATGGCCTCCATGGTTATGGGTAAATCCTCCCGTGTTCGGGGTGAAACGGGGTTTCTGTTGAGCTCCTGAATTGTACTTACCTTGCCCATACTTCCTCTTCCGGCTCTCAATCTGTTGTTGCTTCCCTTCAATCATAAGAGCCTTGTCTACCAACTCCTGGTAATTGTTGAATGTTGCCACCATCAACTGCATGCTCATCTCATCATTCAGCCCTTCCGTAAACTTCTCCTGCTTCGCGGCATCTGTTGCCACATCATCAGGGGCATAGAGAGATAACTTACTAAACTCCTCCACGTACTGCCCCACAGTACGGTTGCCCTAGCGTAAGTTGCGAAACAAACGCTTCTTCATGCTCATAGCTCCAGTTGAGACATGGGTTGTGCGGAATGCTTGCTGAAATTGCTCCCAAGTAACATTGGCTATGGGGAAAGTGGCTGTGTAATTCTCCCACCATGCGGCTACGGGTCCATCCATTTGATGTGCGGCAAAACGCACCTTCTCATCATCTGTGCAACCGCAGTGGTTAACTCCCTTCCAATCCTACATAGCCAGTCATCCACAACTATGGGCTCGGTGCTACTGGAAAACACCGGTGGTTGTAACCTCAGAAAACGGGCTAAGTTTTCAACTGGAGGGGGTGGCGGTGGGTTGTTGTCATTGTTGTTGTTGTTGTTGCCCTGATTCTGAACTAGCAACTACATCCGTGTATTCTGTTGCTGTATCAACTGAGTGAGCTCCGGTGGGAAAGAAAATCCAGGGTCGCGTCTCGAAGGCATCTGATGGGTTTAGAGGGGAGAGATTAGAATAGAATGAGGTCTAAGGAGAAAGCACTACCCATATGCACATGAGGCAAACACAGTCATATCATACCACTCAATCAATCAAACAAGGGCATACAATCGATCTAACTATCATTACAGTTCTCGGACTATTTTATATTCATGGGGGAACACTACTGGTCATATGGTGGTCTACTAGAAATTTTTATCAGTGGAAGACTCCATGATATCCGCTCCAGCTTCGTCTTCATAGTCATCATCACTACCATCAGGGTCGGAGCCGGTGTCGTTGATGATGATGTAGTCTTCAGAACGAATCTCCTTAGGTTCGTCTTCTTCTCCTCCTAGCGCGGGGTCTCCCATGAAAACTCCTAGCTTCCATGCCATGTCGTCATTCTTCTCCACAAGTATCGTCATTTCCTCCTCATATCCATCGCATGTAGACTTGAGCTCCTCTTCTAGCTCTATTATCCTGGTCATCGCCTTCTTCAAATCTATCATGCTTGCACACATCTTATTCTCATGGCGATGTATGTGATGATTTAACTCCTGGATGAATGCTGCAATGGACCTGTCCTTCCTGGTGTTGATCATCTCCCATTGCTCATCTCGGCGCCCACATATCTAGTAGATAGTATCCTTAAGCTCCTTATGGTAAACTTCACCGATGCATCGCATAGAAATATGGGCTGACATGCTCTTGCCTAGACTCCAGGTCGGTGCATCAAAAGAAAACTCTATGGGTTCAGTGACTGGCATGAATGTCCTTCCTAGAACTTGAACTCGAATCATCCAATGTTCCTCTTCTGGTAGAGTGGCGGTGTAGGTCCCGGTGAAACTTGATATTCCGATGTTCAGATACCTAGTGACTTCCTTCAAGTGTCGTCCAAAGGGTGTGTCTTCATCCGGTTGTGTAAACTTATTCCTTGAGTTCGCCATCCTAAAGAGTAGAAAATGGAGAGGAGCCATAAATGAGTAGAGAAGAGTGACCTATGACTCATCTTAGTGGTCGTGTCCTACATTCAGCATGTGCTCTGATACCATCTTGTAGCGACCTGACCTCAGACGGTCAAGTCTCTGTGCTTCAGTGTCAACCCTGGATCGGTAATGCTGACACACACAATACTCGAAGGATTTATAACAGAGTAGGAATCACACACTTATTACATTGAATGTCTCAAAAGAGAACTTATTAAAATAAATATGGCTTTAGGCCATGTAATAAAGATAATAGCGGAAGGCTTGGAACATAAAGCGAGTCCATCTACTCCAACGACATAGCTGAGTGCACGACAAATGACCTAGGGCACCTTACTCTTTGTCTGAAAAGTATGCAACATGATATGTTGCAGCCCGAAACAGGTCAGCACATGGAATATGCTAGCAATATAACACAAGATAGCAATGAACAGATAAACGATATTACTACATGCATATATGGTTGGTGGAGGATCTATGGTTATATTGTTTTGCGAAAAGCCAATTTTTTCCTACAACAAAGGAATATAATTTATTTAACTATCATGGTAGTTGAAACATCATTGAGAAGGTTCCTCCAACTCAATCCCAATTAAAGTAGTCATTAACATCCCAACAAATTAATTTAGAGTGATGATATCAAATCAATAATTCAAGTACCAGATACTCAAGATGTCCATAACCGGGGACACGGCTAACCATGATTAGTTTATACACTTTGTAGAGGTTTGCGCACTTTTCCCCACAAGACTCGATTTCCTTCGTTGGATTTCTCGCACTACAGGGTGTTTGAGAATCGGATGATTGAGACACAGTCTTTCAGAAGCATTAACTCTTTACTCTGGGTGGACAGTTACACCTACTTTGCCCTACATCTGCTAGCCCACCACTAAAAGAGGTCACACAACATACTCACCTATGCCAGAGCCCACAATGGCTTGTGGCTGCACACGGAAGTTTCTATCTTGAATAATCTTATGATCTCTTTGAGCCTGGGTGGCGGACCGTAGGATGATCGCACGGGTACTCCGAGATATCCTTGGACAACACTGGATTCTCCAGGTGCCCACAAGCAATCCACCTAGATGTGTAGTAAAGTTGCCACCTTAAGTTGAACCATTAATTTACAACTCACATCTATCATGGATACTCTCAAACCCAAATCACGTCTACGAGCATAGCATGGCAATAAGCATAACGTAGAAGTAACTCCCAAGGGTTTGATAATAAAACAGGTAATAGGTTCTACCTCATCATCTACTTCCCAGACCCACATGTTAAGAGATCCTACTCATGCTATGTGTGAGGGTTGAACTAATGCATAAAAAGTGGGTAATAAAGGGGTATGATTAAAGTGTTACTTGCCTTGTTGACGAGATGCAAATCCTAAAGACTCGTAGTAGCACGCTTCGCACTCCGGGAATTCTATCGCAAACAAACAGTAGCATACATAAGCACTCAAGCAAAGATGCATGGGTAAAACTCAAATAAGAATATCTAACCAGAAAGTACAACTGAAGAACTCCGGTTTGCAAAAAGAATCAAATCAAACGGAGCAACGAAACTCAAACTACAAAAGAAACAGGATCCGATTACTAATCTAGACTAAAGTCAAATTTTACAGTATCAAAATCTTGTTCAAGTTGGTTAAACAGAAAGAGGGCTCCGAGACGAAGATCTAGGCGCTTGTTTCACCTGATTTGGATAAACAAGCGAAAAGATATACTAAAACGAAGATTAGGGCAGAAATCGCGATCGAAAATAATCATGGAAAAAACCTGGAAAATAAAACGAGACGAACAGGCTAACAAGTGAATGTTCGTTGTCTACGGCAAACTGACGAATAGCGTTCGTTAAAACGAACGTACAGACAAACGCCCGCTATTTAACTATACCAAAGAAAAACCGAACAAAACTGATCTAATAAAAAAACGATCTAGGGTTTTTTTGGAAAAAAAGAATACCGGGGTTAACCGAAGAAAACCGACCGGTCAACGGTCAACGGCGGCGGCTCGGCGAGATCCGGCGACGGCGGGCGGTGGCGGGGCGGCGCGGGCGGCTAGGGTTTTGGGTGCTCGGGGCTGGCAGCACGAGCTGGGCCTCGAGGGGTGCTTTGGCTTATAAAGCCCCCAGCCGGAGGTCTCTGGCTCGGGCACGTCCGGTAGGTCGGTGACTTTTTTTAAAATAAATCCAGACATAGAAAAAGAAATAAAAGAAATACTAAACGGAGTCCAAAAATCCCGAAATAAATTTTCGTGGTCCTCTAATAATATTACGGACGAAGTGAACATTTATTTGAGCCTATAATGCAATTTTGAAAAATGCATTTTTTCCCTAATTCAAACAAAATAGCAATAAAAATCCAAATAAAATTACTTATTTGATTTTAATATTTTTCCTCTGATATTTCATTTATTTTGGAGAAGTCATATTATCTCCTCTCATATATTTTAATTAGAAATATTTTTGGAGCGGAAAATAATTAAAACCAAAATGATCCTTGTTTTGATATTTGATAAAATTCAAATATGAAAAATGTGAAATCCCCAACTCTCTCCATGGGTCCTTGAGTTGCTTAGAATTTCGAGGATCGCAAAGCAAAAATGCAGTAAAATATGATATGCATGAATGACACAAGCTCTTTCATCTCCTCATTGCCGTCAAGGCCATTCAGCAGCTATTGCTTGGCCATGATCATAGGAACTGCATCTTTAACCTTCTGCTCTGCATATTCCTCTTTTGTCGTTCCTTCAGTTACTTGTCCAACACCCCAACCTGCTGGTATTGGGATTCCTCGGCTAACCAAATAATCAGCGTAGTTGCATTCCCCTACATCAGCAACTTTCCAGAAATACAAATCGCACGAATCTTCCCTTTTCTGCACGAATCAAATTGGAAGATTATCAACCAAACTATTAAAACAACTAGCAACTGAAAGCGGCAGAACAACACTTAAACATATTATTACCCCATGATTCGGGCATTTGTAGAAGACTCGGTCAGGGTTGAGGATTGTGGTTGAGACGCGACGGATGACTCTGCATGATTTGCAACAGTGGCACCACACCAACGATAGTGGGTTGCGATGAGCAACCGACTGCGGTGTGTGTGCCGGCGAGGGTGTGATGAGACCCACAGGCGATGGTACGGGTGGCGACTTGGCGCATATCTGGTTGTTGCCTGCTGAAAAGCAGGTGGACGAGCAGCCAACGGACATGGTTGCTACGTTCAGAGCTTCTGATGCTAGGCAGAGTATGTAGAGAAGAGGAGAAGCGAACGTTGGATATGTGTCAGTTTCATTACTTGCAGAGTAGCATAGCACCATATATAGTCATAGTCTAGGTTTGGATTCGAACCAGCGACAGGACCACGTCTCTCTTTTTCTAAAACTCAACATCGTCTCTTTACTAGTACACTAGCTTGTTCTGTACGCATTATCAAGTCTTTGATTTTCTTTTTTTTTGCGAGGAAGGAAGGAGGACAAAATTGAGAGTTCCTGGGACTTGAACCCAAGACCTCTCGGTTGAAAACCAAGGGTGCTAGTCACTTATGTGGCAAATGTTCCTTGGGAGGAGGACGTCAGACAAACGCATTTTCCTCATAGTTTTAGTTGCAATGCAAGATCGAACCGTCGTAGTTTCGGGAATGTTATCAAGCGAACGAGCCCAATTTTTCTTTTGTTCCTATATATAAAAAGTGTGCTACTTGGTGTCAGCTTAGTCAACAAGCGATTGTGCCAACCTTGACCATTGGACTAACATTCAACGTCTGTCATGTTTCTCCAGTCTCTTCTTTGTCGAGCCGCCAAAGCCAAACCAGCACCGGTGGGACCGCCTGCTCCCACCTCCCACGGTTGGTTGTGCTGCCGCGCATGCATCGTGGCCACATCACACCCTAAAACTCCGCGCATCTTCCCCGGATCTTGTTCGTTCCCGTCCGACGCCTCACCATCGTCCTCTGCCTTGGTTCGCTCACTGCGGCACCTCCCTCCAGTGTTGTCAACATGGTCAACAACCGGGAGGAATATGGAGATGATTGTACATGGTGAGGATGATAGTAGGGACCCAACAGCGCGCGCGGTAATTTTGTGTTTTTGGGATGAAGAAGGGTATCAACTAGATTGTGCAGGAGCTGTGGCCCGTCTAGCCCAGGCTTTTATTTCATATGTTTACCACATGACCAGCCCAGTTTTTTTCCTTTCTGAAAATGGCTAGCCCAGCTATTTTTGTTTTTTGCAAAATAACCAACGTAGGCCTACTTGCTTTTCTACACCCTGCTGGGCCTGAAATCTTTCAAGACAAGGAGGGATGCATTCGGGCTTGCCCAGAAAATGGGCTATAAGTAATAATAAATGGGCTATAAGTAATAATAAATGGGCTGTAAAATGAAAAAATACAGCAAACAGGCAATTAGCTCCAAAATACTTTTTTCTTTTGGATTTTTATATTTTAAATTTCATTGTTTTTGTGCTGGTAAAATTTTATTGGATTTAAATTAAGGTATGTTTAGTTTTTAAATTAATTTGAATCTGGCTAGAAATTTCGGGTTGTATGCTGTTTGGGACAGATTTGGAGGCTGACTTGTGGGTCTACTAGGTTGACGTGTACGAAAGGCTTTGTCAACTGACTCGACAAACGATTCTAGCAGCGGTGACCATTGGATGCTAATCCAACGGCCGTATTGCTTCATCAATATCTAATCTTCTTGCTCCAGCCGCCCAATCCAGCGCCAGTGGGACTGCCTGCTCCCGCCTCCCATGGCTGGCTCTGCTGCCGCATAGGCCACACCGCCCCACCCTACTCCATCGCTGGCCTGGCCATTCCTCTACTCACCCACACCTCCTATTATTTTCTTGTGACGGGAGCCAAACCAGTAAACCCTCGTACCCCCCACCGCGTGGGCAACCACTGACGAGTCTTCCCCAGCTCCGTGTCGTTCCCTTCCTAGGCCTCGCCGTTGTCCACCGCCCTGGTGATCTCAGTGTGGCGTGGTCAATGTGATCAACGAACAACATCCATCAGAAGTGGACTATACGTGGAGAGGCTGTCAGCTGGGTCCATGGCCGCACACAAGGAAATGCCTCCTTATTACGTACAAAATAATGATTCCTCCACCTGACAGCTGGGACCCACTGGAAGGGCCTCTGTATTTCGTGAAAGAAACGTTCCCCCCACTGATAGCTCGGACCCACCAGCTATATCTTCGCACGCAACAAAGTGCATCCTTATTACGCACAAAAAATTAATACTCCCCCTGCTAGCTGGGACCCACCATAGTGGAAGGTTGACTTGTGGGCCTACTAAGTTGACGGGGACGGAGGGCTTTGTTAACTTAGTCAATATGAATGATTCTAGCTCCAGTGACCGTACGATGTCCATCCAACGACCGTAGTGCTTCTTCAACCTCTGGTCTTCTTGCTCCTGCCCTCCAAACTAGCACCGGTCGTGCCACATGCTCCTGCCACCCGTGGCCGGCTGTGCTGCCGTGGAGGCCTCACCGCCTCCTACTACTCCCACCATTGGCCAGGCTATACCTCTACTCACCCACACCTCTTGTTATTCTGCAGCGACGACAGCCTCACACCGCAGCCGAACCAGTGAACCCTCGTACTCCTCTCCGCATGGGCATCCACTGCCGCGTCTACCCCGGCTCCGTTTCGTCCCCTTCCTAGTCCTTGCTGTCGTCCACCGCCCTGGTGCTCTCAGCGCGACGTGGTCAACATGGTCAAGGAACGACTTCCATCAGAAGAGTACAATATGTGGAGAGGTTGACAACTAGGTCCACGGCCGCAACAAGGAATTGCAACCTTATTATGCGCAAAATGATGTTTCCTCCACCTGATAGCAGGGATCCACCGGACGGGCCACCGTATTTCGCAAAAAAACATTTCCCCCTAACTATTGGGACCCACCAGCTACATCTTCGCACGCAAGGAAGTGCGTCCTTATCCTCTGTGATAGCTGGGACCCACCCGGTCGAAGCGTGCGTAGCGTTGTCTCTGTACATACCGGTCGATCTGTCTGTCTGCATGCACGTAGCATGTCATGCAGTCCCGTTAGTATTGTGTACATGTACGTACAGCCAGGGTTCAAGAAAGCAAATATGGCCACGTACGTACATACGGGTGGGGTCTCGAATGCCTACTCGCACATACGAACGGCCAGGGCTCGTGTACATGGAGAGGCTGCAACAGCGTCATGTTCATCGGTAGTCAACCGGCTGAGTCAGAACGGAGAAACTGCGTCATCATGTTCATCGGGAGCCAACCGGCTTGGACGGAATAGCCGATCGAAACATGGCCTGGCGTACCGCAGAACGAAGGAAACGACCTTCTGTTCGACCGGCCACGGTCGAAACGGGATCCTGTTCATCGCGAGGGGTCTGGCGTACTGCAAAATGGAGGAAACAGACTTGTGTTCGAGTGCCTATGGTCGAAATGGGGTCATGTTGATCGGGAAGAGTGTGGCATACTACAAAACGGAGGAAACGGACTTGTGTTGGAGCGCTACAGTCGAAACGGGGGTCCTGTTCATCACGAGGGGTGTGGCGCACCGCAAAACGGGACTCCTGAGGGAGTCCTGGATTAGGGGGTCCTCGGACAGCCAGACTATATACTTTGGCCGGACTGTTAGACTATGAAGATACAAGATTGAAGACTTCGTCCCGTGTCCGGGTGGGACTCTCCTTTGCGTGGAAGGCAAGCTTGGCAATTCGGATCTGTAGATCTCCTCCCTTGTAATCGACTCTGTGTAACCCTAGCCCCCTCCGGTGTCTATATAAACTGGAGGGTTTAGTCCGTAGGACGACAACAATCATAACCATAGGCTAGCTTCTAGGGTTTAGCCTCTACAATCTCGTGGTAGATCAACTCTTGTAATACTCATATCATCAAGATCAATCAAGCAGGACGTAGGGTATTACCTCCATCGAGAGGGCCCGAACCTGGGTAAACATTGTGTCCCCCGCCTCCTGTTACCATCCGCCTTAGACGCATAGTTCGGGACCCCCTACCCGAGATCCGCCAGTTTTGACACCGACATTGGTGCTTTCATTGAGAGTTCCACTGTGTCGTCACCATAAGGTTTGATGGCTCCTTCAGTCATCGGCAATGATGCGGTCCAGGGTGAGGTTTTTCTCCCCGGAGAGATCTTCGTATTCAGCGGTTTCGTACTACGGGCCAACTCGGTTGGCCATCTGGAGAAGATCGATAGCTACGCCCCTGGCCATCAGGTCAGGTTTGGAAGCTTGAACTATACTGCCGACATCCGCGGAGACTTGATCTTCGATGGATTCAAGCCCATGTCAGGTGCGCCGCACAGTCGCGACGAGCATGACTTAGCTCTGCCGCCGGACGGTGTTCGGGAGATCACACCTGTGGCTACTCCGGCCCTCAATCTGGAGCAGATCGTGTTGTCTGAGGACAAGTGGATGGACCCCGCCACGGAGGCCGCACACCCAGCGGCAATAGAGCCGAATACTCACTCCACCTCCTATGAGACCTGTGTTGTCGGACCCTTGGATTCGTCCCCGGCCACATGCTCCAAACGCCTATGTCCGTGCCTATTGAATCTAATTGGGCACCGATCATGGAGTTTACCTTCGCGGATATCTTTTAGCACTCACCCTTGGGCGAAGTGCTAAATTCATGGAGGTATCTCTCCTTGTCAGGAGAAACTTGGCCGAACTATGTCCGGCTTAAGTGGGAAACGGACAACGAAGAAATTCATTCCCCACCCACCACCCACTTAATAGCCACTGTCGATGACCTAACCGACATGCTTGATTTCGACTCTGAAGACATCGATGGTATGGACGACGATGCAGGAGAGGAACAAGAACCCCACCCACAGGGCGCTGGACAGCCACTTCATCACACGATATATACATGGTGGATACACCCAAAGAAAACAATGACGAGGAACCGAAGGATGCAGCGGAGGATAATTCCCTCGAGAAGCAACCAAAGCGACGACGTAGCCGCCGCTCCAAACCCCGCCTCGGCAAAAATAGCGATAACAGCGCAAGAAAGAATAATACCCCGGTCAACTCCAAAGCAAACGACGACCACATGGACCCAGCGATAGAGCAGGATGAACCAGCAGACAGTGAACATAGCACGGAGTCGCTGTTCGGTCACGGCGACGCCGAGGGTAAAGCTCATCAACCTGTCTCCGGAGAGGAGAACAGTTCGGACGACGATGCACACATCATCCCGGAAAGGAACTTGGAGCAAGAGGACCTCCATAGAAGGCTTATCGCTACCGCGAGGAGTCTGAAGAAGCAGAAGCAAAGGCTTAAGGCCGCGCAAAATACACTCAACAGTAGATGGAACAAAGTACTCGACACTGAAGAAAAGTACGGGGGCAGCCGCCACACAAAGAGCTATCCAGAGCGCATGCTGCTGCCCGAATTCGATGACGAGGCCTTAGAGCCTATAAAGCCGAAAAATAAAATGACCGGTCAGACGTATCGACCACCCCGTGGCCGCGATAGGGCGGCTAAAGATGTCGCACATAAGTCGGCACACGATTTACGTGAGGACTTGCACCAAAAAGCCAGTATGACCAGTCCATCTATGGATCTAGGAAGCGCGCTCCGATGCAGAATCAAAACCGAACACTACAACCGTCAGAATGCCATGACACATCCATATACAGAGGTGCCGTGCACCCCCTATGCTCCACCGATGAGGTTCTGGATCACCAATTCCCAGAAGGATTCAAACCCGTGAACATAGAGGCATATGACGGAACGACAGACCTTGGGGTATGGATTGAGGACTTTATCCTTCATATCCACATGGCTCGTGGAGATGATCTCCATGCCATCAAATACTTACCCCTCAAGTTGAAAGGACCAGCTAGGCACTGGTTGAAGAGCCTCTCGAGAACTCAATTGGAAGTTGGGAAGAGCTTCAAGATGCTTTTCGGGCTAATTTTCAAGGGACATATGTCTAACCTCCGGATGCAGACGATTTAAGTCACATAATTCAACACTCCTGAGAGTCAGCCCGAAAGCTTTGGAACAGATTCCTCACTAAGAAGAATCAAATTGTCGACTGATCGGACGCCGAAGCCTTAGCGGCTTTCAAACACAGTGTCTGGGACGAATGGCTCGCCAGACACCTCGGCCAGGAAAAAACGAGGACAATGGCATCCCTAACAAGCCTTATGACCCGCTTTTGCGTGGGAGAAGATAGTTGGCTGGACCGTAGCGGCACCAGTAACCCAGGCACATCTGAAGTCAGGGATGGCAATGGAAAACCATGACGCAATAAAATCAAGCTTCGAAACAAGGAAGACAGCCCAGACAACACGGCGGTAAATGTCGGATTCAGGAGCTCTCGACCCGGTCAACGGAAAAAGCCATTTAAAGGTAGCAGAGATGGATAGTCCAGCCTAAAAAAGATTCTAGACAGATTATGTCAGATTCATGGCACCTCCGACCAACCTGCAAATCACACCAACAGAGAATGTTGGGTCTTCAAGCAGGCTGGCAAGCTAAACGCCTACCACAAGGGGAGGGAGACACCAAGAGAAGACAAGGATGAGCCTCGCCAGCCGAACACTAGGGGACAGAAAAAATTCCCACCAAAGGTCAAAACAGTGAACATGATTCACGTAACGAAGAGGAGGAGCAAACGACACTCAAAGACGTATGCGTCGTGGAGCCCTCTACCCCCAAGTTCAACCCTTGGTCGGCCTGACCGATCACTTTTGATTGCAGGGATCACCCGACTAATATCCGGCACGGAGGATTGGCTGCCTTGGTACTAGACCTAATAATGGACGGATACCATCTCACCCGAGTCCTTATGGACGACGGCAGTAGTCTTAATCTGATATATCAGGACACAGTCCGTAAAATGGGGATAGACTCGATAAGAATCAGCCAAAGCAATACTACCTTTAAAGGAGTAATACCAGGTTTAGAGGCCTGCTGCACGGGCTCTCTAGTACTAGAGGTTGTATTTGGTTCTCCCGACAACTTCCAAAGTGAAAAGTTAACCTTTGACATCGCTCCATTCTGAAGTGGATATCAAGCACTACTCGGAAGAACGACCTTCGCTCATTTTAATGCAATACCGCATTACACTTATCTTAAGCTTAAGATGCCCGGTCCACGTGGCATTATCATAGTTAGCAAAAACACAGAACGTTCCTTACGTGCGGAAGAACGTGTGGTGGCTTTAGCAGCCGAACACTGAACGCCCTCTCCAACCAGAATAAATGATAGGTCGTCAAGACTGCGGACACGGCTAGACGAGTCCGGCGCACAACTAGCTGTAACAGCTCAGATAAACCCAAGACTGGGTCGATGGATATACTCCCATAGGTGGTGCTAGGGGCTTCCCACATGTAAAAAGGACTACAGTTCGGCTTGATCTTATTTAGATCGAATTTTAAAGGTTTATTAAGAATAACCAATTTTTCGCACGAAAACTTTCACCTGGGCTTTTCTCTCTTACAGATGATCATCGTGCTACACCCTTCCAGGATACGGCACAATGGAGACATAGGCGAAGACGTGCAATAGGGCCCCGTTCAAAGGTTTCTTTTTAGATTAAGACCCTGTGTAAACCTTTTTTACTGTCTCTTGTTGCTTCCCCCCTCAGGATACTCAACATAACCAAGAGGGATGCTGGCATTATTGACATTCCGTCACGTCAGACTAATGCACGTACCTGGAAATTCAGGGCTTACTATCGAGGGCGTTACTCAGCCCGGTATACATTGTAAAGACCGAATACCTTAGGGAGTGTTCGGCGTCGCGAGTTTGGCCTTATATGCATCAGCTCTGAATCATGTCTTTGGTCAATAGTTGGGTTTTCCCGGCTCCCGTGTTTTGCTACCTTACGTTCCGCTCTATCGGCTAAGGTGGCACTGGGAGAACTACTGCGATTGTGCCCTGGTTCATCTGGACGAGCACCTCAGTAGAGAAAGCTGGAAACTGATTGTCATGATAAAGCGCAAGACTGGTCAACCACTCAAGGACTCAGCGGAATCTTCGCGATTCCTGCGCATTAACGAAGGACCGGTTTCCCGGTCATGTATGTACGTGCACCGCATTCGGATAAGCGCGGAAGTACCAGGGGCTATATAGTAGCCCCACTGTCAAACTCCTATGGCTAAGTGAAAGTGTTAAAGCAATATAGTCTGATTTCCTTGTTCGCTGCGCTATCACCTCCTTAATGGACCAAGACATTGGATCAAGTGTGAATATGCCCTTTTCCGAACACCCCCGCATTATATGCGTGGGGGCTGAAGCCGACGACTGTAAACTTTCAGGTTATATACATACATAAAACAGCTGCACAGGAGGCATCATAATACTTTCAGGCAAAAGTATAAACATAGCCTTTTATAAGCCAAATAGCATTGTTTTTACAAATTGGGATACATGTCACTCGAACATGATACTCTTAAAGCACTGAGCCTCTATTAGACGAGCGCCTTCTAGGACTTCTTCAAAATAGTGCTCGGACGAGACCTGGCCTACGGTCGGACCCCGGGTTGCAGTAGCGGTGGCATCCATCTCTGCCCAGTATGTCTTAACACGGGCAAGAGCCATCCGCGCACCCTCTATGCACGCTGACCTCTTTACAGCATCGATATGCGGCACAACACCAAGGAATCTTTGCACTAACCCAAAATAACTATTCGGCCTTGGTCCTTCCGGCCAAAGATGATCCACGACATACCTCATGGGAAGCCCGGACAACCTATGGAGCTCAGCCCACTCGGCCATTTGCTCATTTAATAGCAGCGGACGCATTGGAGCACTAAACTGCAACCAGAACAACTTTTCCACTTCGTGATCTTTTTGATCTTTGAGAAACTCAGTCGCATCAGCAGCACTCATTGCTAGGTCCGAATACGCGTCTGCAGCACTCCATAATTGATCCAGAGGGGCATACTTCGGATCTCCGAACTTCGTACGCAAAAAAAGGGCTTCCCAGCCGTGATATCTCCGGCTTGACCAAGCTCCTCCTTCGCCGCTCTGATTTTAGAGCAGGTCTCCATGGCTGCTACCATGGTTTTCTCCAGGTCTGCCGCTTTCGCTTGGCTTTCCTTTTCAAGAAGCTCGTACCGGTCGGCGGCATCCTTCAGCTCAATAGCCATCTTGGCTATTTTATCTTCGCTCTGGCGACGAGCAGCTTGTTCGGCTATTAACTCTTCGGCCGCCTTTAGGGCGGCCGAATCACTCCTCCTGGCTTGTTCCTTGGCTTGGGTAAGTTCTGCCCGAAGGGTCTCCACGGCGGCAGCTCCATCTGCAGTCACATCATATTATAGATACTAGCATCATGCTCCTCTTAATATTTGTTGACAACCCAAAAATACATACCCTGTGCCTTGTCAAGCCGCTTATTCACAAGCGCGATGTCAGCATCTGCCGCGTCAAGTTGCCAGCTAAGTCCGGCAAATTCAGCAGTCCGGCGAGCCATCAGACCGTCAGCCGCCTGGACATGAAAGAAGCGCAATCATTACCTGGGACTACGATCCTTTGTTTACTGCCTCCGGACAGGAACCAAAGTCTCAAGGGCTACTATCTGTATAGAACACACCTAGCGTGTGCAGTACCATCAAAAAATCTATATATTACTTTGCGTACCACAAAGCCTCTTAGCAGACTCACAAAAGCTTCATGCAACCCACTTTTGGCGGATGAAATCCTCTCAACCACCGTACCCATTAAAGTACGATGCGCCGCTGAGATAGCCGCTTTCTCCAAAAGACTCATCAGTGCATCCGGTTGCGCATCAGACAGTCCCGGACTCTTTATGTTGCTCTCCGTAGGAGATGAATATTCCGGACTTCGGGTGGCCGAAGGGTTACCTTCTAGTCTTGGCGGGTCAGGAGAAACCCTCAGTGACGACACCTCAGGGTCGTCCGCCCCACGAGGCAGGGAGGCCAGGGGAGGCGTTTCGCTCTCCATCATCTCCGGAAGAAGATCCCCCGAAGACGAACTCTGCTGACAAGGGCTACGAGCCGGACTACAAGATATATGTCTCGGTTATTGTCCTCGGAGATAATGTAGGATATATTTACCAAAAATACTCCTGATTCACTTATAGCTCGGTGGAGGGCTGGCCCCATTGCGGGCACTGTGTGGTAAGGATGCCCTCCGGGGCAGGCCCCCTGGCGAAGGTTTCTTCCCTCGTTTGGAAACCTTCGTTTCCAGGTCTTCAGGGGCGGTTCTTTTCCTTCCTTGGGGAGATGGGATTCTAGATTCTCCTCCCGATTATCCTCCTTCATGGAGACACTAATTCCCCTGGTTTGGGTGAGTAATGCGTGAGGCCCGCTTTCGGCTTCTTTATCTCTCCCTTTATCTTCCCCTGATGGCACATGATAAAGTGCGTGTTCGAGCATCCTGGCTAGCATAGGATCCAGTGAGCCTTCAGGAAGGGGGCCCGAACACCTGATCATCTTCGCCTTTCTTATCCAGTCCTGGCCAAGAGCAATTTTTTCAGAACGATGTTGTGATAAATAAAAAGACAGCATGTTCGGCCGCAGAATTACTTACATGGGTATCTGGACGATTGCAGTTTAGACCCGCATCCTCGGTGGTGTCTGGACACTTTATCCATGATCCGAAGAACAATCCATACATCCCTTCGAGCGTCATGCCGAAGAATTGCTGAATAGTTCGCGGTCCTTCCGGGTTGAACTCCCACATACGGAGAGATCGGCTTTGGCATGGCAGGATCCGACGAACTAGCATAACCTGCATTACCTTAACGAGTATGACATCCCTCTTGATGAGATCTCGGATGCGACTTTGCAATGTCGGCACGTCATTATCTGGCCCCCAGTCCAGCCCCTTGTTGACCCATGACGCCCATTGTGGTGGGGGGCCCGAACGGAAGGTGGCAGCAGCTACCCACTTAGTACTTCGGGGAGCTGTGATGTAAAACCACTCCCACTGCCATAAGTTGGACACCTCCGGGAAGGAACCCTTTGGCCATGGAGCATCGATGCCTTTGCTTATTATGGCACCTCCGCATTCCGCGTGTCGCCCATCGATCATCTTCGGCTTCACATTGAAGGTCTTGAGCCATAAGACGAAGTGTGGGGTGATGTGGAGGAAGGCCTCACACACGACGATAACTGACGAGATGTGAAGGATGGAATCCGGGGCTAGATCGTGGAAATCGAGCCCGTAATAGAACATAAGCCCTCTAACAAAGGGATCTAGACTAAAGCCTAGCCCTCGAAGGAACTGGGAAAAAAATACGATGCTCTCGTTGGGTTCGAGAGTGGGAATGACCTGCCCTTGAGTAGGCAGCCTGCGCGAGATTATGGCGGTCAGATACTTGGCTTCCCTTAGCTTCTTGATTTCCCCCTCTATGACAGAGGAGGCCATCCACTGGCCTTGAAGGTTGGATCCGAACATGGTTGAAGCTCCGAGGCGCTTAGCCTGAACCTTGGGTGTTGGAACTCGGGGTGGGGAGGGGAAGGATTGAGCGCGAGAAGAAAAGTACAGACCTTGGCCCCTTTATAAAGAGGATGAATATCAAGCGTCCTCCGCGTGGCCGTTCGGAACTTGCCTAATGTCGAGGACTCATACCAGCAGGCGCGGTTGGGTTACCCACGCCTGTATTGATGAGAATCTCGTGATAAGGGGACACGATCTCTGCTTCGACAAGACATGCGAAGAAAACCGCCTCCCAATATGTGCAGTAGCTGGTTGAGAAAAACGGTCGAATAATGACCGGGCCATGGCGTGATGTCACGTTAAGAGAAGTTGTCGGCAGATTAGATTTGTGGAAATATTGTACTCTATACGGTGGTATGTGGAATTTGTTTTGCAGAGCCAGACACAATCCTTGCGTTCAAAATCTTCTATGGAGTATTCAGAGAAGGAACCCGCCTTGCAATGCCGAAGACAATCTGCACGCCGGACTCATCGTCATTGAAGCCTTGTTCAGGGGCTACTGAGGGAGTCCTGGATTAGGGGGTCCTCGGACAGACAGACTATATACTTTGGCCGGACTGTTGGACTATGAAGATACAAGATTGAGGACTTCGTCCCGTGTCCGGATGGGACTCTCCTTTGCGTGGAAGGCAAGCTTGGCAATTCGGATATGTAGATCTCCTCCCTTCTAACCGACTCTGTGTAACCCTATCCCCCTCCGGTGTCTATATAAACCGGAGGGTTTAGTCCGTAGGACAACAACAATCATAACCATAGTCTAGCTTCTAGGGTTTAGCCTCTACGAGCTTGTGGTAGATCAACTCTTGTAATACTCATATCATCAAGATCAATCAAGCAGGACGTAGGGTATTACCTCCATCGAGAGGGCCCAAACCTGGGTAAACATTGTGCCCCCGCCTCCTGTTAAAATCCGCCTTAGACGCATAGTTCGGGACCCCCTACCTGAGATCCGCCTGTTTTGACACTGACAACTCCACGGGCTACTGTTCATCTCCACCATTGACCTCCTCTAGCCTCCACGGGCTACAGTTCATACACCATCGGCCTCCTCGAGCCTCCACCTATGACTGTTCATCCATGGGCTCCTGTTCATCCAGCCTCCACTGCTTCTCCACCGGCTATTGTTCAACCAGCCCTCTCCACGGGGTCCTGTTCAACCACCCCTCCATGGGCTACTGTTCATCCAGCCCTCAATCGGCTACTGTTAAACTAGCCCTCAGATATGTCTCCAACGTATCTATAATTTTTGATTGCTACATGCTATTATATTATCTGTTTTGGATATTTAATGGGCTTTAATATAACTTTTTATATTTTTTTGGGACTAACCTATTAACCGAAAACCCAGTGCAAATTGCTGTTTTTGCCTATTTCAGTGTTTCGCAGAAAAGGAATATCAAACGGAATCCAAATGGAATGAAACCTTCGCGAGGGTCTTTTTTGGAACAAACGTGATCTAGGAGACTTGGAGTGGACGTCAAGGAAGCAGCGAGGCGACCACGAAGTAGGAGGGCACGCCCAGGGGGGCCAGGCGCGCCGCCCACCCTCATGGGCCCCTCGCAGCTCCACCGACCTACTTCTTTCTCCTATATATACTCTTATACCCTGAAATCTTCGGGGAGAGCCACGAAACACCTTTTCCACCGCCGCAACCTTCTGTATCCTTGAGATCCCATCTTGGGGCCTTTTCCGGTGATCTGCTTGAGGGGGATTCGATCACGGAGGGCCTCTACATCAACACCATAGCCTCTCCGATGATGTGTGAGTAGTTTACCACAGACCTTCGGGTCCATAGTTATTAGCTAGATGGCTTCTTCTCTCTCTTTGGATCTCAATACAAAGTTCTCCTCGATCTTCTTGGAGATCTATTCGATGTAACTCTTTTTGTAGTGTGTTTGCCGAGATCCGATGAATTGTGGGTTTATGAACTTGATTAGCTATCAATATTATTTGATTCTTCTCTGAATTCTTATATGCATGGTTTGATATCTTTGCAAGTGTCTTTGAATTATCGGTTTAGTTTGGCCTACTAGATTGATCTTTCTTGCAATGGGAGAAGTGCTTAGCTTTGGGTTCAATCTTGCGGTGCTCGATCCCAGTGACACAAAGGGAAACAACACGTATTGTTTGTTGCCATCGAGGGTAAAAATATGTGCTTTATATCATATTTCTTGATTTTATCCCTGTACATCATGTCATCTTGCCTAAAGCGTTACTCTGTTCTTGTGAACTTAATACTCTAGATGCATGCCGGATAGCGGTCGATGTGTGGAGTAATAGTAGTAGATGCAGAATCATTTCGGTCTACTTGTCACGAACGTGATGCCTATATTCATGATCATTGCCTTAGATATCATCATACCTATGCGCTTTTCTATCAATTGCTCGGCAGTAATTTGTTCACCCACTGTAATACATGCTATCTTGAGAGAAGCCACTAGTGAAACCTATGGCCCCGGGTCTACTTTACATCATATAAGTTTCCTATCTACAATTCTAGTTTACTATTTATTTTGCATTCTTTATTTTCCAATCTATATCACAAAAATACCAAAAAAATTATCTTATTATCTCTATCAGATCTCACTCTCGTAAGTGAACGTGAAGGGATTAACAACCCCTTTATCGCGTTGGTTGCGAGGTTCTTGTTTGTTTGTCCAGGTACTAGGGTATTTGCATGTAGTCTCCTACTATATTGGTACCTTGGTTCTCAAAAACTGAGGGAAATACTAACGCTACTTTTCTGCATCACCCTTTCCTCTTCAAGGGTAAACCAACGCATGCTCAAGAGGTAGCAAGAAGAATTTCTGGTGCCGTTGCCGGGGAGATCTACGCCAAGTCAAGACATACCAAGTACCCATCACAAACTCTTATCCCTCACATTACATTATTTGCCATTTGCCTCTCATTTTCCTCTCCCCCACTTCACCCTTGTTCTTTTATTCGCCTCTTTTCCATTCGCCCTTTTTCCGTTCGTCGCTTTTCGCTTGCCTCTTGTTTGCTTGTGTGTTGGATTGATTGTTTGTCACGATGGCTCAAGATAATACTAAATTATGTGACTTTACCAATACCAACAACAACGATTTTATTAGCACTCCGATTGCTCCTCTTACTGATGCTGAATCTTGTGAAATTAATACTACTTTGCTGAATCTTGTCATGAAAGATCAATTTGCTGGCCTTCCTAGTGAATATGCCACTACCCATCCAAACAACTTTGTTGATTTATGTAATATGCAAAATAAGAAAGATGTGGATAATGATATTGTTAAATTTCAGCTATTTCCGTTTTCGCCTAGAGATCGTGCTTAAACTTGGTTCTCTTCTTTGCCTAAAAATAGTACTGATTCTTGGAATAAGTGCAAAGATGCTTTTATATCTAAGTATTTTCCTCCCGCTAAGATCATCTCTCTTAGAAATGATATTATGAATTTTAGGCAACTTGATCATGAGATTGTTGCACAAGCTTGGGAGAGGATGAAATTAATGATACGTAATTACCCTACACATGGTTTGAATTTATGGATGATTATACAATTTTTTTATGCTGGATTGAATTTTGCTTCTAGAAATCTTTTAGATTCGGCCGCGGGAGGCACTTTTATGGAAATCACTTTAGGAGAAGCTACTAAACTCCTAGATAATATTATGGTTAATTATTCTCAATGGCACACCGAAAGATCTACTAGTAAAAAGGTTCATGCGATAGAAGAGATTAATGTCTTGAGTGGAAAGATGGATGAACTTATGAAATTGTTTGCTGATAAGAGTGTTTCTTCTGATCCTAATGATATGCCTTTGTCGACTTTGATTGAGAATAATAATGAATCTATGGATGTGAATTTCGTTGGTAGAAACAACTTTGTTAACAATGTGTATAGAGGAAACTTTAATTCCAGGTTGTTCCCTAGTAATTCCTCTAACAATTATGGTAATTCCTGCAACAACTCTTATGAAAATTTTAATAAGATGCCCTCTTATTTTTAGACTAGTGTTAAATAATTTATGAATTCGCAAAAGAATTTCAATGCTTTGCTTGAAGAAAAATTGCTTAAGATTGATGAGTTGGCTAGGAACATGGATAGAATTTCTCTTGATGTTGATTCTTTGAAACTTAGATCTATTCCACCTAAGCATGATATCAATGAGTCTCTCAAATCCATGAGAATTTCCATTGATGAGTGCAAAGAAAGAACCGCTAGGATGCGTGCTAAGAAAGATTGCTTTGTAAAAGCGTGTTCTTCTAGTTTTCACGATAATAATGATGAAGATCTAAACGTGATTGGTGTGTCTCCTATTAAATCTTTGTTTCCCAATACAGATCTTGATAAACATGGGACTGAATATGAGTCAACTTTAGTTAGAAGACATCCCAATGATTCGGAGTTTTTAGATCTTCATGCAAAAATTGGTAAAAGTGGGATTGAAGAGGTCAAAACTTTACATAGCAATGAACCCACAATTTTGGATTTCAAGGAATTTAATTATGATAATTGCTCTTTGATAGATTGTATTTCCTTATTGCAATCCGTGCTAAATTATCCTCATGCTTATGATCAAAACAAAGCTTTCACTAAACATATCGTTGATGCTTTAATGCAATCATATGAAGAAAAACTTGAATTAGAAGTTTCTATCCCTAGAAAACTTTATGATGACTGGGAAACTACTATTGAAATAAAGATTAAAGATCATGAATGCTATGCTTTATGTGATTTAGGTTCTACTGTTTCCACGATTCCAAAAACTTTGTGTGATGTGCTAGGTTTCCGTGAATTTGATGATTGTTCTTTAAATTTGCATCTTGCAGATTCCACCATTAAGAAACCTATGGGAACAATTAATGATGTTCTTATTGTTTCAATAGGAATTATGTGCCCGTAGATTTTATTGTTCTTGATATAGATTGCAATCCTGCTTGTCCTATTATTCTTGGTAGACCTTTCCTTAGAACGATTGGTGCAATCATTGATATGAAAGAAGGAAATATTAGATTCCAATTTCCATTAAGAAAAGGCATGGAACGCTTTCCTAGGAATAAAATTAAATTACCTTATGAATCTATTATGAGAGACAGTTATGGATTGCATACCAAAGATGGTAATACCTAGATCTATTTTTGCTTTTATGCCTAGCTAGGGGCGTTAAAACGGTAGCGCTTGTTAGGAGGCAACCCAATTTTATTTTTTCCTTGCTTTTTGTTCCTGTTTAGTAATAAATAAATCATCTAGCCTCTATTATGATTGTGTTTTTATGTTTTAATTAGTATTTGTGCCAAGTAAAGCCTTTAAAATCTTCTTGGATGATTGTTATTTGATCTTGCTGGAAAAAACAGAAAGTATGCGCTCACGAGAATAATTTTCATTTTAACCAGAGAGCTATAAAATACTGATTTCAACTACAGTAGATCAATAAACAAATTATTTAGGTCGTCCTAATTTGGTAGAATGTTTGGAGTTACATAAGTACTCGAAACCTACAGATTACTACAGACTGTTCTATTTTTGATAGA
>NC_041382.1:516940650-516948158 GCF_002162155.2 Triticum dicoccoides | reverse complement strand
AACCATAGAGAAGTTGGAATACAGTAGGTTTAAAACCAATATAAATAAATAATGAGTTCATTACAATACCTTAAGTGGTGATTTGTTTTCTTATACTAACGGAGCTCATGAGATTTTCTGTTGAGTTTTGTGTTGTGAAGTTTTCAAGTTTTTGGGTAAAGATTTGATGGATTTTGGAACAAGGAGTGGCAAGAGCCTAATCTTGGGGATGACTAAGGAACCCCAAGGTAAAATACAAGGACAACCAAAATCCTAAGCTTGGGGATGCCCCGGAAGGCATCCCCTCTTTCATCTTCGTCCATCGGTAACTTTACTTGAGGCTATATTTTTATTCACCACATGATATGTGTTTTGCTTGGAGCGTCTTGTATGATTTGAGTCTTTTCTTTTTAGTATACCACAATCATCCTTGTTGTACACACTTTTGGGAGAGACACACATGAATCAGAATTTATTAGAATACTCTATGTGCTTCACTTATATATTTTGAGCTAGATAATTTTGCTCTAGTACTTCACTTTTTTTAGCATGCTGGTGGATTTATTTTGTAGAAATTATTGATCTCTCATGCTTCACTTATATTATTTTGAGAGTCTTTTGGAACATCATGGTAATTTGCTTTGGCTATAAAACTAGTCCTAATATGATAGGCATTCAAGATGAGTATGATAAAAACTTTCATATAGAGTGCATTGAATACTATGATTCTAGATAGATGTTTTGACATATAAAGGTGGTAATGTAAGATTCATGCTAGTTGGGTAATTGTGAAATTGAGAAATACTTGTGTTAAAGTTGGCAAGTCCCGTAGCATGCACGTATGGTAAACGTTGTGTGACAAATTTGAAGCATGGGGTGTTCTTTGAGTGCTTTCCTTATGTGTGGTGGTCGGGGACGAGCGATGGTATTTTCCTACCAATCTATCCCTCTAGGGGCATGCGTAGTAGTACTTTGCTTCGAGGGCTAATAAACTTTTGCAATAAGTATATGAGTTCTTTATGACTAATGTAAGTCCATGGATCATACGCACTCTTATCTTTCCGCAATTTGCTAGCCTCTTCGGTACCGTGCATTGCCCTTTCTCACCTTGAGAGTTGGTGCAAACTTCGCCGGTGAATCCAAACCCCGTGATATGATACGCTCTATCACATATAGGCCTCCTTATATCTTCCTCAAAACAGCCACCATACCTACCTATTATGGCATTTTCATAGCCATTCCGAGATATATTGTCATGCAACTTTCCACTGTTCAATTTATTATGACATGCTCCATCATTGTCATACTGCTTTGCATGATCATTGAGTTGACATTGTATTTGTGGCAAAGCCACTTTCATAATTCTTTCATACATGTCGCTCTTGTTTCATCGCATATCCCGATACACTGCCGGAGGCATTCACATAGAGTCATATTTTTGTTCTAGTATCGAGTTGTAACATTGAGTTATGAGTAAATAAAAGTGTGATGATCATCATTATTAGAGCATTGTCCCATGTCTGAAAAAAAGAGGCCAAAGAAGCCCAAATAAAAAAAGAAAAAAGAGAGAAAAAGAGAGAAGGGACAATGTTACTATCCTTTTTCCACACTTGTGCTTCAAAATAGCACCATGGTCTTCATGATAGAGAGTTTCTTATTTTGTCACTTTCATATACTAGTGGGAATTTTTCATTATAGAACTTGGCTTGTATATTCCAGTGATGGGCTTCCTCAAAATGCCCTAGGTCTTTCTGAGCAAGCAAGTTGGATGCACACCCACTTAGTTTCTTTAGATGAGCTTTCATACACTTATAGCTCTAGTGCATCCGTTGTATGGCAATCCCGACTCCTCGCATTAACATCAATTGTTGGGCATCTCCATAGCCCGTTGATTAGCCGCGTCAACGTGAGACTTTCTACTTTTTTGTCTTCTCACATAACCCCCATCATCAGATACTATTCCACCTATAGTGCTATATCCATGGCTTGCGCTCATGTATTGCATAAGGGTTGAAAAGGCTGAAGCGCATTAAAAAGTATGAACCAATTGCTTGCCTTGTCATCGGGGTTATGCATGAGGGGAGCATTCTGTGTGACAAAAATGAAGCATGGCCAAACTATATGATTTTTTAGGGATAAGCTTTCTTTGGCTATGCTATTTTGATAAGACATAATTGCTTGGTTAGTATGCTTGAAGTATTACTATTCTTATGTCAATATTAAACTTTTATCTTGAATCTTTTGGATCTAAACATTCATGCCACAATAAACAGAATTACATTGAAAATTATGTTAGGGAGCACTCCACATCATAAATTCTGTTTTTATCATTTACCTACTCGAGGACGAGCAGGAATTAAGCTTGGGGATGCTTAATACGTCTCCAACGTATCTATAATTTTTGATTATTCCATGCCATTATATTATCTGTTTTGGATGTTTAATGGGCTTTAATATACCTTTTAATATTATTTTTGGGACTAACCTATTAACCGAAAGCCCAGTGCAAATTGCAGTTTTTTTTGCCTATTTCAGTGTTTCACAGAAAAGGAATATCAAACGGAATACAAACAGAATGAAACCTTCGCGACGGTCTTTTTTGGAACAAACGTGATCCAGGAGACTTGGAGTGGACGTCAAGGAAGCAGAGAGGCGTCCACGAGGTAGGAGGGCGCGCCCCCACCCTCGTGGGCCCCTCGCAGCTCCATCGACCTACTTCTTTCGCCAATATATACTCTTATACCCTAAAACCTTCGGGGAGAGCCACGAAACACCTTTTCCACCACCGTAACCTTCTGTACCCATGAGATCTCATCTTGGGCCCTTTTCCGGTGATCTGCCGGAGGGGGATTCAATCACGGAGGGCTTTTACATCAACACCATAGCGTCTCCGATGATGTGTGAGTAGTTTACCACAGACCTTCGGGTCCATAGTTATTAGCTAGATGGCTTCTTCTCTCTCTTTGGATCTCAATACAAAGTTCTCCTCGATCTTCTTGGAGATCTATTCGATGTCACTCTTTTTGCGGTGTGTTTGCCGAGAGCCGATGAATTGTGGGTTGATGAACTTGATTATCTATGAATATTATTTGATTCTTATATGAATTCTTATATGCATGATTTGATATCTTTGCAAGTCTCTTTGAATTATCTGTTTAGTTTGTCCTACTAGATTGATCTTTCTTGCAATGGGAGAAGTGCTTAACTTTGGATTCAATCTTAAGGTGCTTGATCCCTGTGACAGAAAGGGAAATGACATGTATTGTATTGTTGCCATCGAGGATAAAAAGATGGGGTTTATACCATATTGCTTGAGTTTATCCCTCTACATCATGTCATCTTGCCTAAAGCGTTACTCCGTTCTTATGAACTTAATACTCTAGATGCATGCTGGATAGCGGTCGATGTGTGGAGTAATAGTAGTAGATGCAGAATTGTTTCGGTCTACTTGTCACGGACCTGATGCCTATATTCATGATCATTTCCTTAGATATCATCATAGCTATGCCCTTTTCTATCAATTGCTCGGTAGTAATTTGTTCACCCATCGTAATACATGCTATATTGAGAGAAGCCACTAGTGAAACCTATGGCCGCGGGGTCTACTTTACATCATATAAGTTACCAATCTACAATTCTAGTTACTATTTATTTTGCAATCTTTATTTTCCAATCTATATCACAAAAATACCAAAAATATTTATGTTATTATCTCTATCAGATCCCACTCTCGTAAGTGACCGTGAACGGACTGACAACCCCTTTATCGCGTTGGTTGTGAGGTTCTTGTTTGTTTGTGCAGGTACTAGGGGATTTGCGTGTAGTCTCCTACTGGATTGATACCTTGGTTCTCAAAAACTTAGGGAAATACTTACGCTGCTTTGCTGCATCACCCTTTCCTCTTCAAGGGAAAACCAATGCATGCTCAAGAGGTAGCACCCTCCACGGGGTCCTGTTCATCCAGCCCTCCATGGGGTCATGTTCATCCACCCCCAATCGGCTCGATCTTTTGGGGTCCTGTTCACCCAGCGGCAACGACCTCTACTACCACGGGGTTCTGTTCATCCAGCCCCCACCGAGAACTGTTCATCCATCCCCCCAACAATGCTCACTTTTCATCAAGAGGCAGCAAGTTCCATCCGCTTCAGTTAGCAGCAGTAGCGAAGGAATCGCTCGATCAGGTTCAGTTAATAGCCAGATCGATCGATTGCTCGGGTTAAGTAACGCGTAGCCTACAGCGCAATCGCTTGGGTTCAGTTGGCCAACGCCTCGCTCAGGTTCAGTTAGAGCCCAATGCCTCACACCCACGCGCGTACGTGTATGACAGAAATGCTCATCGCTCGGCCCCCGACCACCCACCGTAACCGGGAACTCCCCGATATTTTCCTCGCCCTCGCTTTTACCATGATTTTTTCCATCATGGACGGCCCAAATAATGTCATGTAGTTGCGTCTCCATCCTACCCAGGATGAAAAGCCCATTTTCTATCATGATTTTTTGTCATAGAAGTAGGAGCCCACCACATCTATGATGATACCAGGTTTTGTCACAATTATCATCATAGAAGTTTCATAAGCATGACAGAAAAAATTTACTCGGCCCAAAATGTCATGGATGTGTCTTTTTTGTAGTGGAGGGCAACGGGGAACCAGTTTTCCATGGCCTTGTTGTGGCTGCCCGCCACCAAAACACTGAGCGTGTAAAGACGAAGGAACTATGCGGCGCCGAGGGCGTCGTCGTAGCGCGGGGGTAGCTCCGATGTGAACTTCGCGGGCCAAGCCACCCTACGCAGCTCGCTGGTGAAAGCTCGGCAGCCGATGGTGCTTGGGGAAGCACCGCTTGTGTGTGTGGCGCGACCCTGACCGGTGCTGCCCGACAGTCCATGGCAGGCAAGTCACTAATACTCTCACTTTGATGGTGTGGTATAACACTCGTCTCTCCTATCTCATGTTTTGTAATTTCATCCTCACATTTGGTGGACTCACTCGCCTCTCCTCTCCTTTCCCTCTCAATATGTGTAATATTTGGACCTGGCTACTCTTCCTCACAGTTGGTGGAATCACTCAAATCACTTTTCTTATCACTCTCAATTTGTGGAATTTTTGGAAGTGGGCACTCTCCCCACTGGTATGCGTTGGTGCTATACAAACTGTTTTTAACCCCTTTCCGTGATGACATTTGGAACCGTCGCCTAGTGAGTGACGACGATAGGGGGGTCCTTCCCACACGACCCAAAAACCATCGGGGATAGGGAGCCTTGATGCATACAGTTGTCCCTACAGAACCATTTCCGATATCTCGAATATCCCAAATGCTTCATCCTTGATACTCGTTTGTGCTCGCATTGCCATTGCAGTCGAAGTTTTGTGGTTTTACCTAAAACCAGATAGGTTCCAGGTAGATTCCAGGCACGGGAGTTATCCAGGTAGATTCCAGGCACGGGAGTTTTACGATGCCTGACACATCACAAACAGTTCATGATTATAAACCGTGTATGATAGGTAGACAATCACACACACGTAGTTTTGCCGCACCGTATGTGATAGTGTCTGACATCACACACGCTTTGCAAACGGCAACTGTGTGCATTGTTACACACGTTTCCTCACCGTGAACCGTGTCAGATTATGATGTATATCGCACACGCTATGCTTTATTAACCATGTGCACCGTAATGACCTGCACACCATAATTTCACCCAAATTTAGTTGCTTCTATTTAAAATTGTACCTAATTTAAACTTGAAATTAGGCTATAGCTTCATTCATATCCATCAGGTTCAAACTACCAATGCATTATTCGATTCACATGTACATATGTTTAAGAATTACATAAGCACCAAATAAAGAATGATGAACCAGGGTTCTATACTTGTACTATTACAGATGGTAAAGAAAGAGGCCACACACATTTCGGTTGCTGAACAAGGTGAAGCGGAATGGCCCTATTGTGCTCTCCTGGATGCAGAAGGCATGCAGGACTCTAGTCCAACCCCTTGTGATGGTCGGCCGCCAATCATGTAGTTTGAGAGGTAATCTTTAGTAAACTGCTTCAGGATCCACTGCAAAAGAAAAGATTCAGACATTGTCATCTAACACAACTCATTATAGGCAGTAAAAAGAAGGCTACAAGGTTCTTACTTACCATCCTGCAGTTCACTGTTGTCTTGCATAAAGTGTAAACAGATAGTTCAATTGACATCTTTTGACCCATTTTAATAACAATCTTTATCAGTTTCATCACTTGATGTTGGTTCATGATTATCTCATTGCCCCATACGCAGAAAGGATCGAAGTGTCGATTTTTGGCAATGATATATGTACCTAAAAGAACCAAGTTAATATTACAAGCTAAACAACAATTGGAAAATGATGTAGTACAACACTCCCTCCATCCCATTATGTAAGATTTTATTACATGTATATCTAGACATCATCAGAACATTGAGGTACTCCCTCCGTTCCAAATTACTTGTCGTGGTTTTAGTTCAAATTTGAACTAAAACCACGACGAGTAATTTGGAACGGAGGGAGTAACACTATTCCTTGTTGCTATGTAGCCTGGGATTGCATATTTAGTCATTCAGTACAATGCATGTTGCTATGTAGCCTCAGATATATTAAATATGGCTCTAGTTAACCTACTGATAAATGTGTTATAAATATATTCAGTGAAATGTGAGATTCAATGATTAATCCCTCATCAGCCCCGGGCTATATGGTACCATCTACCGATATCCTGAATAGTGAGTACATATAAGCAATGCGATGAAAGTAACCTCGATGGAAAACAACACTATTCTCAATATTGTCCTGTATGAGTACATATAAAGGCATGTTAAGCACAACAGGCTAAACATCAACCAAATATATCCATAGTAGACAACATAATCTACAAATGATAGCTTCAGTGTGT
Source organism: Triticum dicoccoides (assembly GCF_002162155.2). Classification (NCBI taxonomy): domain Eukaryota; kingdom Viridiplantae; phylum Streptophyta; class Magnoliopsida; order Poales; family Poaceae; genus Triticum; species Triticum dicoccoides. Next base: position 516,941,264 of record NC_041382.1, on the reverse strand, counting down.
AAGCATGCTAGTTAAGCAAAACAAGAAGTGGAAAGGTGTGCTAACTGCATCAGGCATAACATTTAAAAACAAGCAAATAGTCATTCAAACTGGTATTGTGCAGGTCTAAAGTACACTAGTTATTGTTAAAAAATGAAAAGGCATGTTAACTGCAATATCCTTAACAAAAACCAAATATCGTAATTCATAGTGGTGTTGTTGAAACTGTTATTGATGAAATTGAACTGCACAGCAAATAGTTGCACATATATAGCATCACATTGTGAAGAACTGAAATAAACAAGTCATAAGGCCATCTCTAGCCGATCCTTAAAAAGTTAAAGGACTAAAACCCTTAGTGGATATATATATATATATATATAAATAGAGTAGCACTATTCTAATCCCAGGATTAGAATAACTATTTGGATCACGGAGCGCCCTATATAGACGCCGTGGAGTGGATCCCGAACTCCCGGCTCCCCCAGCCTCCCATCATCGCCCTGGCTCCCGCCGCCGCCCCCGGACCAACCCGCCTCCCGCCACCGCCCCCCAACCCCGACGCACCTCCTGCTTCCGGCCACCCGACCCCAACGCCCACCTCCTGCCGCCGGCCACCAGACCCCAACGCCCAC
>NC_041382.1:516933413-516940177 GCF_002162155.2 Triticum dicoccoides | reverse complement strand
AGCCCCCGCGCCCTGTTACCGAATCCATCGGCCGCAGCGACACGACGCCCACCTCCGCCCCCTTCCCCCAGCGACCCCGACTCCATACTGCATCAGGACACCGCCGGTGGCCTCGGATCTGAGCACTGGCCACTACTTCTGCGGATGCTCACGCAGGGGTGTGCGACTCCGGCGAGGTCCTTCGTCCTCGACCACGGCGCGCCAACAATGCCCTCCTCCCTCTCGTTCCCTCTTCCATCCCCGAGCCCAAGTCCGACGAGCTTGTCAGCCGGCGAGCCTTGCTGTCCCTACTGCTGCCACTACCCGATGTCCATCGTGCCTATCCGCGATATACCTGCAGCTAGAGGAGGGCTCGACCTGTAGCAAAAGGAGGGCACGAACTGCAGCTGCATAGCCACATCCATCAGAGAAGATAGAGGCGGCTGGGTCATGGATCTTGCACGTGCCCCTCCGGCCAGGAGGCTGCCACCAGCAGCAGGTCGTCTTTCCACACCTCCCTGTATAGAACGCTGACGACTCCAAGCTTCTTAGTCCCTCTACCCTCCTCCAGTGTTCCTTTGCATAAAACGATCTCTGGTCCCAACAAGCTAGGAGAGGTTCGTGTATTGTTGCTCACGAGGAAAGTTTATCTAAGTTGACGCAAAAAAATTCATTTTGTAATTCATGGAAGTTTGATGCCTATGCATGTGAGACTGAAACTTTTTCCATTTCATGAAAAGCCAAAAAAAATTTGTGGATGTGTTGTAGGTGTGTATCATGTTTGTTTAGAACTATTTTAGAACTATTTTTGTCATGTTTGTTTCTCCATATTGGTTTTATAGTGTTAGTTTTCTATGTTCATGGAGTAAAAAATTATGAAGTTCAATTTTGAGAAAGCAGCAAGTTCAACCAATACGAAAACACTAAAAAACATTGAATATAAACTTTTTTAGTGAGATTAAAATTGGAAAGGCATGATGAGGGAGTCCGGATTAGGGGGTGTTCGGGTAGCCGGACTATACCTTCAGCCGGACTCCTGGACTATGAAGATACAAGATTGAAGACTTCGTCCCGTGTCCGGATGGGACTTTCCTTGGCGTGGAAGGCAAGCTTGGAGATGCGGATATTCAAGATCTCCTACCATTGTAACCGACTCCATGTAACCCAAACCCTATCCGGTGTCTATATAAACCGGAGGGTTGTAGCCCATAGGCAATCAACTCCATACACAACAATCATACCATAGGCTAGCTTCTAGGGTTTAGCCTCCTTGATCTCGTGGTAGATCTACTCTTGTACTACCCATATCATCAATATTAATCAAGCAGGACATAGGGTTTTACCTCCATCAAGAGGGCCCGAACCTGGGTAAAACATCGTGTTCCCTGCCTCCTGTTACCATCCGGCCTAGACGCATAGTTCGGGACCCCCTACCCGAGATCCGCCAGTATTGACACCGACATTGGTGCTTTCATTGAGAGTTCCTCTGTGTTGTCGCCTTTAGGCCCGATGGCTCCTTTTATCATCAACAACGATGCGGTCCAGGGTGAGACTTTTCTTCCCGGACAGATCTTCGTCTTCGGCGGCTTCGCTCTGCGGGCCGATTCGCTCGGCCACCTGGAGCAGATCGAAAGCTACGCCCCTGGCCATCAAGTCAGGTTTGGAAGCTTAAACTACACTGCTGACATTCACGGAGACTTGATCTTTGACGGGTTTGAGCCACGGCCAAGCGCGCCGCACTATCTCGAGGGGCATGATCTAGCTCTGCCCCCGGACAGTGTCCTAGAGGCCGCACACGCATTGGTTCCGACCCCTAACTCGGAACCTATTGCGCCAATCGAGGATGAGCGGTTGGACGTCACCTCGGGGGATGCAATCCCAAAAGCGATCGAGCCGAACGCTAGCCCCGCACTCTGCACGACCCATGACTCCGAGGATCCGGACTCCTCCCCGGACTCCGAACCCCCCGCGCCCCTGCCAATCGAATCTGATTGGGCGCCGATAATGGAGTTCACCGCCGCAGACATCTTTCAGCATTCCCCTTTTGGTGACATCCTGAATTCTCTTAAGTCTCTCTCTTTATCAGGAGAGCCCTGGCCGGACTACGGTCAGCGAGGGTGGGCCACGGACGATGAGGAAATTCAAAGCCCACCCACCACCCACTTTGTAGCCACTGTCGACGATCTAACCAACATTCTTGACTTCGGCTCCGAAGACATCGACGGCATGGACGACGATGTAGGAGACGAACAGGAACCAACACCTGTAGGGCGCTGGAAGGCCACCTCGTCATATGACATATATATGGTGGATACTCCAAAATATGGAGACGGCGATGGAACAGTGGGGGATGACGCCCCCAAGAAACAGCCAAAGCGCCGGCATCAGCGGCGCCGCTCTAAATCCCGCCAAAGCAAAAACGGTGATTCCGGCACGGGAGATAATACTACCCCGGATAGCACCGAAGAACACCCACCTCAGCAAGATTCGGCACAAGAAGATGGAGAAGCCAGCCCTCATGAGAGAGCGGTAGACCGAGAGGTCGAGGATGATAACTATACGCCTCCCTCCGAAGACGAGGCAAACCTCGATGACGACGAATTCGTCATACCATCAGACCCCGCCGAACAAGAGCGTTTTAAACGCAGGATTTTAGCCACGGCAAGCAGCCTCAAGAAAAAGCAGCAACAGCTTAGAGATGCCCAAGATTTGCTAGCTGACAGATGGACTGAAGTCCTTGCGGCCGAAGAGTATGAACTCGAACGCCCCTCCAAGAGTTACCCAAAGTGCAGGCCGCTACCCCGATCAGAGGAGGAAGCACCTAGATCACCAGCGCATGACATGGCAGACCGGCCACCTCGCGGCCGCGACAGAGAGGCCTCTCGGCCCTCCACCCAAGCCATGCCCCGACGCCACTCAACTAAGGCACAGGAAAATGCGCCAGACCTACGAGACATACTGGAGGATAAGGCAAGATAAACAAGATTGATCTACGGATCGCGCAGGCGCCCTACGGCATGTGACAATGATCTTCACTCCGGATACAACAAATCCGGCCGGGCCGAACACAACAGACATAGCTCTTCCGAGCTACGTCGTGATATAGCCCAGTACAGAGGCGCCGCACACCCGCTATGCTTCATGAATGAAGTAATGGATCATAAAATCCCAGAGGGTTTCAAACCCGTAAACATCGAATCATACGATGGCACAACAGATCCGACGGTATGGATCGAGGATTATCTCCTTCACATCCACATGGCACGCGGCGATGATCTACACGCCATCAAATACCTCCCACTCAAACTTAAAGGACCGGCCCGGCATTGGCTTAACAGCTTGCCAGCAGACTCAATCGGTTCTTGGGAGGACCTGGAAGCCGCATTCCTCGACAACTTCCAGGGCACTTACGTGCGACCACCGGATGCCGACGACTTAAGCCACATAATTCAGCAGCCAGAGGAATCGGCCAGACAATTCTGGACACGGTTCCTAATAAAGAAAAACCAGATAGTCGACTGTCCGGACGCAGAGGCCCTAGCAGCCTTCAAGCATAACATCCGCGATGAGTGGCTTGCCCGGCACCTGGGACAGGAAAAGCCGAAATCCATGGCAGCCCTCACGACACTCATGACCCGCATTTGCGCGGGAGAAGACAGCTGGCTAGCTCGCAGTAACAACTTATCAAAGAACCCTGGTAATTCGGATACCAAGGAAAAAAGTGGCAGGACACGTCGGAATAAGCAAAAACGCCGCGTTAGCAGCGACAGCAATGAAGACACGTGTAACGCCCCGAGACCGATGTGCCAGGTGTCCGTCAGTTATTCGCTGTCGTTGTCAGGTCTTTTGATTACGTGTTGCATCTTATCATGTCATCATGTGCATTGCATCATCATGTTTTCAAAACTTCCATGCGTCCCGGCCTCCTCGTTCTCTCCGTTATCCGTTCTGAGCCCAGACACACTTGCACGCGCCCGCGGCATGTCAGAAATATTATTTTATAAGTGGCCAGAAAATGTTATCAGAATGGGTTGAAAGTTGGCGTGCGTTGTTGTTATGTTGTTAGTAGGTCGCCCGCCAAGTTTCATCGCATTCGGAGCTCGTTTGATAGCCCAACCGTTAAACTATAGCGGCATTATAGCCGGTCTAACGTCGGACGTTTTCGGTCTCCGGAAACAGTCGCTGGGCCTCCCTCTCTCCTCTTTCTCTCAGCTCGAGACCGTCTACACCGCTCACTACCTACCGCCAGGTCCAACCTAACCTCTCCTGTCAGCCCGCACCCCCCCCCTCGCGCGCGTCCGAAAATTGTCCCGGACCCGACCCGAGCAGTCGTCACCGTCGTGTCCGGATCATCCCCAAACGTCTACAAAACGTCTCCGTTTCTTTATTTGGGCCCCCTAACCTATTTATTCGCGACCGTCCAATTACAATCGGAGGGACCAAATACCCCTAACCAAAATTCTCGTTGCTATATAAATAGATGGAACCCTAGTCCTGTCCCATCGATCCATCTAATCCTTCCGCCGCCGCCACCCATGTTCCTCGGGAGCTTGTCCCGTCGCCAACCAAATCCCCCTCGGGATCCATTCCCCACCAACCATCGCTCGCCACCAACTCCTCCTTGCCTCGATCCATACCACAAGAGAGGAGCTCCTCCTCTGTTTTCTTCTTGAGGCCGCAACAACAGGGCAGCTCCCGAGCGCCTCCTCCTCACCTCGTTCCCCCCCTCGGCTGCCGGCGACCACGTCCAGGACCAGGTCGCCCCTCTCCCTGCTCTCCCACTCTTCGTTTTCTTCCATGGCTTCTCTCCTCTCTACCTCACCCCTCGTTCTCTCCCTGTACCAGGTACAGGAGTTCACCTGCAACCCCGCCGGCGTCAAGGAGAAGCTCCGTTGCCAGAGCGCTGCCGCCGGTGGCCACCTCCATCAGGGATGCCATGGACGCCCGCTCTGCAGGAGCTTCGTCCGTTCCTCTGCCTCGCTGCAGTCGCCCTCTTCTGCGACGAGCACCACGCGCCGCCGTGTTTCTTCTGCAAGGCCAGCTCCACCGAGCCGAAGAACATCCTCGCGCCGCTGGAGCTCCATCCCCGCACCCAGACCCGCCAGATCCCGCCGTCCTAGCACCTCCTTGCCGTCCCCTCGCCTGAAGTCACCGCGCCATGGCCCTCTGCCTCGCCTCTGTCCTTTCGAAGGAGGTAGACGACGCGTCGGGCCGGCTTCGTTGACCCGGCCTCGTTCGGCCTCCCGTGCCAGATGGCTTGGCCTGCATACATCCGGGTGGGCCTCAGCCTGCTGCGTCCTGCATTGGCCTCTTCCACCGACCTGGGCTAATGGTGAGAAATCCACCTCCCAGCGCCTGTTCCTGTTAGGCCCGCGACTGGATTCGGCCCAGCGTGTTTTTATTTGCCTGTTGCGATTTTAGCTTTTTATCCTGAGACTGCAGTTTTTGCAGAAAAACCCTTGCTCAACATGCATATAATAACTCACAAACGATGCATCATACTAAAACAATTTATATATGAAATATGCTTAGATTTGCATCTAGCTTCATAATATGTCATTTTCATCCATGTTTAAAATGTTTAAAATGTTGTTCGATTAATTTTTGCTCTATGTCATGTTAAAATGATTTAATTCCATAACTAAATAACCGTAGCTCCGTTTTTAACAAATTTATATGTAAATGGGGTAGAAAATTGCCTATTTTAACATGCTGCACTTTTCTTGCATGTTTAATAACTCTAAAAATGTGTTTAGGGCAGAACAGTACCGAACCTAATATATGCATATGAGGAGTTTCCGGAAATTGTTATTCGTTGTTTCTGGCCTCATTCAAACTTGACTAGATAGGTAGTTTTCATTTGCTTCACCTCTTGCCATGCTAACAACATTTAATCTTGTTGGGTACATAAACGAGAGAGAACTAAATAAGTCATGTGGTGTTTCGTCAATATGCAACAGAGTTGCATATTGAGCTCCACTTAATCTGTAGGATTGTTTGTGCACTTTGCCATGCCATGCCATGTATCTTTCAACCGGACATGCATCATACTTGTTTGCGCATCGTTCCATGCTTATGTGGTGGTTGTTTACTATGTTGTTTTATTCTTTCCGGTGTTGCTTCTTCGGGTTGGTTCTGATAACGTCGCGTTTGTGAGGACCCGTTTGACTACGTCTGTTTGTCTTCTTCATGGACTCGTTCTTCTTCCTTGCGGGATTTCAGGCAAGATGACCATACCCTCGAAATCACTTCTATCTTTGCTTGCTTAGTTGCTCGCTCTTTTGCTATGCCTATGCTGCGATACCTACCACTTGCTTATCATGCCTCCTATATTGTTGAACCAAGCCTCTAACCCACCTTGTCCTAGCAAACCGTTATTTGGCTATGTTACCGCTTTGCTCAGCCCCTCTTATAGCGTTGTTAGTTGCAGGTGAACATTGAAGTTTTGTTCCTTGTTGGAACATGGAGATGTTGTTCCTGGTTGGAACATGTTTACTTGTTGGGATATCACTATATATCTTATTTAATTAATGCATCTATATACTTGGTAAAGGGTGGAAGGCTCGGCCTTATGCCTGGTGTTTTGTTCCACTCTTGCCGCCCTAGTTTCCGTCATATCGGTGTTATGTTCCCGGATTTTGCGTTCCTTACGCGGTTGGGCTATAATGGGAACCCCTTGACAGTTCGCCTTAAGTAAAGCTCTTCCAGCAATGCCCAACATTGGTTTTACCATTCGCCACCTAGCCTCTTTTTCCCTTGGGTTTCGCGGACTCAAGGGTCATCAT
>NC_041382.1:516873993-516933031 GCF_002162155.2 Triticum dicoccoides | reverse complement strand
TGAGTGTTGGTCCAAACTGTCAGCTGCCGGTGACCACCAGGGGCAACTCTGGGCTGGCCTACCCGTACCTAGGACAATCTGAGTGTGCCCTGAGAAAGAGATATGTGCAGCTCCTATCGGGATTTGTCGGCACATTCGGGCGGTGTTGCTGGTTTAGTTTTACCCTGTCAAAATGTCTTGTTGTACCAGGATACCGAGTCTGATCGGAATGTCTCGGGAGGAGGTCTATTCCTTCATTGACCGTGAGAGCTTGTGATGGGCTAAGTTGGGACACCCGTGCAGGGATTTGAACTTTCGAAAGCCATGCCCGCGGTTATGGGCAGATGGGAATTTGTTAATGTCCGGTTGTAGAAAACCTGAAGTTGACCTTAATTAAAAATGCATCAACCGCGTGTGTAACCGTGATGGTCTCTTTCCGGCGGAGTCCGGGAAGTGAACACGGTGTTGGAGTTATGCTTGACGTAGGTTGCTATAGGATCACTTCTTGATCATATATTTCTCGATCGTGCTTTGTCTTCTCTTCTCGCTCTCTTTTGCGTATGTTTAGCCACCATATATGCTAGTCGCTTGCTGCAGCTCCACCTCATACCTTTACCTTACCCATAAGCTTAAATAGTCTTGATCGCGAGGGTGTGAGATTGCTGAGCCCCCATGGCTCACAGATACTTCCAAAACCAGCTTGCAGGTGCCGATGAGTCTGTGTAGATGACGCAACCAAGCTCAAGGAGGAGCTCTACGAAGATCTTGTCCTTTATGTTGTTTCGTTCTAGTTGATCAGTACTAGAGCCCAGTTGGGGTCGATCGGGGACCTTTGTCGCATTTGGGGTTCTTCTTTTATTTTGGTTCTGTAGTCGGACCCTGATTGTATGTGGATGTTGCAATGCTTTATTCATGTATTTGTGTGAAGTGGCGATTGTAAGCCAACTATGTATCTTTTCCCCTATTGTATTACATGGGTTGTTTGCGAAGATTACCTCACTTGCGACATTGCTTTAAATGTGGTTATGCCTCTAAGTCGTGCTTCGACACATGGGAGATATAGCCGCATCGAGGGCGTTACAACACAGCAGTCAATGCCGGATTCAAAGGCTATAAATCCGGTCAGCGGAAAAAGCCATTCAAAAAGAATACTCAGGGCCCGTCCAGTTTGGACTGAATACTCGATCACTTGTGCCAAATACATGGCACCCCCGAAAGGCCAGCCAATCACACTAACAGGTATTGTTGGGTGTTCAAGCAGGCAGGCAAGTTAAGGGCCGAAAACAGAGACAAGGGGCTGCACAGCAACGACGAGGAGCCCAAGATGCCGAACAACAATGGACAGAAGGGCTTTCCCCCACAAGTGCGGACGGTGAACATGATATATGCAACCAACATTCCCAAGCGGGAGCGGAAGCATGCGCTACGGGACGTATACGCAATGGAGCCAGTCGCCCCAAAGTTCAACCCATGGTCCTCCTGGCCGATCACCTTTGATCGAAGGGACCATCCCACTAGCATCCGTCATGGCGGCTTCGCCGCATTGGTTCTCGACCCAATCATCGACGGATTTCATCTCACAAGAGTCCTCATGGACGGCGGCAGTAGCTTGAACCTACTTTATCAGGATACAGAGCGGAAAATGGGCATAGATCCCTCAAGGATTAAGCCCACAAGAACGACCTTTAAAGGCGTTATACCAGGTGTAGAAGTCAACTGTACAGGCTCAGTAACACTTGACGTGGTCTTCGGATCCCCGGACAATTTCCGAAGCGGAGAGTTAATCTTCGATATAGTCCCGTTTCGCATCACGCCCTGCTCGGACGAACCGCATTCGCAAAAGTTCAATGCGGTGCCGCACTACGCATATCTCAAGCTCAAGATGCCAGGCCCTCGAGGAGTAATTACGGTCAATGGAAACACTAAACGCTCCCTCCAAAGTAGACTTCTCAGGCAACTCTCCAGTCCGGCCATTAAAAAGCCAGACACTGCCAAGCGTGCCCGGAGTAACCCACAGCAGGACCACCTGGCACACTCTGAACAAGCGTAGCAATGCGGCCCCAACCCCAGCTTTCGCGACATAGCGAAACCAGTACCTCACGTGCATAACTACGCCCTTGAAATACCATGGGCACAGGGGAAGGGGCACAATAACGGCACGCCCAAAACACGGCTTAAAACGTACTAGGGCTGCCGGATTCTTTTTTTAATTTTTTCTTACTTTCAGGACTCCATACTTCGGACGACCTGTTCGGTAATTCGATTGCCGCACAAATGATGCAAGATCCAGGGAGGCAGACAAGCCATGCCGCATTATGGAACTCTCAGGTGGTCTCTGTTACGAGCGGTATACCTATTTTAAATACAATTCCGCGACCTGCCCCTGGTCAGGACATACTAAATAGTCCAATATCTTTTGCTTACCACACTATTTGTATCGTTCGACTTTGATAAATAGCCTCTCTATAAACAATGCTTAGCTTCCTGTCTATTTTTTGCATTGTCTTCTTTTCACATTTTTGTTTATTAAATGACATGATTGCACCCATACACCATGGTACGGCAAACACGCCAGGGGCTTCAGTACCCCTCATAATGGTGTGAGAAGTCCGTACACTTTCACAAGTGCGGCACCCCAAACTTATAACACTATATGCATCGGCTCCGAATCATGATTTGGGTCAATAGTTGGGTTTGCCCGGCTCCTATGTTTTGGTGCTTTACGTTCCGCTCTATCGGCTAAGGTAGCACTAGGAGAACCACTGCGATTGTGCCCCGGTTCAGCTGGGTTAAGCACCTCAGTGGAGAAAGCTAAAACTGACTGTCATGATGTGGCAAGAGACCGGTCGCTGTTCGAGAGGTTTTTCGAGTCCCTAAAGGCTTATGCCGCTTCGAGCGAGGAGCTGGCTTTGTCCGGCCAAGGCGTGGATAGCGCCCCAAACTCGGTCTTCCGAACTAGGGGCTTCGCCGAAATTTAAAATTATAGAGTTCTATGGCTAAGTGAGAGTGTTCAAGCATTATAGTCTAATTGCCTGGTTCGTTGTGCTGAGCGCCTCCCTCGAAGGACCCAACTATGGGAAAAAGAGTGCTCAGGTTTATCCCGAACACCCCAGCACTAGTGGCACGGGGGCAGAAGCCGACGACTGGCCATCTCTCAATTTTTGATAAACGGCCGCACAGAAAGTAATATTTTAAATTCAATATGCATTGCTTAGCGCATATGAACAAGTTTTCAGCGCACAGGATAAACACGAGCGAGTTCATTCAAATATCACATCCTTGGTACATTCATCCGCCACAAGGCGGGCACCAGCAAGAATATCCTTGTAGTAGTTCTCGGGCTTGCGATGCTCCTTCCCCGGCGGCGACCCGTCCTTCACAAGCTTCTCACCGTCCAGCTTACCCCAGTGCACCTTTGCACGGGCAAGGGCCCGACGGGCACCTTCGATGCAGACGGAGCGCTTGATGACCTCAAGCCTCGGATAGGCCTCCACCAGCCACCGCACTATCCCGAAATAGCTCCTAGGCAGGGCCTCTCCGGGCCACAACCGAACTATGAAGCCCTTCATGGCCTGCTCGGCCGCCTTGTGGAGCTCGACCAGCTGTTTCAGCTGGTCGCTCAAGGGCACAGAGTGTCCGGCCTCAGAATACTGAGACCCGAACACCTTCTCCGTCGAGCTGCCCTCTTCAGCTCGGTAGAATGCGGCGGCATCGGATACGCTACAGGGAAGATCTGCGAATGCCCCTGGAGAGCTCCGGATTCGGGTAAGTAACAGGTAGTTCACTTTTATATTTCTGCTTTGCATAAAGAATGCCTTACCCGCTGCTATCTTCCTCATCTCCTCCAACTCTCGGAGGGCCTTTTGGGCTTCGGCCTTGGCAGACGTGGCAGCCTCTAGGGCCGTTGCAAGCTCGGATGCTTGCGCCTTCGACTCCAGCTCCAAACTCTCATGTTTTTTCATGAGAGCCTGAAGCTCTTGCTGCACCTCGCCGACCTAAGCCCCAAGTCTGTCTCGCTCGGTGCGCTCCGCGGCCGTTTTCTTTTTGGCCGCAGATAGTGCCTGCTTAAGGGTTGCCACCTCAGTCGTGGCCCCTACAATAAGCAGTACAATCCTGTTACTTTTTTGCAATCAAGCCTTTCTATAGGCACTTTTTATGTAAGGTATTTCTTACCTTCTTCCTCCTCGAGCCGCCGCTTGGCAAGGCCGAGCTCTTGCTCGGTCCGCTCGAGGTCCTGCTTCAGGACACCCACCTCCGCAGTCAGTGCGGCGGTGGATAGCAGTGAAGCCTGCATACGCATATTGACTCTTTTTTGTTAGACTCCTGCGATATTTAGATCCTCTATTCGGCTTTTCTTTCCGAACGCCAAACAGAGCATCAGGGAGCTACTGTCTATGCGGTAACATTTTTACATATTTTTACTTACCTCAAAGCCTGTTAGAAGACTAGCGCAAGCTTCAGTTAGTCCGCTCTTGGCGGACTGAACCTTCTGGATCACCATACTCATAATAGTACGGTGCCCCTCGTCGATGGAGGCGTCGTCAAGCACCTCTGGCAGATTGTCCGGCACCTCCGGTTGGACGGAGGCCGCCGGCTCAGAAGGCTTGCTCCTCTTGGAAGGAGTTCGCCTACCGCGGTCCGGAACTGTGGAAGATTCCGGCGCGGTGTCCGGCATAAAGCCGGACTGAGAGCCCCGGGGAGCCTTATCCCCTTCACTCCTGGAGTCCGGGTGGTTGCCTTGCGGCTCCTCCGGGACCACCTCCTCCTGCCCCGGAGCTTGTCACGATGCCACTTCGGCGTCGTCTGCAGTGTGGGGGGAGACAGCGGGCAGAACTGAGTTCACGTTCGATGAGTCTAGGGAGCCGCCTGACGATTCGTCGAATTCGGCCCGGGGCGGACTGCATAATTACATTCGACATTAGGGAAAGCTATGCAACAAAGGAACATCATGAGTTACTCTGATATCCGAACTTATGATTTCGCCAGACGCTTGGCCCTGTTTGGCGCCCTCTTCGGCGTTGGGGGCATAGTCCGGCGGAGGGGCCCTCCTTTTCCTAGACCCCTCGGCCTCCCCCGTTGGGGCGGCCTTCCTCTTCTCTCCTCCCTCCGCTGGAGGGGGAGAGTTTTCTTCTTCCTCCTCCTCGTTTTCGCGGGAGGAGGGCGTCTCGGACTCGTCAGATGACGAGTCCGACACCACCACGTTGCGGGCACTCCTTCGAGTCCCCGTGGTCTTCTTCTTCTTGGCCTTCTTCTCCGACACCACATAAGGCGCCGGAGCCAGCAGCTTCGCTAGTAGAGCTGGGGCTGGGTCTTTGGGCAGCGGAGCCGGACGGTTAATCGGTCCGGATATCGCTTGCCAAGCCTGTCAAAGGTAAGGGAGTTTAGATCCCGCATAGAGTCAAACTATGAAAAAAGCTTAACATCCTGTAAAAGGTGTATATGGCTTACCTCGCTAGTGTGACGCTGCGAGCTGTATCTGCGGTCCTCGGAAGCGGATGCGGGAGCCTCGGCGCCCTTGAATAGCATCTTCCAGGCGTCTTCATACGTCGTGTCGAAGAGCCTGCTGAGGTTTTGATGCTGCGCTGGGTCGAACTCCCACAGATTAAAATCCCGTTGTTGGCACGGGAGGATTCGGCAGACGAGCATAACCTGGATTACGTTAACAAGCCGGACTGGCTTGTTCACCAGGGGCTGGATGCATGTTTGCAATCCGGTCACCTCTTTTTCGTCACCCCACGACAGGCCCGTCTCTTTCCAGGACATAAGCCGCGTGGGGGGTCCGGATCGGAACTCGGGGGCTGCGGTCCATTCCGGATCGCGCGGCTCGGTGATATAAAACCACCCGGATTGCCATCCCTTTAGGGTCTCCATGAAAGAGCCCTCGAACCATAGGACGTTGGCCATCTTGCCCGCCATAGCGCCTCCGCACTCCGCCTGGCTGCCGCGCACCACCTTGGGCTTGACGTTGAAGGTCTTGAGCCAGAGGCCGAAATGAGGGCGGACGCGGAGAAAAGCCTCGCACACGACGATAAACGCTGAGATGTTGAGGATGAAGTTTGGAGCCAGATCGTGGAAATCCAGGCCGTAGTAGAAAATGAGCCCCCGGACAAATGGGTAGAGTGGAAAACCCAGTCCGTGGAGGAAGTGGGGGAGAAATACTACCCTCTCATGGGGCCTTGGGGTGGGGAGAAGCTGCCCCTCTTTGGGAAGCCGGTGCACGATGTCCTTGGACAGGTATCCGGCCTTCCTTAGCTTCTTGATTTTGCCCTCCATGACGGAGGAGACCATCCACTTGCCTCCCGCTCCGGACATTGCTGGAGAAGGTTGAGGTGGGAAGTGCGGGCTTGGGCGCTGGAGCTCGGGTGCGCAGGAGATGGATAGGCAAAGGAGGAAGAAGGCGTAGGTAAAAAAGTGAAAATGATTCGAGTAAAGGACTTGGCTGTAGTGTGTTGACGCACTGCGGAATACGTCAGCAGATTTGATTTGTGTTAATATTATTCTCTCTATGGCAATATGTGGAAGCTTATTTTTGCAGAGCCGGACACTACTCTTGGTGTTTACAATCTTCTATGAAGGACTTGGAGGAGGAACCTGCCTTGCAATGCCGAAGACAATTTGCGCGCCGGACTCGTCATCATTGAAGCCTGGTTCAGGGGCTACTGAGGGAGTCCTGGATTAGGGGGTGTTCGGGTAGCCATACTATACCTTCAGCCGGACTCCTGGACTATGAAGATACAAGATTGAAGACTTCGTCCCGTGTCCGGATGGGACTTTCCTTGGCGTGGAAGGCAAGCTTGGCGATGCGGATATTCAAGATCTCCTACCATTGTAACCGACTCCATGTAACCCAAACCCTATCCAGTGTCTATATAAACCGGAGGGTTGTAGCCCGTAGGCAATCAACTCCATACACAACAATCATACCATAGGCTAGCTTCTAGGGTTTAGCCTCCTTGATCTCGTGGTAGATCTACTCTTGTACTACCCATATCATCAATATTAACCAAGCAGGACGTAGGGTTTTACCTCCATCAAGAGGGCCGAACCTGGGTAAAACATCGTGTTCCCTGCCTCCTATTACCATCCGGCCTAGACGCACAGTTCGGGACCCCCTACCCGAGATCCGCCGGTTTTGACACCGACACATGATAAAAAAATTGTTCTCTGTTCTTTACGGTAAAATTTTTATCATGTATTGGTTGGTTTCCCCAACTAGTTGCTCTCTGACACACACTATATTGTTGCTTTCCTTCTCCTTCATGAAACCGTTACAAAAAATAGAGCATAGAAGTTCAATATTAAAAGCAAAAAACGAGCATGCATTTCTTCAAGACAAAAAAAGGTTGATGCGAAGTTCATATTCTCTGCCGCGGAAAAATGTGCATAAAAAGGTGTGATTTCGAAAGTTCGGGTGTAACGAACATCGAAGTTCAAACCAAAAAAATCCAAAAAATCATGGAATTCAAAAGAATAAAAACTATGGAGTTTCATGAAAAAATTAGTAGCACGCCAAGTTCATGTTTCAGAAAATTTCGAAGCTCACGTGTACCACGTACAGAAGAAAAATAATCAAATGAAAAAAGGGACCGCCTAACCCGTTTCACCTAAAAGCAAAAAATGCATAAAATGTCGCGACAAAATTCTATAAGAAGTTCAAATTAAAAAACCGAAGCAGGTCAAGGTTAAAAAATGATGTTTTAATATCATAAAGACAAATTTGGAAGTTAAAAAAATTTGAGCGAGAAGTTAAAAAAAGTAGTTCAAAAATCTTTATAACGGGTTTTCCCCGTTTGTAAAAATATCAGAGAAGTTGAAATTATAAAGAGGAGCATTTCAAAAGATTGTATAAAAACTGATTTTCCCCATTCTATAAAAACTAGAAGTTCAAATTAAAGTAACGACACAGTATCGTTGTTTTATATAAAAAAGCATTTTCCCCGTTACTAACCAATAAAACTAAGAAGTTCAAATTTAAAACTGGTGAAGTTCGATGTCTATAAAACATTCGGATTTTTCACATTATTAAAAAAACAAGAAGTTCAAAATTTTAAAACAAAGAGTTTAAAAAAACTCGAGTTTCCTTGTTACTAAAGAATAAAACTAAGAAGTTCAAATTAAAATAACAGAGAAGTTCAAATTTCATAAAAATCTCAAATTCTCGTTCTAAAGAATAACTAATAATTTCAAATTAAAAAAATAAAACAACAAAAAAAGTTTTAAAAGTATTTTCCCTGTTTTTTAAAAATTTGGATTTTCCCCGATACTAAAGATTAAACCAAGAAGTTCAAAAATTAAATAACAAGAAGTTCAACTTTTAAAAATAGAGCGCTTCAAAATTTCATAAAAAAGATTAAGAAGTGAAACCAGGAAGTCCATATTAAAAGGATGGAGAAGTATAGAAAACTCTGATTTTCCTTGTTATTAAAGAATGAAAACAAGAAGTTCAAAAATTAAATAACAAGAAGTTCAACTTTTAAAAATAGAGCGCTTCAAAATTTCTTAAAAAAGATTAAGAAATAAACTAGGAAGTCCATATTAAAAAGATAGAGAAGTTTGATGATTATAGAAAACTCATATTTCCCTCGTTATTAAAGAATGGAAACAAGAAGTTCTAAAATAAAATAACAAGAAGTTCAACTTTTAAAAATAGAGCGCTTTAAAATTTCATAGAAAAAAATAAGAAATAAAACAAGGAAGTCCAAATTAAAAAGATGCAGAAGTTTGATGATTATAGAAAACTCAAATTTATCTCGTTTATTAAAGAATGGAAACAAGAAGTTCAAAAATAAAATAACTTCTAAAAAAGTTGTTGCTAGAAGTTTAAGTGCTCTGTCCGGGGAAGTTCAAAAATTCTTGTGAGAGAGGTTGAACAAAAATACATGACAGAAGTTCAAGATGAAAATAGCGGGAAGTTCAACTACTACACGAAATACGTTTTAGATAGGAAAATAAGAATAGAAAATAAAAGGCTTAAAATATTTTGTTGCTAGAAGTTCACGTGCTACTCCTGGTGAAGTTCGAGATCTCTAGTGTGAGACGTCTGACCTTCAGTTACATGTAAAAAATAGGCAAAAACGACATTCTTTTACGCATTCAAAAATATATTTTGAACCGTTGCGAGTATGAAAAACTCATCAACACAAAAAAGTTGCGTGTTTTTAATAGCTTTCCATCGGTATATCATTTGCTCAATTACGGTAAGTGGTTTGAGAATTACGGGCAAAAAACATCACGTCAAAAAACAGAGTGAAGTTCAAACAGAACTGCCACAGAAGTTCAAGTACTTCACGCGATGCATTTTCGACGAATCTGTTTCGCGATAAAGGCAGAATGAATGATCTCGCCGTTTTCGAAATTACATGAAAACAGCTAGGAATCAGAGAAAGTAGTCAACATGAAAAAGTTTCACATTTTCTGTAGCTTTTCAACAGTATATTATTAGCCCCATTCCGATAAAGTTTGGAGAAATTACGGCAAAAATACATTTTTCGCCATTTTCGAAACTGACTTAAAACCGTAAAGAATTGGGAGAAACAATACATACCAAAAAGTTTCGCATTTGTTCAAGATTTCCAACGCCATATCATTTGCTGCATTCGGACGCACGGTTAAAAAAATAGCTCAAAAATACGAACTCGGTAGGACTTGGAACATTTTCTAAATTACTCTTAAGCCATTCAAAATTAGAAAAAAAAACCGTCAAGATGAAAACGTAGCACATTTTCATAAGCTTTCCAACGCCGTATCATATGCCTCCATTGGATTAGCCGTTTAGAAATGACATCGAAAAAACGAACTCAGCTGTTCGGTTTACGAAATTTAACGTTTTTTCAAATTACTATTTAACCATAGGGAATTAGAGAAAACTTTCAACATGTGGAAGGAGCGGGTTTGCAGCAGCTTTCCAATGCCATATTATATGCCTCATTCCGATAAACGGTTTAGAAATGCGATCGAAAATACGATTCACGTTCTTTGTGCGAAGAAAAAACGGTTTTCAAAACTGCTCTTAAACCGCTTATATTTTGCAAAAAATTTAAGTTGGGTCAAGATATTGGTGTCCATAGCTTTCCAATGGTATATCGCAAGCCCCATTTGGGCAATGTTGGCGGAAGTTCAACCTAGTTCATAGGGAAGTTCAACGTACTACTAGCGGGGCAGGTAAGGTTGTGATCAAAATATTATTCTGATCCCGTGATCAGAATAGTGTTTTTATATATGTATATATATATATATATATATATATATATATATATATATATATATATATATATATATATATGTACTCCGGCAATTTTTGGCCTCTTCTAGTCGATCCCCTAAACATAAGGTTGTAAACTTCAATTTGATCAAGTTCAAAGCAGGT
Organism: Triticum dicoccoides; assembly: GCF_002162155.2. Lineage (NCBI taxonomy): Eukaryota > Viridiplantae > Streptophyta > Magnoliopsida > Poales > Poaceae > Triticum > Triticum dicoccoides. Next base: position 516,922,686 of record NC_041382.1, on the reverse strand, counting down.
TCAACCAAAAGTAGCATGCATTCAAACATAAACATAGATAGTGTTGCATGAACAAACATAAAATATAAATTTAAACTAAGCTAAACTACTTTCGGTCGAAGTAGAGGTCGAGCCAATCCTTCCTCGTCATGTACGGTGTGCTGCGAGCCGTGTTCGGGACGGTGCCGTCATCGGGGTCGTTGGGGAAGTCACTCCTCCACTCGTTGACATCAATCTCCTCGTCCTCGGGGCCCACCTCGATGCCCTCCATGCCGCCGCCTTCGACCTCGTCATCGGAGGAGAGCGCGATAACCTTGCCGCCCTCTGTGTCGCCGTCCTTGCTGCCTTAGACCTTGTCATCGAAGGAGAGCACAATAACCTCGCCGCCCTCTGCATCGGCAAAGATCGCCCGCTCCGCCTCCACGAGCTCCGGGTGCTGCCGGCGGAGCTCTTGCGTGTAGGCCTTGTCGGCGGCCTCGGCCTTGAGGCGCTCCCATGCCCCGTGGTCCTCCCGAACCATAGCCGAGCTCACCACCCCTGGCTCTGGCGGAACGAGGTCGACCGGACGTGTGCCAAAGGGGAAATTGAGCCTAGTCATCACGCCGTGGTAGCGGACCTGCTAGCGGTCATACTCCATGGCCGTGAGCTTGGCCGTATGGAAGCTACCGAGCCACCGGCGGGTGTGGGTCTCCCGATCTGTAATCTCGGCGACCCACCTCCCCCATCGCCGCTGCTGGACCCCGAGGAAGGACCTCGTCGGCTGCCAGGTCCGAGGGAGAACGGGGAAGTCCTCGAACTGGCATAGGGGTGCGGCAGCGGGCGCATCGGAGGACTAGTGATGGTGGATCGAGCCCGCGGAGGACGACGGGGACACCTTGGTGGCCATCTCGCCGGTGTTAGGGGAAAAGGCCGCTGTCGGTGTCAAAACCAGCAGATCTCGGGTAGCGGGTCCCGAACTGTGCGTCTAAGGCTGATGGTAACACGAGGCGGGGGACACAATGTTTACCCAGGTTTGGGCCCTCTCGATGGAGGTAATACCCTACTTCCTCCTTGATTGATCTTGATGATATGAGTATTACAAGAGTTGATCTACCACGAGATCATAGAGGCTAAACCCTAGAGAGCTAGCCTATGATTATGATTCTTGTTGTCCTACGGACTAAACCCTCCGGTTTATATAGACACCGGAGGGGCTAGGATTACACAGAGTCGGTTACAGAGAAGGAGATCAACACACCCGAATCGCCAAGCTTGCCTTCCACGCAAAGGAGAGTCCCACCTGGACACGGGACGAAGCCTTCAATCTTGTATCTTCATAGTCCAACAGTCTGGCCAAAGTATATAGTCCGGCTGTCCGAGGACCCCCTAATCCAGGACTCCCTTAGTCGCCCTTGAACCAGGCCTCAATGACGATGAGTCCAGCGCGCAGATTGTCTTCGGCATTGCAAGGCGGGTTCCTTCTTCGAATACTCCATAGAAGATTTTGAACACAAGGATCATGTCTGGCTCTGCAAAACAAATTCCACATACCACCGTAGAGAGTATATTATTCCACAAATCTAATATGCTGACAACTTTTCATAACATGACTTCTTTCCATGGCCCGGTCATTACAAATTGTTTTCCCCGCCTGCCACTGCACGTGTTGCGAGGCAGTTTTATTGGCATGTCTTGTCGAACCAGAGATTGTGTTCCCCTTATCAAGGGATTCTCATCAATACGGATATGGGTAACCCAACCGTGCCATCAATCGCGGCGCTTGGGGAATAAGCGATTTTATGGGGCAAGTAGGGAGGCACACAGTTTCTACCGCCTTTATAAAGGGACAATGATTCCTCTTTTTCACCCACACCTTCTTCTTCCCCTGCCCATCCATTCTCGCGCACTCGAGCTCCAGCGCCCAAGTTCTCATCTTCTCCGCAAAGCCATTCCAAAAATGTCCGGAGCGGGAGGCAAGTGGATGGTCTCCTCCGTTACGGAGGAGAACATTACGAAGCTCCGGGAAGACGGATACCTGGCCGCAGACATCGCACACCGACTCCCAGATGCGGGGCAGATCGTCCCTACTCCAGAACCCCATGAGGGTTGTATTCCTCACCCACGTCGTCCGCAGACTGGGATTTCCCCTCCACCCATTTGTCCGCGGGCTCATGTTCTACTACGGGCTGGACTTCCATGATCTGGCCCCCAATTTCATCCTCAACATCTTGGCGTTTATCATCGTGTGCGAGGCCTTCCTCTGCATCAAGCCCCACTTCAGCCTGTGGCTGAAGACCTTCAACATGAAACCGAAGGTGGTGGTCAGCCAGCAAGCGGAGGGCGGAGGCGCCATCGTGGGAAAAATGCCCAACGTCACCAGGCTCGAAGGCTCCTATGTGGAGACCATGAAGGGGTGGCAATTCGGGTGGTTCTACATCACCGAGCGGCGCGACAACAACTGGGTGGCGGCCCCCGAATTTCGATCTGGCATCCCCATGCAGCTCGCCTCCTGGAAAGAGAAGGGCCTATCCTTGGGTTCATCGGTGAAGCTGACCGGACTCCAGAACTGTGTTAAAACTATGATAAGCAAGAAAATCAAGCTTGTCAACATGGTCCAGGTCATCCTCTTCTGCCGGATCCTTCCGTGCCAAAGACGGGCATTCAATATGTGGGAGTTCGACCCGACCAAGCACCAGACGCTGCAAGAGCTTTTCGACACGACACACCAAGACGTCTGGAAGGTGTTGTTCAAGGCCGCCGAGGTACCTCCTTCCCTTACCGAGGATCGCGGACTCAGCGCAAAGCACCCTGCCAACCGGTATGCTCTTTATATCTCATAAGATGTTCCTTTCCCCAGAATAATCATGTGAGGGATCTGAGCCTCCACGCCATTTTAATAGGACTGGGTAGCGACAGCGGAGCGGATCGATTGTCTGGCCCCACTGCCCGAAGATCCAGCAAGGGCTCTCTTAACGGAGATGCTGGTTCCGGCACCCTATGAGGCGCCAGAGAAGAAGGCCAAGAAGAAGGCCGCGGGGACCAGGAAAGGTCTCCGGCGCAAGGTTGTATCGGACTCATCGTCCAAAAACACCGAGGCACACTCCTCCCACAAAAACGAGGAGGAAGAGGAAAGTTCTCCCCTCCAGCAGGAGGAGACAAGAATAGGAAGGCCGCCCCATCTGGGGAGGCCGAACAGTCCAAGAAGGGAAGGACCCTCCTTCCAGACTACTCCACAACAGCCTCTTACAGCGACGAGGAGTGGTTTCCCAGGGACAAGCCCCTAGCGAAGTCGTAAGTATTCGGATACTATAATAGTTCTGGTATGTTTTGTTTTATTGCTTCTTATCATGCCAAACATGATCATGCAGTCCATCCAAAGCCCATATCGACGTTTCCTCTTCGGATGAGTCTTTGGGCCAGTCGGCGATGAACAGTGATTCACTCCCGACAGCCACCTCCCCCCGGCCCACGGACGACATCGAGGTGTTGTCTCAAAGGGCACCGAACCAAGGGGAGATAGTTCTGGAGGTGCCCCAAGGAGACATCCCAGATGTTGGGCGCATGGGGGGCAAGACTCCCGTGGGCTCTAATGACGGGGGCCGCAGCAAGTTTGGCCCCTAGTCGGATACTGCGCCAGAACCTCCAGTGGTTCCGGATTCTACCAGGCGACCCCTCGCTAAGGGGGCGAGCCGTCTGTGCCGATGGCCTTTGTCCATCTAGAGGCATCGGACAACTTGCTGCGGACCCATTGACGAAGAGCACTGCACTATCATGAGTGCGGTGGTCAAGAAGGTTCGGTCCGCCAAAAGCAGACTGACCGAAGCCTGTGCCAGCCTCCTAACAGGCTTTGAGGTAAGTAATCAAATTATGAGAAAATATCATAGGATAGACAGTAGCCCCTGATGCTCTGTTTGGTGTTCGCAAAGAAAGGCCGAACAGAGGATCAAATAATAATCACAGGAGTCTAATCAGAATATGTCTATGTGAATAAGCAGGCTTCACTGCTGGTCGCTGCCGCTCGTACTGCGGAGGTCTCCGGACTAAAACGGGACCTTGAGAGGTCCGAGGAAGAGCTCGGCCTTACCAAGAGGCCGCTCGGAGAGAACAAAGGTAAGTGATACCCCGTCTGTATATTGATAAAGAAAAAGTAGTTATTAAATCATAGGATCATCATGAATTTTGCTAGGGGCCACGACCGAAGTGGCGGCCCTGAAGAAGGTGATGTCCGAGGCCGAAGACAGAGCGGCCAAGGAGCGCATCGAGCGCAAGAAGCAAGAGGCCCAAGTCGGCGAGGTTCAGCAAGAGCTCCAAGAATTTCTCAATAAATACAAGTCCTTGGAGCGTGGCTCAAAGACGCAGGGGTCCGAGATTGCGAAGGCCCTTGAGAATGCACAAAATGCCAAGGCCAAAGCCCAAAAGGCCCTCCAGGAGATTCAGGCGGTCAAGAAGATAGCGGTGGGTAAGGCATTCCTTATGCAAAGCAAGCATGTGAAGGAAACTTTCCTTTTACTTACCCGAATTCGAAGCTCTCCAGGAGCGTTCGCAGATCTACCAAGCAGCGTATCGGATGCCGCGGAGTTCTACCGGGCCGAGGAAGCGAGCTCGACGGAGAAGTTGTTCTGGTCCTCAATATACTGGGACCGAACATCTGATGCCCTTGAGTGACCAGCTGAAGCAACTGGTCGAGCTTCACAAGGCGAACGAACTGGCCATGCAGGGTCTCATAGTCCGGATGTGGCCTGGCGAGCCCCTGCCTAGCAGCTACTTCGGCCTAGTAAAGAGGCTTGTGAATTCCTGCCCACGGTTTGAATTCATAAAGAGGTCCGTCTGCATTGAAGGCGCGCGCAGGGCCTTTTCCCGTGCGAAAGTGCACTGGGCGAAGATGGACGCCGAAAAGCTGGTGAAGGAGGGGCCACCGGAGGGCAAGGAGCATCGGCACCCCGAAAAGTATTATGACAGCGTCCTGAAGGGTGCCCGCCTTGTGGCGGAGGAATGTGCTAAGGATGTAATATCTGAATGAATGCACTCATGTGATCCTGTAATATGAAAATGAGTTCATGTGCACTATATAACGATTTATTACCTTTTGTGCGGCCGTTTATCACTCTCACTTAGCCATAGAAGTCTACAATTTTAAATTTTTCGCGAAGCCCCTAGTATTCGGAAGGCCAAACTTGGGGCGCTATATACGCCTAATCGGACAAGGCCGATTCCTCGCCCGAAGCGGAAAAAATCTTTTAAGGATTTGAGACCTCTCGAACAGCGACCAGCTCTCGCCGCATCATGACATTTAGTTTTTGGCTTTCTCTACTGAGGTGCTCGTCCGGAAGAAGCGGGACACAACCCCAGTAGTTCTCACAGTGCTACCTTAGCCAATATAGCGGAACGTAAGGTACCAAAACATGGGAGCCGGGCAAACCCAACTATTGACCCAAGACATGGTTCAAAGCTGATGCATATAATGCTATAAGTTCGGGGTGCCACACTATCGAAAGTGTTTTCTTGCCGTGTTATGGGGTACACTGAAGCCCCTGGCGCACTGGACGTACCAGAATGTACGGGTGCAATTTGTCGTGAATAAGCATACAGGGAAAAAAGATGAACAAATGCAATAATAAGCTAACGTTGTACGTTGTTATTTAAATGATACGTCAAAGCGTATGTATACAAGTAGTGCAATAAGCAAAATATAGGACTATTTGACATGTCCTATCCAAGGGCAGGCTGTGTGTGGGTATGTAAAATAGGTATAGCGATCGTTATCAGAGACCACCTAGGATTCCCTTATACGACAAAGCTTCTTGCTTCCTTGGTGTTTCCTTCCCGGTGATGGGTCCGATAATCAGGGTATCGGAGGGGGCCTTCAGAGAATAGGGTCCTGAAAGTAAGAAAATGGTAAAGATATACGGGTCCTGAGGTGGTTGAGCCGCATTGTGGGTCATGCCAGAGCCGTGCCTCCGCCTATGCCCATGGTATTTTGAGTGCATAATTATGTACACGCCGTGCAAATTTCGCTGCTTGAATGGGACTAGGACGGAGGCCGAATTGCTAGGCGAGCTCTGAACGTGCCGAGCGATCCTGTTGCAGGGTACTCCAGACTCGCTTGACGGTGTCCGAGGGCTTTATCACCGAATTGGCGGTTTGCCTCAGAAGGCTGCTTTGTACTTCTGCTGCGAAGGTCGCAGTGTGCTCCTCTGTACGGAGCGAGCGTTCTGTGTTTCCATTAACTGTTATAACCCCGCGAGGTCCTGGCATTTTGAGCTTGAGGTATGCATAATGCGGTACCGCATTGAATCTGGCGAATGCGGTTCGTCCGAGTAATGCGTGATAGCCACTGCGGAAGGGGACGATATCGAAAATCAACTCCTCACTTCGGAAGTTATCCGGAGATCTGAAGACCACTTCTAGTATGATTGAGCTCGTGCAACAGGCCTCTACACCTGGTATGACACCTTTAAAGGTGGTTTTTGTGGGTTTGATCCTCGAGGGGTCGATACCCATTTTGCGCAGTATATCCTCATAGAGCAGGTTCAGGCTGCTGCCACCGTCCATAAGTACTCGAGTGAGGTGAAATCCGTCAATGATGGGGTCAAGGACCGATGCGGCAGAACCACCATGACGGATACTGGTAGGGTGGTCCATGCTATTGAAAGTGATCGGACAAGAAGACCATGGGTTGAACTTTGGGGCGACTGGCTCCATCGCATAGACGTCCCTTAGTGCACGCTTCCGTTCCCTCTTGGGAATATGGGTTGCGTATATCATGTTCACTGTTTTCACTTGGGGAGGAAATTTCTTCTGTCCTCCTGTGTTCGGCGGCCGGGGCTCCTCCTCGTCGTCGCTATGCAGCCCCTTTTCCTTGTTTTCGGCATTCAACTTGCCAGCCTGTTTGAACACCCAGCATTCTCTGTTGGTTGTTGGCTGGTTTATCGGGGGTGCCGTGAATTTGACACGAGTGATCGAGTATGCGGTCCAAACTGGACGGTCCCGGATTGCTTCTTTTGAACGGCTTTTTCTGCGGACCGGACTTAGAGCCACTGAATCCGGCATTGACTATCGTGTCTTCGGCGTTGTCGCCGTTGTTGCAGCGCTTGTGTCTGTTGCGACGTGGCTTGCCGTTGCTATCTCTGGCATCAGAATTGCCACGATTTCTTGATGTGTTGCTACTCTGAGCCAGCCAGCTGTCCTCGCTCGCACAAAAGTGGGTCATGAGTGTCGTGAGGGCTGCCATGGACTTCGGCTTCTCTTGGCCGAGGTGTCAGGCAAGCCACTCGTCACGGATGTTATGCTTAAATGCCGCTAAGGCCTCGGCATCCGGTCAGTCGACAATTTGGTTCTTTTTAGTTAGGAACCGTGTCCAGAATTTCCTGGCTGATTCCCCGGGCTGTTGGGTTATGTGACTCAAGTCATCAGCATCCGGTGGTCGCACATAAGTGCCCTGGAAGTTGTCAAGGAATGCGTCTTCCAAGTTCTCCCAACTGCCAATGGAGTTTGCCGGCAGGCTATTTAGCCAATGCTGAGCTGGCCCTTTGAGTTTTAGTGGGAGGTACTTGATGGCATGTAGATCATCATCGCGGGCCATGTGGATGTGGAGGAGTAAATCTTCCATCCATACCGAGGGGTCTGTTGTAACATCATATGATTCAATGTTCACGGGTTTAAACCCTTCTGGGAATTCGTGATCCATTACTTCATCGGTGAAGCATAGGGGGTGTGTGGCGCCTCTGTGCCGGGCTATATCACGACGCAGTTCATATGAGTCTTGTCTGTTGTATACGGCCCAGCCGGATTTGCTTTTAGTATATCCAGCGTGACAGTCATCGTCATGTGTTGGGGCACGCCCCCGTGATCCGTAGATCGATCTTGTATGTCCTGCTTTGTTTTCCAATACGTATCGCAGGTCCTATGTGTTGCCCCAATCCTTGGTGTTTTTGTTTGACTGGCGACGGGGTGTGGGCTGGACTTCGGGCTGATATGCCGCTTTGTCTCGGCCACGAGGTGGCCGGTCAGCCGCATCATATGTTGTTAGAGTAGGCTTTAATGCTTCCTCCTCGATTTGGGGGAGCAACCTGCGCTTTGGGTAACTTTTGGTTGGGCGCTCGGGTTCGTATTCCTTGGCTGCCAGGACCTTGCTCCATCTATCCGCTAGCAGATCTTGATCAGCTTGAAGTTGCTGCTGCTTTTTCTTCAGGCTTTTTGTTGTGGCTATAATCCGGCGCTTGAAGTGTTCCTGCTCGACGGGATCCTCGGGCACGATGAATTCTTCGTCCCCAAGGCTCACCTCGTCTTCGGAGAGGGGCATGTAATTGTCATCCTCTGATTCTCCGTCTGTCGCCTGTTCTTTAGGGCTAGCTTGCCCATCCTCCCGCTCGAAGCCTGGCTGGAGGGGATTGTCTTCATCTTCGGCACTATCCGCAGCGTTATTGTCTCTTGTGCTGGTACCGCTGCTTTTGCTATGGCGGGGCTTAGAGCGACGCTGATGACGCCGGTGCTTTGATTGCTTCTCGAGACGATTATCCTCCGTTGCCTTATTGCCATCGCTTTCTTCGGGGGTGTTCACCATATATATATATATATATATATATATATATATATGATGAGGTGGCTGTCCAGCGCCCTGTGGGCGGTGGTTCCTGTTCTTCTCCTGCATTGTCATCTATACCGTCGATGTCTTCGGAGCCGAAATCAAGCATGTCGGTTAAGTCGTGGACAGTGGCAATTAAGTGGGTGGTGGGTGGGAATGAATTTCTTCGTCGTTCGCTTCCCACTCAAGCCGGACATAGTTTGGCCATGGGTCTCCTGACATGGAGCGAGACCTCAATGAATTTAGCACATCGCCCAAGGGTGAGTGCTGAAAATGTCCGCGGAGGTAAACTCCATGATCGGTGCCCAATTAGATTCGATAAGCACGGACGCAGGCGGTTCGGAGCCTGTGGTCGGGGACGAATCCAAGGGTTAGGCAACAAAGGTCTCATAGGAGGTGAAGTCAGTATTCGGCTCTATCGCTGCTGAGTGTGCGGCCTCCGTGGCGGGGTCCATCCACCCGTCCTCGGACGACACGATCTGCTCCGGATTGAGGGCCGGAGTAGCCACAGGTGTGATCTCCCGAACACCGTCCAGCGGCAGAGCTAAGTCATGCTCGTCGTGACTGTGCGGCGCACCTAACATGGGCTTGAATCCGTCGAAGATCAAGACTCCGCTGATGTCGGCAGTATAGTTCAAGCTTCCAAACCTGACCTGATGGCCAGGGGCGTAGCTCTCGATCGGCTCCAGATGGCCAAGTGAGTTGGCCTGCAGTACGAAGCCGCTGAATACAAAGACCTATCCTTGGAGAAAAACCTCACCCTGGATCGCATCGTTGTCGATGATCGAAGGAGCCATCAAGCCTTTACGTGATGGCACAGTGGAACTCTCAATGAAAGCACCAATGTGGTGTCAAAACCGGTGGATCTCGGGTAGGGGGTCCCGAACTGTGTGTCTAAGGCTGATGGTAACAGGAGGTGGGGGACACAATGTTTACCCAGGTTCGGGCCCTCTCGATGGAGGTAATACCCTACTTCCTGCTTGATTGATCTTGATGATGTGAGTATTACAAGAGTTAATCTACCACGAGATCATAGAGGCTAAACCCTTGAAGCTAGCCTATGATTATGATGGTTGTTGTCCTACAGACTAAACCCTCTGGTTTATATAGACACCGGAGGGGGCTAGGGTTACACAGAGTCGGTTATAGAGAAGGAGATCTACATATCTGAATCGCCAAGCTTGCCTTCCACGCAAAGGAGAGTCCCACCCAGACATGATACGAAGCCTTCAATATTGTATCTTCATAGTCTAATAGTCCGGCCAAAGTATATAGTCCGGCTGTCCGAGGACCCCCTACTCCAGGATTCCCTCAGCTGCGATAAAGCACTTTTTGGCCATTGGCTCCTCAAGCTCCCCAACACACAGGCATAAGTTAAGGATGGATGTGCCAGCGACGGCGGTGACCTACCAATGCTTTTGGGGGTGGTGTGTGTCTGTGTGAGCGGAGGTTTTGGGGAGTGAGTGCTGTGTGTGGAGGGGGGGCAAGGAGGTGTTTGATCAAATTCTGTGGCAACTGAAAAATTTACTAGGCGGGAGTAACAAGGCGGGGCTACAAAAAATTTGGATCAAGGGCGAGAATATATTTTTGAGATTGCGAGGGATGCAGAGACGGGAGTAAAATGCCGGGGCTACTGAAAATTTGAATAAAGGGTCTGAAGCAGAGCGGGAGTATCAGGCATCGCACACGGTCCTCACATATTACACGTGTGCTATCAAACATTAAAACTTCCAAGCGGTAGATATTTTCAAGACTACGAGGCAGTAATACCATGGACTGTATCCGATGCACCTTCTCACGTAAGCCATAGGCGTACTATACACCAATGGTGCTCCAGGATATTTTGTATTGCATCTCACACGTTTCGTGATAATAAACTATGCGGGATCTACTTGATTTTCCATCTTGATTTGAATTACATAATGGGGTAACAGCGGCAATGGACGGTGTTTGAATTGCTAGACGTTTTATTTGCTTATGTCAATGGGTTTATGCTTATGTCCCATGGAAGAAATGGGGATGAATTTCAAACACCACAACACCTTTGGGGACGAAACGATATCTGTTGCCTCTTATTGCTTTCAAAAAAATTCTACTGTCAACATTGAACAACATGAGTGATGTGTTAAGTTTTGGAATTATTGGGGTTCATTTGGACATTTTTATACATTAGCTGGGTTTTCTAGGCATTTAACGTGCATAATTCAAATCTGAAATACATGCACATGCTCTAGTGCATATAAATTGATTGAAAATCCAATATGTGTCCTTGGGTGCATGCTTAGGTCCCATCCAAGAAATGGGAATGAATTCCAAAACCAAGGCACTGTTTATTGCCGGCAAAACATTGAGATACCTGGTTTTGAAATTCTAGTAATCCAAAACTCATCTGAAATTCATGAAACTTGGCATGGTATCATGGAGCGGCATCAATATGCCATGGTAAAAAAATTGTCCCATTTGGGGCAGGTTTGGGTATAAGCTTCTCACAAACCAGAGCTTCTCACAAAAAGCCTGGTGGTTTCGGTAGGGAACATGCCACCTTTGGGGACGAAACGATATTCATTGCCTCTTATTGCATTAAAATAATTTCAAGTGTCAACATAAAACAACAGGAGTGCTGTGTTATGATTTGGAATTTTTCGGGGCTCATTTGGACATTTTTATACATTAACTTGGTTTTCTATGCATTTTATGTACATAATTCAAATTTGAAATACATGTACATGCTCCAGTGCATATAAATTGGTTGAAAAATCAAATATGAGTCCTTGGGTGCATGCTTAGGTCCCATCCAAGAAATGGGAATGAATTTCAAACACCAGGGCACCGTTGATTGCCGGCAAAACGTTGAGATACCTGGTTTTCAAATTCTAGTAAATCCAAAGCTCGTTTGAAATTCATGAAACTTGGAACGGTATCATGGAGCGGCATCAACATGCCGTGGTAAAATTCTTGTCCCATTTGGGGCTGCTTTGGCTATAAGCTTCTCACAAACCAGAGCTTCTCACAACAAGCTTGGTGGTTTTGGTAGGGAACGTGCCACCTTTGGGGACGAAACGATATCCGTTGCCTCTTATTGCTTTCAAACTTTTTCTAGTGTCAACACAGAACAACATGAGTGTTGTGTTAAGTTTTGGAATTTTCGGGGCTCGTTTGGACATTTTTATACATTAACTGGGTTTTCTAGGCATTTTATGTGCATAATTCAAATTTGAAGTACATGCACATGCTCCATTGCATATAAATTGGTTGAAAAGTCAAATATGTGTCCTTGGGTGCATGCTTACGTCCCATGCAAGAAATGGGAATGAATTTCAAACACCCGGGCACTGTTGATTGCCGACAAAACATTGAGATACCTTGTTTTCAAATTCTAGTACATCCAAAACTCGTCTGAAATTCATGAAACTTGACATGGTATAATGGAGCGGCATCAACATGCTATGGTAAAAATTTGTCCCATTTGGGGCAGGTTTGGGTATAAGCTTCTCACAACAAGCCTAGTGGTTTCGGTAGGGAACGTGCCACCTTTGGGGACGAAACAATTTTCGTCGCCTCTTATTACTTTAAAAAGAAATCTTGTGTCAACATAGAACAAGATGAGTGTTGTGTTAAGTTTTGGAATTTTTCGGGGCTCGTTTGGACACTTTTATACATTAATTGAATTTTCTAGGCATTTATGTGCATAATCCAAATTTGAAATACGTGCACATGCTCCAGTGCATATAATTTGGTTGAGAAGTCATATATGTGTCCTTGGGTGCATGCTTACATCCCATGCAAGAAATGGGAATGAATTTCAAACACCAGGGCACCGTTGATTGCCGACAAAACGTTGAGATACCTGGTTTTTAAATTATATTAAATCCAAAACTCATCTGAAATTCATGAAACTTGGCATGGTATCATGGAGCGACATCAACATGCCGTGGTAAAATTTTTGTCCCATTTGGGGCAGGTTTGGGTATAAGCTTCTCGCAAACCAGAGCTTCTCACAACAAGCCTGGTGGTTTCGGTAGGGAACATGCCACCTTTGGGGATAAAACGATATCCGCTGCCTCTTATTGCTTTCAAAAACAATTCTAGTGTCAACATAGAACAACATGAGTGCTGTGTTAAGTTTTGGAATTTTTCAGGGCTCGTTTGGACATTTTTATACATTAACTGAATTTTCTAGGCATTTATGTGCATAATTCAAATTTGAAATACATGCACATGCTCCATTGCATATAAATTGGTTGAAAAGTCAAATATGTGTCCTTGGGTGCATGCTTACGTCCCATGCAAGAAATGGGAATGAATTTCGAACACCAGGGCTCTGTCATTTGCCAGCAAAACATTGAGCTACCTGGTTTTTAAATTCTGATAAATCCAAAACTTGTCTAGTGCAGAGGTTCACCGGGAAGCGTGCGAGCTGTTCAATGCAGGATTTGAGCATCTCTTCAACGCAAATGGTTCAGTTAAGTAGTAAAGCGATAGAAAATGAACCAAAAAATATACGTGCTGCCAGACGCCCCGTGTGCCGTGCGAGCAGGCGTGAGTTGACGGCACGCATGCGAGCAGTGCGCCGCGCAGGCATACAGGGATGCGTGGGTGCAGGTGTGCGTATTTACAGGGAGGCGTGCGAGTAGCTGTGTGAAATGATGGTAGGAATGTTAGAAGTCCGCTGCGCAGGCTCACCGGGAGGCAAGACAGCTTTCGACCGCAACCTGCCTCGCTCCCACTGGTCCGTATTAATTGCGTGCCCGAGCCTCCGGCCATAATAGGAGGCCGCACCCCCGGTCCACAGTGGTCACCAACGTCTGGACTCTGTAGTGTATGGCGATGCCGCCGAAGCACACCATCAGAGGGGGTGGCGACGCCGGGGCTGGTGAAGCACCCGCGCAACGCGTGAAGCTGGGCACAGAGGTTTCCGTCGCCGCTGACAAGGTCTCGCGTGGGCAGCAGCACGACCTTGACTTCGTCTGCGTCATCGTGCCCCCAGTAGGAGCCGGAGGTCAACAGGAACTCCGGCAACGACCGCGACTCCGGCAGAAAACCGGTTAGTCATCTATATACCCATCTGTATACCCAATGTTATCCATATAGAGTTAGTGATTAATTGTTTGTTCTGTACAAATGATTTTTGCTAATAATCCGACTAGGGTTAGCTTGCGTGCTAATAATTCATGGCTAGATCTTGAGAATTGATTTTGAATGTCCTACATATATGTTTGTGCCTTTTTCCTTCCCGATCTTGAGAATTGATTTTGAGTGTCCTAAATGTTATGCCATTTTTTCTTTCAGATTGGTATGTACATAGATGAGGCTCCGGCCAGTGCCACCGCCGGATGTAGATCTTGGACCTGACTGTGCGGCCAGAAGCGCCCCTGGACCTGAGGAACCAGTAGAATCTCTAGAGGACCGCATCAGCGATCTCCCAGACGGCATCCTTGGGGAGATCATCTCCCTTCTACACACCAAGGATGGCTGCCGCACAGAAGTCCTCACATCTCGGTGGCGCACTCTATGGCGCACCGTGCCTCTTATCTCGATTGTCGTCAGCTATCTCTCGATGATGTTCTAAACTCCTCAGAGCCATCATCTCCTCCCACCAGGGCTCCGTTTAACGCATCTGCATCCCGACATGCTACTTGCTGGACATACCCTGCATGGTGGCCACCTGGCTGACATCCCGTCAATTCGATAAACTCTAGCAACTTGAGTTCTACCATGACTATGTATGTAACATACCACAAACTGATGTATTTGTGCCCTCACCACCGATTTCCATCACGTGGTTTTGCTCCTCTCTCCACACTGCCACCTTTGCCCGGTGCCATCTAGCAGACAATCTGGTACAAATGCTTCGAATCCCACTGCTAAAAACTTGCGCTTGTGGTGGTTGATCTGTCGGAGGCCGCAGTGCATAGCATCATCCACTCCAGCTGCCCTGCCCTAGAGCGCTTGCTACTTGTTTTTGCAATGGAAATTCATATCCGTTGTCTCAAAATAAAGTCGCCCCACCTTGTAAGAATTGGAATTTGTTTTTTTGGATATGAGCTCATCATCGAAGATGCCCCTTCACTTCAGAGGTTGCTCCTTGATTCTGGTATAGTACCATGCGCAAATAACTAGTCTCTGCGCCTAAACTGGAGACCTTGGGTGCAATTCGTGATCCTTTTAGATGGTTCAAGATGGTGTTTGGCTCCACACCTATTGAGGTACTGTATATTATTCACGTAAACTTTTGTAATCTGCCTTTTTCATTTGTGCGCATAAGTTAAGTATCATCTTGGAGTACACTTTTGGTACTAATATTATGTTCTATGCTCAATGAAGAGCTTGTCCATCCTATCAGTTGTGGTGGATTCTGTCAAGACCTTACATATCAGTATGTGGTGTTTTGATCTGAACACGATTTGTCGGTGTTCTGGGAACGGGGGTCCCTAGACTTGCCTTCCTGCGGCCTGCGGCGTGGCTCAAAGGGGGGCCCAGCACGGCCCATCTTCACCAACACAAACCCAAGACCCTCGCGAGGGGCCAAGCCTCGCGGGGCGAACGACGTGGAGGTTCCTCAGGCACGGCCTCATCAGGCTGGCACGCGAGGAGGCGGAGAGATCAAGGCGAGGTACCTCACGAGGTGCCCGTGACGCAAGCCATGAGGACCAAGGGCGCCAGGCGGGTGCCAGCCCGTGCAGTGTCCTCCTTTCCCCTTTGGTGCAAAGGGGGCAAGCGCAGCCACGGAGTACCGAGGCATCAGGCAAAGGTTGCCATTTTGGTGCAACAAGACCAAGACCAGGAGGACTGCAAGATGGAGGTCATCGTGGAGCCCAAGACGGCGTCACCACCAGAGCTTTGTGCAAGCGAAGACTACTTTTGTCAGGATAGCTGGTACTAGCTGTCCCCTTCCAAATTAGCCCGCCATTGATGGCTCCCTTCCTGCTCGATATTTGGAAAGAGGACCAGGGCCTCTATAAATAGGACCAGCAACCCGCAGGATGAAGGACGAGGTTGAGAGGATAGAGGTTTTGAGTGAGGCATCATCAATTGAGGAGAGAGAGAGAGAAGAGGGTGACTGGACTCCTCCCAGCAGTTCATCGCCCCAGCCAAGAACAGACCCTCGCGAGGATGTTCTTCCTTGTATTGTTCATCATCATTAGCCCAAGAGGCAATCCACCACACCACACCACTGGAGTAGGGTATTACACCACAACGGTGGCCCGAAACAGTATAAACCATGTGTCTCTTGTGCTGTTCTTTCCATAGTTTAGATCTTAGCGAGGCGGAGGGCGCAGGTAGGTAGGAGGCGAAATCTCCGCGCGCACCCCAGTGTCCGAACCTCAAGGGTCTGCCGGAACCCAAAATCCGACATTTGGTGCGCCAGGTAGGGGTGCGCCGGAATCCACCTTCTACCGCTTCGTGCCCCGTCGCGTCGTCATCACCATGTCCGGCGACCAGGCGGGCAACCCAGATCCATGGGCGGCGTGGCCCACCCGTGCAGAGCCGCTCGCCTCGGGTGACCCCGTGCCCTAGGCAGCTCGCGGTCCGCAGGGCACTGCGGGACGTGGGCGACGTGGACAGGCTTCGACAGCTCTCACACCGCGGCAGGCGCGGTCGGCAGCAAGGGCCTCCAATCACGCCGTGACCACGACACCGTACACCCGCCGGGAGCAGGCGAACTCGAGGGCCGCGCTCACGGTGGCCCGAGAGCTACTGTAGTGCAGGCTGCTGGAGGGCGGCCACGACATGCTGCTGGAGCGGGTGGCAGAGCTCCTAGGCTTCGCCGCCTCGGGGGCTCACCCCTTCTACACCCAGCTCCCATCTCAAGCCCAGGGCGGCCCGCGCGGGGGCCCCGCGCACGCCCGCGGGCTCCAAGGCTACTCCAACGCCAGCGAAGCTGTCAGCACCGAACCGGCGGCGGCGCTGTCCCCGCTCCCGGTCCGCGAAGAAGAAGGACTCGACGCGACCCGCGGCCCCAGTGGACAGCCGCGCTGCCACCCCATGGTGGGCGCGTCAGGCAGGACCGCGTGGCACGCGGGGCACTACGGCGTGGCCTTCGGGATGACGGCGCCAGAGGAATACGTGCCCCTCATGATGGACCAAGAACACCCTCACGAGAGGGAACAAGGCTCGCTCCACAGCCCAGGCTGGGGGGACAAGGCACCAGGAGTTGAGCCTTTCCAGGAGCCCCGGGACGGTCCCACTGGCCACGCTGGAGGCAACGATTATCGGGTACCGCTAATTCTTCAGGAGCAGGCATACGCTAACCATGGATCGCAGGAGGTGCAGGTCACCACAGCGAGCAGCTGCCCCGCTCCCACAGTCTCCTACCTGTAGGATCTAGAAGTAGATGTGTCTAGAGGGGGGGTGATTAGACACTTAGTGCTAAAGTTGCAATTTTTAGGCCTTTTTGGTTTGAGTGGAGTTTTAGGCACAATTTCAACATATCAAGCAAGCATGCAAAGAGTATATGAGCAGCGGAATATAAAGCATGCAACTTGCAAGAATGTAAGGGGAAGGGTTTGGAGAATTCAAACGCAATTGGAGACACGGATGTTTTTCCCGTGGTTCGGATAGGTGGTGCTATCCTACATCCACGTTGATGGAGACTTCAACCCACGAAGGGTAACGGTTGCGCGAGTCCACGAAGGGTTCCACCCACGAAGGGTAACGGTTGCGCGAGTCCACGGAGGGCTCCACCCACGAAGGGTCCACGAAGAAGCAACCACCCACAAAGGGTCCACGAAGAAGCAACCACCCACAAAGGGTCCACGAAGTAGCAACCTTGTCTATCCCACCATGGCCATCGCCCACGAAGGACTTGCCTCACTAGCGGTAGATCTTCACGAAGTAGGCGATCTCCTTGCCCTTACAAACTCCTTGGTTCAACTCTACAATCTTGTCGGAGGCTCCCAAGTGACACCAAGCCAATCTAGGAGACACCAGTCTCCAAGAAGTAACAAATGGTGTGTAGGTAATAAACTCCTTGCTCTTGTGCTTCAAATGATAGTCTCCCCAACACTCAACTCTCTCTCATAGGATTTGGATCTGGTGGAAATAAGATTTGAGTGGAAAGCAACTTGGGAAGGCTAGAGATCAAGATTCATATGGTAGGAATGGAATATCTTGGTCCCAACACATGAGTAAGTGGTTCTCTCTCAAAACATATGAGTTGTAATTGTGTATGTGTTCTGATGGCTCTCTCCACGAATGAAGAGGAGGTGGAGGGGTATATATAGCCTCCACACAAAATCCAACCGTTACACACAGTTTTCCAATCTCGGTGGGACCGAATCAAAAAACTCGGTCGGACCGAAAAGGTAAACCTAGTGACCGTTAGAGATTTTCGGTGGGACTGACATGCAACTCGGTAGGACCGATATGGTTAGGGTTTGGGCATAACGTAATCTCGGTGAGACCGATTACACAAACTCGGTGGGACCGATTTTGGTAATAAGCTAACCAGAGAGTTGGTCAGGCAAACTCGGTGGGACCGATTTGCTCTTTCGGTGAGACCGAAAAGTTACAAAAGGAAACACTGAATTTACATTGCAATCTCGGTGGGACCGATTCGCTCTTTTGGTGAGACCGAAAAGTTACGAAAGGGAAACAGAGAGTTTGCAATCCCATCTCGGTGAGACCGAGATCCCTATCGGTAGAACCGAATTGCTAGGGTTTGGCAGTGGCTTATGACAAGTGAAACTCGGTGGCGCCGGATAGAAAGAATCGGTAGGACCGAGTTTGGCTTAGGGTTTAGGTCATATGTGGAAGGGGGAAAGTAGTTGAGAGTTTTGGAGCATATCACTAAGCACATGAAGCAAGAGGCTCATTAAGCAACACCTCATCCCTCCTTGATAGTATTGGCTTTTCCTATAGACTCAATGTGATCTTGGATCACTAAAATGTAAAATGAAGAGTCTTGAGCTTGAGGCTTTAGCCAATCCTTTGTCCTTAGCATCTTGAAGGAGTTCCCACAACCTTTAGTCCATGCCACTCCATTGTTGAACTTATCTGAAACATGCTAGATAGAAATGTTAGTCCAACAAGAGATATGTTGTCATCAATTATCAAAACCACCTAGGGAGCACTTGTGCTTTCAATCTCCCCCTTTTTGGTAATTGATGGCAACATACATCAAAGCTTTAGATAAAGATATAAAGAGCAGCAAGTAAAGCTTTGGAAGGACATGTAACAAGCATAGGCTCCCCCTACATGTATGCACTCATCTAAATATGAAATATAGAGGCATGTGAGAGCATAACCATGACAGAGTAGGCAATGTGTTACATGTATCTTGGCCATATGCATCAGAGCAAAAGATTATCAAGGAGAATACCTTCATGCTCATGAGTCCTTCTTTCAAACAGTATGTACATAAGCAAGAACTCCTCATACTCATGATTTTGATGCATATACTTACCTTGTGGTCTTGAGTTGGCTTAGGATGGAATGAACCTGCACAAACAAAGTTAGATAACACAGGTACATCCACTAGCCAGAGTAAACAAAAGAAACCACAAGAATACCAAGACTGGGATGACATGTAGAGAGTGAGT
Organism: Triticum dicoccoides; assembly: GCF_002162155.2. Lineage (NCBI taxonomy): Eukaryota > Viridiplantae > Streptophyta > Magnoliopsida > Poales > Poaceae > Triticum > Triticum dicoccoides. Next base: position 516,903,603 of record NC_041382.1, on the reverse strand, counting down.
GCAAGATACCACATTGGATTCAACATGTCCCCAAGAATAAAGATATGCAATGAATTTGACTGATTTCTTTCCCTTAGGTGTCTTGCTCCCCCTGAATCTTACATGGGATATTGGGAGAAGATAGGGAACAGAAAATCAGAGCTGAAAGATACAAATGGATAGAACTTAATGAAAATAAGCGTATATGAACATGTCTTTCCCCCACAAAGACATGTGACATCTCTCCTCTTGAACATCAAGCATCTGGGATCCTTGAGTATTTTCTCTCCCTGGAAATCTCTCTCTCCCCCTTAATAAGATCTGGGAAATCTCTCTCTCCCCCTTAACAACATCTGGGATCCTTGAGACTTTCTCTTCCCCTTGAGCTTTGATGTGCTTTGATGTGATCTCTTTCTCCTGCAAGCTTTGATGTGATCTCTCTCTCCCCCTTTGACATCAATTTCCAAGAAGGGCTTTCTCGAATCCGTCGTATAGGTTTGGTCCTTGAGACTCAGCACAAAGCAAAGGATAAAATTGTGATGCTTGTAGAGGACAAGATTCATTGAGTGGAGCTGGATCAGAAGAAATGTAGAACAAGTGGCAAACTGTTTTTCTGATTGCAAAGTCGGTGGCACCGAGTGGCATATTTCGGTGGTACCGAAAAGATCCGGTTGGACCGAAAATTGCAATTCGGTGAAACCGAGTTTACACAGAGAAAAACACTTGTCACCTCAGCTCACTAGACATGTAGGATCTCACAAAGATTTGCAATGAATTACCTGAAGGATTTGCAAGGAATTAAATGCAGAAAATGCAGAACAAAAACAAAGAGAAAAGAGAAGAAACTGAAAGATCTAGATGGAGTTTTTTTTGAAAAAGAGAAAGAAACTAAACATGCATGAGATACACATAAAAAGAACACAAGAGACCTTCATCTAGTGTTGGGCGGTGACATAGTAACCTATGTTAGAGTATATTGACTTAGGAGTCAAGTGATAACACTTGATCATAGGTCATACTCATCGTTTAAGCTCAAAATGGGGTTATCATTTTTCGTTTAAGCATCTTGATGTATTCACATCTTGTTGAGTTGCTTTGACTCATGTCTTGGAGTAAAGCTTCTCTAAGATGGAATAACATACCTTGGGTGGTGGTGTGGTTCTTGCTCATGTAGTTGAGCTTGTGTGGGTGCTCAAGGTTGATGTAGCTCATCAAGAGTTGGGAGCACCACTTGGAGTTTGAGTTCATCTACCTACATGGGTTAGTTCTTGCAAGGAAGAGCACTTGTGTATCCAAAAATGACAATCATGAAGCTCAACATAGAATTTGTCAAAGGATATGTTTGAATGGTTTTGTGCTTCCTTGTCTTCAACCACCATTGTGTAGAGTCTTGGTGATGTAGAGATTGCTCAAGATGTGAGTGAGTCGCAATCTCATGGAATTAGATTCAACCAAGCACCTACATGGGTTAGACAACATGCAAGGTGCAAATATATCCAAGACATAAGATGGTTATCATAAGAGATATATCATGGATTAGTCATATGCTAATGTCTTGCATGTATCCAATGGAGTTTCTACTCCAAGTTCGAAGCATCAATGATGCTCAATTCTCCTCTCAACCTGCAAAATACTTTCTCATCAAGAGGTTTAGTAAATATATCCGCTAATTGCTTATCGGTGCGAACGTGCTTAAGATTAATGTCACCCTTAGCAACATGATCTCGAATGAAATGATGACGAACTTCAATATGCTTAGTTCAAGAATGTTGTACAGGATTATGACCAATTTTGATAGCACTTTCATTGTCACAAAGTAGTGGAACATGTTTCACATAGATCCCATAATCTTTAAGAGTTTGGGTCATCCAAAGTAATTGAGCACAACATGAACCAGCGGCAATGTATTCCGCTTCGGCGGTGGATAAGGATACCGAGTTTTGTTTCTTGGAAGACCAAGACACAAGAGATCTACCAAGAAATTGACAAGTACCCGAAGTGGACTTTCTATCAACCTTGTCTCCGGCATAATCCGAGTCGGAATAGCCAACAAGATCAAAAGAAGATCTCTTAGGATACCAAATGCCAAAATTTGGTGTATGGATTAAATATCTCACTATCCTTTTCACAGCCTTAAGATGACATTCTTTAGGAGCAGCTTGATATCGTGCACACATGCACACGCTTAGCATAATATCGGGACGTGAAGCACATAGGTATAACAATGAACCAATCATAGAGCGATAAACCTTTTGATCAACCGGTTCACCATCTTTGGTCAAATCATTATGTCCACTAGTAGGCATGGGTGTAGACATACCTTTGCATTCTTGTATATTGAACTTCTTGAATAAGTCCTTGGTGTACTTTGTTTGAGAGACAAATGTACCTTCCTTAGTTTGCTTGATTTGCAAACCGAGAAAGAATTTGAGTTCACTCATCATAGACATATCAAACTTCTCTGACATTAGCTTTCCAAACTTTTCACTAAAGAGAGGGTTAGTTGAACCAAATATGATATCATCAACATAAATTTGGCATACAAATAGTTCTCCATTAACCCTTTTATTAAAAAAGAGTAGAATCAATTTTACCAATTTCAAAACCACTTGTAGTAAGGAACTTGGTCAAGCATTTATACCATGCTCTAGGTGCTTGTTTAAGACCATAAAGAGCTTTGTGAAGTTTGTAAACATGATTTGGTTTCTTAGGATTGATAAAACCGGGAGGTTGTTTGACATAAATTTCCTCCTCTATTTCACCATTTAGAAAAGCACTTTTGATGTCCATTTGGTACAAGGTGATATTATGGTGATTAGCATAGGCAAGTAAGATGCGAATGGACTCAAGTCTAGCAACGGGAGCATATGTCTCACCATAGTCCATACCTTCGACTTGTGTGTATCCTTGGGCGACGAGACGTGCTTTGTTGCGAACCACTTGTCCATCTTCATCTTGCTTGTTGCGAAACACCCATTTGGTACCAATGATGTTGTGGTTGTTGTCGGGCTTCTCAACTAATGTCCAAACTTGGTTTCTCTCAAAGTTGTGTAGCTCTTCATGCATAGCGTTTATCCAATCCGGATCTTCCAATGCTTCTTCAACCTTCATAAGTTCAATGCTAGAGATGAATGAATAGTTTTCACAAAAGTTAGCTAAACGAGTTTTTGAGCGAGTGATTCTCCTGGTTTGTATATCATTGAGGATTTGCTCCACGGGATGATCTTTGGCAATTCTTGCTCGAACTCGTGAGAGCTTTTGCTTGGGTCTTCGTTGAACATCTTCTTCATCTTGTTCTTCTTCTTGGCCTTCTTCATTGTTGACATCATCGTTCTCTTGTCGTGGTGGAGAAGGAGGTTGTTGATGTTCGTCTTGATGCATTTCCTTGTTTTCTTCATCTTGGTGTGTCCCACTTGTGGATGCTTCCATGTCAATTCTTGGTTCACCTTGTCGTGAAGTAGAAGCTTCCACTTGGACGGATGAAGTACTCTCCTTCACCTCTGTTGGACGAATTTTGCCAATGGACGAGTCTTGGATTGCTTCTGAAGGGTCTTTGTCTCCTACATCAATTGTCAATTGCTCTACTTGCGAGCCATTAGATTCATCAAACTTCACATCTACCGTCTCTTCAACCTTTCGGGTGAAATTGTTGTAGACACGGTAAGTGTGAGAGTTTGAGCCATAACCAAGTAGGAAACCTTCATGAGATTTAGGAGCAAACTTTGAACGATGATGCTTATCAAGAATGTAGCACTTTGAGCCGAATACTTGAAAGTATCCAAGTTGGGGCTTGTTACTGGTGAGGAGCTCGTATGCCGTCTTGTCGAGTAGCTTGTGAAGATACAAGCGATTTGTTGCATGACATGCTGTCTCAACCGCTTCTGCCCAAAAGTGCTTCGGCGTCTTGTATTCATCAAGCATCGTTCTTGCCATTTCGATGAGCGTCCGGTTCTTCCTCTCAACAACTCCATTTTGTTGAGGTGTGTACGTAGCCGAGAACTCGTGTGAAATCCCTTCTTCGTCAAGAAAGGTGTCCACATTTGCGTTCTTGAACTCCGTTCCATTGTCACTCCGAACCTTCTTGATCTTCACGTCAAACTGATTTTGGGCCTTCCTAGCGAAGTTTCTGAAGATCTTCTGGACCTGCGACTTGTCATTAAGAAAGAACACCCACGTAAATCTTGAAAAATCATCAACTATAACTAGACCAAAAGAATTTCCACCGAGACTCTTGTAGGTGTTGGGACCAAAAAGATCCATATGAAGTAGCTCGAGTGGCCTCCTTGTGGTCATGATGTTCTTCACGGGATGTCTTCCTCCAACCTGTTTACCTGCTTGACAAGCACTGCAAAGTCTATCCTTATCAAATATGACATCGTTAACTCCAAGGATATGATTTCCTTTAATAAGCTTGTCAAGGTTTCTCATGCCAACGTGACCTAGTCGTCTATGCCACAACCAACCTTTTGAGGATTTAGCAATAAAGCAAGTTTTAGGTTGTGCCTTTTTAGAGAAATCGACAATGTAAAGATCACCTCTACGCATACCGGTAAAGACCATTTTATGATTGTCTCGACGAAATACTTGGCACTCTACCTCAGTAAATAGGACATTCAAACCGAAATCAGCAAGTCTAGATACTGAAAGTAAGTTGTAGCCAAGAGATTCAACGAGCATGACATTTTGAATGGAACTATCATGTGAGATGGCCACCTTACCAAGGCCAACCACTTTACCCTTTGAATTATCACCAAAGGTGACATATTTTCGAGGGCCGTCATTTCAGCAAGCTCACGGAACATCTCTTCATCTCCGGTCATATGATCAGTACATCCACTATCAAGAACCCATTCCTTTCCTCCTGACTCATATCCCCGAAGATTTGCCATAAGACCAAAATGTCTCATTGCGTCATCAAGATCAAAGTCACTATCATCATCACCATCATAGTATCCATATTCACCATGATCTTGTGACTCATCATTTCCTAGAGAGGGTAATTCATTAGATAAATGATCATCAAAGTGGTCACCTTCATGAATTCTTATAGCTTCGAATATGATATCACTAATGATTCCAACATCTCCTTTAGCTCGCTTGAGATTGGCAAGCTCAAATAGATAATCATCAAAACTAGGATCACTAGAGTTCATCTTACTCAAGGCAATAGATTTATGGAGAATTTCATCCAAATTTTTCAAGGAATGATCGGGAAATCATTCCTCAAGAAATTTCCATATAGTATAGGCACAATTAAGAGTAGGCAAATTAGCAATCAAATTTTTGGGCAATCCTCTAATGATGAGCTCAATAGTTCTAAGATTGTGAATCATGTCAATATCTTCATCTAGGGTAGGATGCAAAGGATCAATGTGAGGTGCACAAGGACTAGCAATATACTTGTTCAAATGATATTGATTGAAGCTTACAAGCATCTCATTTTTTCACTCGTGAAAATACTCTCCATCAAGAATAGGCACTCTATGTCTAAGACTCCCTAAAGTAGACACATCCATCTTCCTCCAATGGTGATTAAACCAAGGCAATGGAGACCAAAGCTCTGATACCACTTGTAGGATCTAGAAGTAGATGTGTCTAGAGGGGGGGGTGATTAGACACTTAGTGCTAAAGTTGCAATTTTTAGGCCTTTTTGGTTTGAGTGGAGTTTTAGGCACAATTTCAACATATCAAGCAAGCATGCAAAGAGTATATGAGCAGCAGAATATAAAGCATGCAACTTGCAAGAATGTAAGGGGAAGGGTTTGGAGAATTCAAACGCAATTGGAGACACGGATGTTTTTCCTGTGGTTCGGATAGGTGGTGCTATCCTACATCCACGTTGATGGAGACTTCAACCCACGAAGGGTAACGGTTGCGCGATTCCACGGAGGGCTCCACCCACGAAGGGTAACGGTTGCGCGAGTCCACGGAGGGCTCCACCCACGAAGGGTCCACGAATAAGCAACCACCCACAAAGGGTCCACGAAGAAGCAACCACCCACAAAGGGTCCACGAAGTAGCAACCTTGTCTATCCCACCATGGCCATCGCCCACGAAGGACTTGCCTCACTAGCGGTAGATCTTCACGAAGTAGGCGATCTCCTTGCCCTTACAAACTCCTTGGTTCAACTCCACAATCTTGTCGAAGGCTCCCAAGTGACACCTAGCCAATCTAGGAGACACCACTCTCCAAGAAGTAACAAATGGTGTGTAGGTAATGAACTCCTTGCTCTTGTGCTTCAAATGATAGTCTCCCCAACACTCAACTCTCTGTCATAGGATTTGGATCTGGTGGAAAGAAGATTTGAGTGGAAAGCAACTTGGGGAAGGCTAGAGATCAAGATTCATATGGTAGGAATGGAATATCTTGGTCTCAACACATGAGTAGGTGGTTCTCTCTCAGAACATATGAGTTGGAATTGTGTATGTGTTCTGATGGCTCTCTCCATGAATGAAGAGGAGGTGGAGGGGTATATATAGCCTCCACACAAAATCCAACCGTTACACACAGTTTTCCAATCTCGGTGGGACCGAATCAAAAAACTCGGTCGGACCGAAAAGGTAAACCTAGTGACCGTTAGAGACTTTCGGTGGGACTGACATGCAACTCGGTAGGACCGATATGGTTAGGGTTTGGGCATAACATAATCTCGGTGAGACCGATTACACAAACTCGGTGGGACCGATTTTGGTAATAAGCTAACCAGAGAGTTGGTCAGGCAAACTCGGTGGGACCGATTTGCTCTTTCGGTGAGACTGAAAAGTTACAAAAGGAAACACTGAATTTACATTGCAATCTCGGTGGGACCGATTCGCTCTTTCGGTGAGACCGAAAAGTTACGAAAGGGAAACAGAGAGTTTGCAATCCCATCTCGGTGAGAACGAGATCCCTATCGGTAGAACCGAATTGCTAGGGTTTGGCAGTGGCTTATGACAAGTGAAACTCGGTGGCGCCGGATAGAAAGAATCGGTAGGACCGAGTTTGGCTTAGGGTTTAGGTCATATGTGGAAGTGGGAAAGTAGTTGAGAGTTTTGGAGCATATCACTAAGCACATGAAGCAAGAGGCTCATTAAGCAACACCTCATCCCTCCTTGATAGTATTGGCTTTTCCTATAGACTCAATGTGATCTTGGATCACTAAAATGTAAAATGAAGAGTCTTGAGCTTGAGGCTTTAGCCAATCCTTTGTCCTTAGCATCTTGAAGAAGTTCCCACAACCTTTACTCCATGCCACTCCATTGTTGAACTTATCTGAAACATGCTAGATAGAAATGTTAGTCCAACAAGAGATATGTTGTCATCAATTATCAAAACCACCTAGGAAGCACTTGTGCTTTCACTACCCCTCGGGAGGAGGGAGCAGGGGGCTGCAGGTGAGGGGCCGGGATCCGACATCACCATCGCAGCATTAGGAGCAAGGTGTTCTCAGGAGGTAGGCCCTCCGCTGGGGAGGTGCCTTAGGGCCTGCCCCCGGCGGAGGACCCGTGGTCATCGAGGGAACCGCTGGCGACCGCTCTACCCAATCGGCGGCGTCCTGGTTTCCAGTCGTCATTGATGGCACTAGAGTGTGGCGCAAGGCGGGGCCCTCATCTGGCGATATGAAGCAAGGACGGTACCTGTGAAGAAGGCCCAGTGCCTGTGAAGCTCGCCGCCCCGTGACACTCTCACGTAATAATGAGTGGGGCTGTACACGCCCCGGAGTCTCAGGGGTGCCGGTCTCAGGCCCTGGGGCTCCCTCCCACGCCCAGTGGCAGCACTTAGCTCCGCGCTGGTGAGAAGACATCCAAGACTAGACTAGGTGCCGGACGCGGCCTTTTGTCTGCTTTCGTTGCTTTTCCCTTTGGTTGTTGCTTTCCCCCGCTGGATTCAAGTTGGATTCGAATTTGAGATTTGTGTGTTCGGGGAAGGGGTGCTTAGTCTCGTTCGAGCAATTTCTCGTGTTTGGTTAGCACTTCGCCTCAGCTGCCTCCCCTCATGAGCCCCTCGCGAGCCGGGTCAGGCCTAGCTTGCGCGCAGCCCAGACTGCCGCCGCCGCGTCCTCTCAAGAGGGTGTTTTACTGCAGATCAAACGGATTCAATCAGGGAACACTCAGGACACCACAGCCTCCCACGGGCTACCTCAGGGCCAGCACGGGACAAAGGTAAACTAGCCGACCAGCGCGTCACTTAAGCCAACCACTTGGCACGGGCGCATGGGCAATATAGTGTCTACTAACACGATCAACACAAGTTTTACATAAGGGGCTCCCCCTCCAAAATGCTCTCACCGCCATCAGGCCAAAACCTGAGTTCTATTCATGCAGGGTAAGGAAGTAGGAACGATGCACAATCAGTCGGATAAATCCCCCAATGCGTCCTCAGGAGCACCACCCGAGCCGTTGCTGGCGTCGCTGAACTCGCCATCGCTGTCCGCGTCGCCACCATCGGCGTCAGGGCCGTTCACCACGCCGCCCTCATCGGCAGCCATGATCACACCGTCGTCATCTGAAGCGAAGGCCCTGATAAGAGCCAGGTCGTCTCAAACGGCCTGGGGGACTGGGGCGATGGCGGCGTCGAAATCGAAGTGGGGATCCATGTTCCAGAGATGGCAGAAGACGCGAGAAAAGGCGCGCCCGACCAGGGCGCGGCTCCTCTCCTCCACCAACCTGTCAGCCCTGACCGACCGCGCCTCCAGCTACGTCACCACGTCAGTGAAGAACTGAAGATTGCCGGCGTAGTTGACTGCGTGCGGCTCGCCAATAGCCGCCTCGCAGATGTTGCCCAAGGCTGTGTTGGCTCTCTCCCAGAGCGTGGTGAGCATGGGGCCGTGCTCATGCTCCAGGATCCGCCGCTGACGTATCTTGTCCGCATTCTGGCGCGCGACGGCCTCAGCCTCCTCCACCCGCTGGCGAAGAAGGAGCACCTCGGCCTGGGAGGTGGTTAACTCACCTTGTGCCACCTCAAGGGCGGCCCGGAAAGCATCGGCCCGCCGCGTCGCCTCCTCCAGCTTGTCCCTCAAGGTGGCAGTCCTGCCTTCAGCTTCGGCCCGGATCAACCCCAGCTTCTCTTCGAACTCGTGCTCGAGGTTCAAATGCGCCATCGCCACCCGACGTCCGACCTCCTACAGGACACGGGCTTCCTGTGCAGCGACATCATCCTCCACCTGTGTCACCAAGTGCTCCCTCGTCTCCAGATGCTCGTACTCGCGGGTACGTTCGGCGGCTTCCAGCGTCAGCGCCTCCTCACGCTTCTGGAGCTCTGCCGAGTCACCAGAGGCCACCTTCATCGACGCGAGGGCTGCCTCACGCAGCTCCACCTGCTCCTCCAATGAGTTGCACCAGGCCAGGAGCTCCCGAGCCCACTCCTCCGCCGCCTTTCGCCGCCGGTCGGCTTCCCGGGCCTCCTCAGCGGCAAAAGATCGGGCCTCCCGAGAGGCCACTAGCGACGCCTTGGCCTCTGCGTCGTCAAGATCGCGCTGACGGCGCGCAAGGGCGATGGCGCCCTCCAGCTCGCGCCTCTCCGCAGCCAGGCGCAGGCCTTCGGCCTCAAGGCGCACGTCTTCATCAGCAAGCTCCTCACCAAGCAGGCTCACCGCATCAGCCGCCCTTCAAAGGAATCCTTGGCGGAGAGCGCGACGCTCCCGAGCGCGCTCGAGCACGTCTTCCACACCATCATCTGCCCCAAGCAAGCGCCGGGGGCCACGAATCAGCACTCCCCCTCCGGGCTGGGGGCTGGCACCCTCGCGACGGTCGGGCATGCTGCGCCAGAAGCCCGGCCTGGAGCCAGCCCGTCCCCAGGTGAAGAGAGCAGGGAGCGCCTCAGCCAATCGCAGTCCACGACCAGGCGAGAAGCCCACGGCAGGCTGGCTATGCCACGAGAAGGCCCGCGAAGGAGGATCGCGAGGTGCGCAGGGCCACGATACGCCTCAAGACGGTTCGCCTCTTCGATCGCCCTCACCACAAGGGCTCCACTGCTCGGAGTGCTTGAGGACGATGGAGGGGACGAAGCCAAGGGGGACGGCTCCTCAGCCATCTCCGCAAGCTCGGCTGGAAGGGGCCTGCGGAGCAAGGGTCAGTAAAAGCAACAGAAGGATCGGGAGCTGGGAAAGGAGAAAGCTTACTCATCAGTGGCGAAGTACTTCCTACGCTTCAGCAGGCGACAAGGGTAATCGTCGCCCAGGGCCTCCCTTCTCTTCCGGAGGGCCTCAAAGTCCACGCGGAAGCGGCCTAAGAGTTGGGCGCAGGGATCAACCAGTGACGAAGATGGAGCGTCAAAGCGATCTGCGTCAGGGGCGCCTGCCTGATGTGCGCTGCCAATCGCCTCGCCAGGAGAAGCAGCCGGAGCCTCAGGGGCCTCAGTCGCAGGCGCAGAGGGCAGCTGCTTGTCACCCTCAGCCTCAGCGGCACGGACCCCAAGAACTGCTCCCTCATGAGCATCGCCTGGCGCTGTCACCCCGCCGGGAGCCCCCTCGGCCTCTGGCGCCTCATGCCTCCCCGCTCCGCCGCTTGAGGAAGAGTCGCCTTGGCCGACTGGAAGGGCAGTCACCACCACTGGGTTCTCGCGAGGCCCCTGGAGGCCGGCGGGGCGCGGCCCCCACTCATCAAAGATAGGCATCTGCTTCACAAAATTGCCCCTGCTCTGGCAGAGGTACAGCAAGGCCCCTCCCTGCTGGATGCTGCCGGGGTTGGGGTCCCCAGTCAGGGTCAAGAGCGCTGTCCTCAGCACTTCAGGAGTCAGGTCCTCTTCCTGGAGCCTCATACGATCATCGCGCCCGCTGAAGGCCCACATCCGCCGGGAGTGGCGTTGGAGAGGAGCAACGCGGCGTAGCAGGAACTCCTTCACCACCTTGGGCGCTGTCACGCCAAGCGACCTCAAGAACACGAAGCGGTGCCAGACGAAGACAAGCCGGGGGCTCTCAAGCGTCTCCTGGCCCCAGCCCGAATTGGGGACAGCAGGCGAAGTTGGCTCCGATAGCAGGGGGCTGGGCACCCCTGCGTCAACATACAGCCACCGCTCGCAGAACCCAGTCGCGGGCAGGGGGAGCTTGAAGTCAATCCCAGAGGCCGCTGTCTCAGACGCGGCAACGAAGCTCACGCACGCCCAGCATTAGGTAGGGTCGACAAGGAGCAGCGAGAAGAAGTGGCGCAGCAAGGCAACCGAAGGAAGGATGCCCATCATAGCCTCGCAAACAAAGGCGAAGACCGAAAGGAGAGTGATGGATTCAAGACCCAGATGCATCATGTGGATCTGATAGTGGGAAAGCACGGCATTGAAGAAATCAGAAAAGGGAGTAACCAGACCCGCCCACAGGGCGTCGGCAAAATACGGGACCTCGGTGACTATCCTGTCGATGGAGAAGTGGGACGCGGGCCAGGCCATCGTCCTCCCGCATTCGTTGAAGATAGTGGCCAGAGCCGAGCTGACCTTGCCCAAGCCCTCGGCGGGGGCCGCCAACGGCAGCGGGCAAGGCGGAGACACGGGTTTCTTCCCTCTTCCCTTCTTCATCGGAGCCATGGCGATGGGAAGGGGGGAAGGTTCGAGATTGGGTTGAAAACAGAAGCCGGATTTCGAGCGGAGGAAGGACAGAGGGAGCTTAAGCAACAGAAAGGGGAATGGCTGTGTACGACTACGAGTCCGCCTAGCATGGCGCAAAATAAGGAGGGCGTGGGGGAACAGTGCCGCCCACGTCCAATCAACCGCCACGCGGCGTCCAAGGCCGCAGGCTGTTAGGGCCCGCGGCGCTTCGCTCTTGCCCTTCCGCCTCCCTGCACGGCCAAGTCCGAGCGCGCCTTGGGCCCGGGGGCTACTGTTGGCGTTCTGGGAACGGGGGTCCCCAGACTTGCCTGCCTGCGGCCTGCGGTGTGGCTCAAATGGGGGTCCAGCACGGCCCATCTTCACCGACACAAACCCAAGACCCTCGCGAGGGGCCAAGCCTCGCGGGGCGGACGACGCGGAGCTTCCTCAGCCACGGCCTCATCAGGCTGACTCGCGAGGAGGCGGAGAGATCAAGGCGGGGTACCTCACGAGGTGCCCGTGACGCAAGCCATGACGACCAAGGGCGCCAGGCGGGTGCCAGCCCGCGTAGTGTCCTCCTTTCCCATTTGGTGCAAAGGGGGCAAGCGCAGCCGCGGAGTACCGAGGCATCAGGCAAAGGTTGCCATTTCGGTGCAACAAGACCAAGACCAGGAGGACTGCAAGACGGAGGTCATCGTGGAGCCCAAGACGGCGTCACCACCAGAGCTTTGTGCAGGCGAAGACTACTTTTGTCAGGATAGCTGGTACTAGCTGTCCCCTTTCAAATTAGCCCGCCATTGTTGGCTCCCTTCCCGCTCGATATTTGGGAAGAGGACCAGGGCCTCTATAAATAGGACCAGCCACCCGCAGGATGGAGGACGCTGAGAGGTTAGAGGTTTTGAGTGAGGCATCATCAATTGAGGAGAGAGAGAGAAGAGGGTGACTGGACTCCTCCCAGCAGTTCATCGCCCCAGCCAAGAACGGACCCTCGCGAGGCTGTTCTTCCTTGTATTGTTCATCATCATCAGCCCAAGAGGCAATACACCACACCACACACTGGAGTAGGGTATTACACCACAACGGTGGCCCGAACCAGTATAAACCCCGTGTCTCTTGTGCTATTCTTTCCATAGTTTAGATTTTAGCGAGGCGGAGGGGCGTAGGTAGGTAGGAGGCGAAATCTCCACGCGCACCCCAGTGTTCGAACCTCAAGGGTCTGCCGGAACCCGAAATCCGACACGATTATTGGCTTGCTGCAATGCTTTCCATGTCTGGAGAATTTGTATATAAAGGTGATGATTTCATGCACATTGAAAGCCCATATATAATGTACTATAATTAATCGTCCATCTATCACACTTTCAACATAATCTTATTTAGACATTAACTGTTTTCAATCTTCATCTCTATTTGCGCACTAACACATGGAGAAAAAGGCATAACCAATCGATGGTTCAAGAAGGACCGGAATTTTCTCAGATCTCATGACATTCGTTTGAAGACAGTAACACTAGAAGGATATCCAACAATGCAAGCACTAGCTTTTCCACATTCTTCATGTTGAATGCGTGGGCACTATTGTCCGTGAGGATTAAGTTTTTCGACATGAAATTTCTTACGACTTCAAGTGTTGAACAACATAAAAACAAGTTTTAGGTGGACCTAAGGGTTTATGATCATGCTCGGCTTCTATTTACAACAGGTTGTCATCATGTACTAGTAGAATTCCTGGTTGGGGATCTTGATTTTATGGATCAGACCAATCCATTTGATTGTGACCACCGAAAACTTTGGTTGAGTTAGATGCCATTGTCCTGTTCAATCTGGATTTTGTCTAAACCCGATGAGCAATTAATCCTCGTGCTTTTGAATTGTTTGTAAGCTGGAGTTAGATATTGTTTCCCTTTTCAACTCGATTTTGACCCATATTTTCTTTCATACTGGGCCAATGGCTTGCCATTTCTTTAAGTAAGACATAAATATTATAAGCATTCACAACATAGGGAAAGAACATCACTCTCGCGGGAACCTCGAGATCTTTGTTCATTACAGAACCCGCAAGTTCTTAGCGCCCACCAACACCCACAAACTTATTTTCAGCTAGCACACCAAATGGGCTGCAATTCTTAATAAGAAAAGCTGCATGGTAGTGACAGATTTGGATTTGTCATTTGGGACCCACGAGGAAAAAGCCTATCCAGGGCGGTGCCGAATCGACAGTAAACATTGAGAAACCTGGTTCTAAAATTAATGTAAATCCAAAACTTGCCTCAAAATCATGAAAGTTGGCAGGTGTTATGACATAGCACCAACATGTTGTGGTAAAAAATTAGTACAATTTGGGACAAGTTTTGGTACAAACTTCTTACAAACCGGAGCTTCTCTAAAAAAGGGTCATGGTTCCGAGAGGGACATTGTCACCTATGTGTGCGAAATGACATACGCTGTCTCTTCCCGCCTTGATTTATTTTACAGAGGCAACATGCAACTATATATAGTAGCATCGTCCTAAAAATATGAAATTATTCATAATTCGTTTTGTATTTTTATACATTATCTGAGTTTCCTAGGCATTTTGGAACGTACTTTCGTGTGTGCAAAAGTCATGTGTGTACTAGCCACATATGTAATTCAATGTTCAATCTATTTATGGAATCAAGTCCTTATAAGTTGTAAGTACATATGTTGTTGTTCTATGTGCAATGACATCACACACGGATCATACTGGGGAACTCGTCGGTGATGATTTCATTAATCGCTGAAAATTGTATACCACCAACAGTTTGCCCACAACACACATGGCTTATTAGCAGCAATTGTCTGTGTTATTATCGGTCTTCGCACACATTTCTGATTACATACCTGTTTGTTGCGTATCACACACATCTTGTTATATTGAACCGTTTCTGTTGTCTTGGCTCAAAGCAAACAGTTCATCCGAGTGAATCGCATGCCGTATATCGCACACACCTTGATCTGGCTGGCCGTTTCTTTTGTGTTGCCTAATCATAAGCAGTGCATCCCGAGTGAACTGTATGCTGTATATCGCACACACCTTCATCTGGCTGCCCGTTCTTTTGTTCCTCATCATCACAAATAGTTAATTGAACTGAACCGTATGCCCTGCATCGCACATACAACTAAAATCTGAACCGTGTTTGATGCATCCGTCATCGCAAACGGTTTGCACCTTTTTTGACGGGTTTTTTACACCACTGATTGCGATTATTGCATCGCACATAGTTTCGTCGAAGGGTCTCTGATCATAGTGTTGCGTTAGCAGCATCCTACAGTAGTGTCCTTACATTTGCTGGAATCACTCAAATCACTTTTATTATCACTCTCAATTTATGGAATTTTTGGAACCAGCGCGCCTGGAACCAAGTTGATTTGGTGTTCATGGCTTGCTTTGGTGGCAATCCGGGTGGCACCTCCTTGGGAAACACATCCCCATACTCCTGCAAAATATCAAATACAACACTAGGAAGAGTTGAGGGTAAGTCGTTAGCAGTCAACAAAAGAATGGATCATTAGGTTCTCACGATTGTCGGATGAGGGGTTCCAGCAAACCCTTAAGGTTCGATCACTGAGGTGTGCGCGAAGTCTTTCCCTCCTACCGATCTACGCTCTAGCTCTCTAGGATCTTGCGGACGAACTCGACGAACTCACAACAAAGAAAGACACGGGGTTTATACTAGTTCGGGCCACCGTTGTGGTGTAATACCCTACTCCAGTGTGGTGGTTGTGGATTGTCTCTTGGGCTGATGATGAACAATACAAGGGAAGAACAGCCTCCTGAGGTTGAGGTGTTCTTGTGCTTTCGGACTTGTGTGTCTCTCTCCAGCTAAGTTGAGATCTCTCTCTGGTTCTCCTCCCCTTCTAGTATGGTGGCTAATCCTATTTATAGAGTCCCTGGCCCTCTTCCCAAATATTGAGCAGGAAGGGAGCCAACAATGGCGGTCTAATTTGAAGGGGGACAGCTAGTACGAGCTATCCTGACAAAAGTAGTCTTCGCCTGCATAAAGCTCTGGTGGTGACGCCGTCTTGGGCTCCATGATGACCTCTGTCTTCCAGTCCTCCTGGTCTTGGTCTTGTTGCACAGAAATGGCAACCTTTGCATGATGCCTCGGTACTCCGTGGCTGCGCTTGCCTCCTTTGCACCAAAGAGGAAACAAGGACGCTGCACGCGCTGGCGCCCGCCTGGTGTCGATCATCATGGCTCACGTCACGAGAGCCTCGTGAGGTTCGCCCCGCCTTGATATCTCCGCTCCTCGCGAGCTTGCTTGACCAGGCCGCTCCAGAGGAGGTCTTGTGTCACCCGCCTCGCGAGGGTCTTGGATGCCTTGTTGATGAAGACGGGTCGTACGGCCTGCTGGCTCAGCCACGCCATGGGCCGCAGGCAGGTAGGTCTGGGGACCCCCATTCCCAGAACGCCGACAGTAGCCCCCGGGCCCAAGGTGCGCGCGGGCTTGGCTTTGCAACGAAGCCAGGGGTCAAGTTCGGAGCTCTGCGGGCCCCAAAAGCATGCGGCCTCGGTCGACGCGTGGCAGTTGATTGGACGTGGACGTCTCCGTTTCCCCATGTTGCCTCAGCAACTGCTTGACCTAACAAAAGGCTAGCGCGGGCGGCACTTGCCTTCATTGCTTCTTCCTTGCCCCGCTCCAAACCCCCTTTCTCGCTCTTCGCCGCCGCTACCTACAGATCTGCTCCGGCCTTGCTCTGCATCTGTCGCCCATGGCGCCGCGCAAGGTCAAGATTTCCTCGGCTCCTGCTTGGTACGAGCCCGCTCTTGAGGCGCCCACTGTTACGGAGAAGAGCCTTGCCTCCGTGCGCCTGCTGACGGCGGGAGAGAGCAACAAGTGGGGGAAGACGGAGCTCTGGCTTGCCTCCGACGAGCCGGAGCCTGAGGGGAGCACCCTCTTTCCCTTCTTTTCGAGCAGTGTTGCCGTCAGGTTGGTTCCTCCCTTCTCTGATTTCTTTTATGAAGTCCTCGACCACTATGGGCTGCAAGCGTTGCATCTCCATCCCAACTCTGTCCTCCTCCTATCCATCTTTGCCTACTACTGTGAGGCGTACCTAGGCGGGATGCCGTCCGTGGCGCTCCTGCGCCATTTCTTCTTCCTCCGTGTGAGCCAGGGTCACATCTCTGGATGCGCCAACTTCATTGCGTCCAGCAAGGCCAACTCGATCTCGAGCACCGGGAAGAGGGCCGACAACATTCAATCCAAATGGGTTATGGTGGATGCCAAGCTCGCCCATCCACGCCTGGTGTTGCCAACGGAGGCGCCCCGGCAAGGCAAGGAGTGGCCCAGGGCGGAGCTTGTCGATGAGCGGGCATCATCACTGTTGGGGCAGATGATGACTGACCTGAAGACAGGCAATGCGAGGGCGGCCGAAATAACAGGAGTGATGCTCCTGAGGGAGTTCTTGATGTTGTGGCTGGCCCCACTCTAGGCACGCGCGCCCCTTATGGGAGCTTGAAGGAGGGGACAACAAGGCCCGCCTGAGGCCGAGGGACCTGCCTGACGACGAACTGGATGTCGTCCTGCGTCTCATAGTCGGAGACAACTAGGAGTACCCGCCTAGCACCTTCATTCCCCTGCGTCAACGCAGGGACCAGGAGGAATTCGTTGCCTCCAGGACGACCTTTGATGCGCGTGGGCTGGTGCCGCCGGTGTTTTTGCGAGCTCCCATAGCGCAGAAACCGGTGGAGTTGCCTTCTGGCGAGTCCCGTGGAGAGGGGGAAGAGGAGGTGGACTTGGAGGAGACCCTGGAAGAGGTGGGGGAGACCTCCCCTTCGAGCAAGGCCGAGATTCTCCGCGCCCTTCCTGATGATGCCGACGCCGACGCCTACCAAGGAGAGAAGGAGCAACCCTTCGTCCCGCCGAAGGGCAGGTCGTCGTTGGTGGGTCGTGGTGACACCTCCACCCCAACACGTCCTGGGGCTGGATCCGGTTCTTCCTCCACACCGCATGGCGCCGCTAGAGCCCGAAGGGCTGCCCCTCAGGCCCCGATGCTGTCAGGCCTCAAGCTTCACAAGTGAAAGGTGGAGTACCTCGCGGTGGACCGGTAGGTGTCTCGAACTTAGCTTTGTCCCTGCTAGTACTTGTTATTTCCTGACGCTCGCCTTTGGTTGATCAGGCCGACATCTTCGACGAAGAGGAGGAAAGAGGGTACGGCGGCTGTGCCTCCCTCCGCAGAGCAAGGGGGCAACATCGCCCGTGTCTCCCCAGCCCGGTCGTCCTCGCGGGGCCAATAGGAGAATCGCCGCATGAAGCCAGCCCCCATGGCCCCGCTGGCTCCGGAGGTGCGGTGCTTGGCGCGGCTAACGAGGTCCCAGCTGCTCCAGGGCCCGCGGTCTCCTAACCCCTGGTGACAGCGTCACTTCATCCTACTTCTGCACCTCCGCCTTCTGCGCCTGCTGCCATCTTGGAGCGTGCCTTATCAGAGATGACCCAGCTGCAGGCGGATCTCCTGAGCGCTGACCCGCGCCTGGTGGCCGGGCGTCTGGAGTTGGCCTCCAGCTGGCTTAATTCTTACCTGGCAGTACGCGCGGCGCTGGGCCAGGCTGTTGCAGCTTCCTAGAGGGAGAAGCAAGGAGATGTCGGTGCTGCAGCCGATCAGGAGGTGGCGCTCAAAGACGCCAAGGCCACCCGTGACCGCTGCCAAGTGCTGGAGGGCGAGTTGCAGAGCCTGCGCGACAAGCACGCCGAAGAGGTACGCTGCCGCCAAGCAGAGGAGAAGGAGATGAAGGCCCGGGAGGAAGCCGTCAAGAACCGTGACGCTGAGCTGGCGGAGCTGGGGAAGAAGCATGCTACCGAGCGCAACCGGTTGGAAGAGTTGGAGCAGAAGATGGAGGCAAAGGAGGCCAATCTTGCCGCCAAGGCGCGAGTCCTGGCCGAAGACTGTGTGGCCTTTGCCGATCTCGAGAAGAGGTCTCGCAAGGCGCTGAGGACGCTCTACGAGCACGGCCTAGAGAGGTCGCTGGACACTGACGAGGACGGCCCCGCCCATCTGCTTCCTCTCGTGGTGAAGGCGCTTGAGGAGGTTGTTGAGTGCCTCGGTCCTATGGCGGAGGCAGAAGCTCACGTTCTGTCTTCTGCAGCACTGACTCGCGTCCTCAGCCATCTGCACCTCCGCGACCCCAACGCCCGCCTTGACGAGCTGCTGGAGCCTGTGGCTGAAGACCTCTGTGAAGCCGCTGCCGCAACTGTTCAAGGTCAAGTGGAGGATTTGCTGGGGAAGTTCCACGGCTTTGTCTCTGATCCTCTGTCTGGCGATAGCGCGGATCCTGCGGCTGGTGGTGAAGGTGAGAGCATCGTCGCCCACGGGGGTGCACCTTCCACAGGCGATGACGATATCCAGGGGTGACATGCGGTTGTTCTTCTTGTTTCATTCCTGCGACATACATCAGGCCTCGTGGAGGTGTTTAGAATTTTCATTTGGTATTGTGAGAACAATATGCTTGTAATATTTGCTTCGAGATTTTGCGTTTTCCTTCCTATTTGCTTTGTTGTGCGTAGGCAGAGCCCGGCCCCACGCATACCTCAACCGCCATTGGGCCGACTAGAGACCAGGATGGTCCAAGGAGTGAGGGGCTACGTGACCAGTTAGGCTCCGGAGTCGCGATGCTCAGGAGTCCCCCTTGATGTGCGAACATCATATAGGGAGAGTTCGTGAGGATAGACTAAAGTTTTATGTCGGCAGAACCCGGCCCCGCGCATACCTCAACCACCATTGGGCCGACCGGAGACCAGGATGGTCCAAGGAGTGAGGGGCTACGTGACCAGTTAGGCTCCTGAGTCGCGATGCTTAGAAGTCCCCCTTGACGTTCAAACAGTTTCCATACCTTCCCTCGCCGAGGCCTTGGGAGGGGCGCATGACACCTAGGTCCGGCGGACCTGGTTGGGTGTCATGCGCTTGGGCGTGACCCAAGCGCAGCCCCCGTGCCCAGCCCCCTCGCGCGAATCTCCCGAGGGGAGGTGTCGTGGTGAGGCTGGGCGTTGAGTTCTAGGCTCCTTGAGGTTGGTACGACCGTGGGGTCGCCCTCAGTTGTTTATCACCAGCGCGGAGCATAGTGCTTCCGCTTGTGCACGAGCATAGCCGCTCCTCTACAGTGTCGATAGCTAGTGCAGAGCATGGAGCTACCACTTGGGCGTGGGATGGGGGCCCCCTTTGGGAGGAGCCCTCGGGGCATGTACAGCCCCGCCCTGACACGTGTCTTGCACGGTAGGGCTGCGAGGTGTATCTGGGCACTCGTGAGCCAGCGGGGGACTCACGAGGCCCAACCTCAAGGAGGGTTGCGCCTGGTCTTGAGTCTTGGTGACTATATGTTCCTACAAGGCGGTTAGATGCAAGCACTCTACATCCTCAGGTCTCGTCCCTCGAGCGAGCTCAGCCACCGCTGGTATGCCAGGTCGTGATGCCATGGTCAAGGCTAGGGGGTGAGGGCTGGAGAGCCAGTAAGAGCTCCTGAGTCGTGATGCTCAGGAGCCCCCCTTTTAACATGCAAGTGAATTGCATAGGGTGAACGGACCCATGGCGGGAGGTGATCAAGCAGGTGACAGCAGTTGGCAGGTTAAGCATGAAGAGCAGATCGACTTGGATAAATGCATGGAGATACATGCCACTGGGTCTGGCCCAAGCGGCGTGGGGATGTTGCAGCCCGAGGGGCGTCCCTAACAAGGTAAGCTAAAGACATAAGCAAAAGGGATACATGCCACAGGGATGGACCCATGTGTCCTGGGAATAATGCAGGCCGAGGGGCGCTCCCAGCTTAAATGGACTTGGAAGATGTCACCTGGTCCTGTAGACGAAGTAGAGTTGGTGCAGCTGAAGCCACGCATTGAAGGAATGGCTCCTCATGAGCCGCCAGGACCCTGAGCCTCGGGAGGCTCAGGGGGCTCGGGAGGTTCCCTGAAGACCGTCCCCATATCCCCAAGAGCGACGTGGGACCTGGCCTCCTCAGCCGCCAGGACTTGCTGCACATTGTGCCGATAGGCCGATGCCACGCTCGGCTAGCCGAAGGGCATGCGAACGTAGCTGTGTGGTGGACCCTCACTGCGGCCCGCACGTGATGGCCAGAAGTGTTCCTGAGATGCGGCCCCGTTGAGCCCTGGGACGTCGACGCAGACACGCAGCCCGGCATCCTTGCCTGGATGAGGGGCTGCGCCTTGTGAGCGGCTGTGGCCGCACATGGCTCTTGCTTCTTGCAGTTCCTGGGTGGTCCTGGTGATGAACTCCTGGGTGGTGGGCACTACTTGCCCCGTGCTCTCCTAAGGAAAGCGTGTCGTGCAGCACGCTTCCAAGTGGTGCCCAAGCGCCTCCCTCGTGATGTTGGCAAGGTCTGAGGCTCTCCAGGAGAGAGCCCCCGAGCCGTGCCGGAGGAGCTTTCCTATGCTGTGGAGGGAGGCGCCCCTGTAGCGGGCGCTGACCCTGACAAGGCTCCTGACATGACGCCATCTTCTTGGGGTCCTGCGTGGCGCGACAGCTTCTTCTTGGGGATGGTCTCCGGAGGGCCTTCACTTCTGCTGTCAGGGTTGTCGATTGCTGCGGCTTGGAAGGCGCGCTCGAGGGAGCACATCGTATCCCTTTCTTCACATGGGACCATGATGATTTCCCCGTTTCCTGGCATCTTGAGGATGTTGTAGCCGTGATGAGTGACTGCCATGAACTTGGCCAGGGCTGGATACCCGAGGATGGCATTGTATAGCACATGGATGTGCGCAACATCGAAGTCGATGAGCTCGGTGCGGTAGTTCTTGCGCTCCACGAAAGTGACAGGCAGGCGGACCTGCCCTACCGGTGTGGTGGAACCGTCAGTCACTCCTGAGAAAGGCTTGGTTGGCTGGAGCTGCTCGTAGGGCACTTGGAGGTTGTCGAACGTGTCGACGGATAGGACATTGAGCCCTACACCGCCGTCGATGAGAGTCTTGCTGACCTGCACATTGCTAATGACTGGGGAACACAACATAGGCAGGATGCCAGTGGTGGCCGCGCACTTGAGCTGGTCTGCCGAGTTGAAGGTGATGGCGCATTGGGACCACATGAGCGGGCGCGTGGCCTCGATCTTGGGGAGTACTGCGTTCACCTCGCGAGCGAGCTGTTTGAAGATGCGCTGAGAGGCTGGGGCCTGAGCACCGCCCAAGATGCAAGCGACCGCACACGGCTCCCGGAAGCCCCCAGCCCCCTCGTCCTGGTGGTGGACGCCGTTCCTTCTTGGTGGTGGCAACGGGGGAAGATCGGTGTTGCCCTGGGGGCGATCCTCACGAGGCGGGTCCCTCCAGGCACCCTCGCGAGGTTGGACCTGCCAGCGGTCCTCATGAGGCCGGTCGCGCCACTCCTGGCGCGGGCCACGGTCGTCCCAATGTCCGCCTCCACGTCCTCCTCCGCGGCCGTAGCCCCAGTCGTTGCGCTCGGGGCGTCGACCGAAGCGTCCTTCCCGAATGGCTCTGAGCTCTTGGCACTCGCTAGTGTTGTGGGTGTTCAGGTTGTGGAAGGCACAGAACGGACGGCCGTTCTTGGATGACTCAGGCTGATCTCTGCCTCGCTTGGTGTCGGGCTCTGCTACGAGCACTACTGCCTCCTTGCGCTTCACGTCCTTGGCCTTGGCCTTCTTCTCCTCCACTCATGAAGCTGGCAGCTCAAGGAGAGAGAGGCGCCCCTCCTCAGCTCTTGCGCACTTGGTCGCCAGGTTGAACAACTCCTGAGATGTGCAAAGCTCCTCGTGTATAGCCAGCTCTTCCTTCATCTTGACGTCACGGACACCGTCTGAGAACGCGGAGATGGTGGCTTTGTCCGTGACCTTGGGGATCTTGAGTCAGGTGTTGTTGAAGCGCTGGATGTACTTCTGGAGGGTCTCTCCTGGCTGTTGCTTGATGCAGCGTAGATCGCCCGCGACCGATGGGCGGTCGCGAGTGCCCTGGAAGTTGGTGACGAAGCGGTCGCGCATCTCGTCCCAGGAGGAGATCAAGCCGTGCTGCAGGTTCAGGAGCCAGGAGCGGGCCCCATCCTTGAGAGCCATGGGAAACCAGTTCGCCATGACATTTTCGTCGCCGTTGGCCGCTTCAATGCTCAACTCATAGAGGTGCAGGAACTCCGCGGAGTCGGCGGTGCCGTCGTATCGATGAGGTAGATCTGGCTGGAACTTGCCTGGCCAGGCGACGCTACGCAGCTCAGGGGTGAAGGCACGACAGCCTGCCGTGGTCACCGGGGCCCACTTCGGAGGTGGATCTTGGTCATGACGAGGTCCGCGTTGCGCTGCTACAGGCGGTACGCGGTCTTGACGAGGTGGCGCGGCGAGCGCCGGTGCAGCTTCTCGTGGCTGCGGGATTTCTTGGCAGCTTCTTTCTTCACGCGTGGGCGCTGGGCGCGGTGGATCACGCCGTGGAGGCGCGCGCCTTGGTGCCAAGGCACCGTCTTGGGGTTGAGGCGGTGGAGGCACGCCATGAGCCCCGTCGCCCGCGACTGGTTGAGGGGGAGGCAGAGAGTGGGACGGTGTCGGAGAGCCCCCTGCGGCACGGACAAGCTCGGCGACGTGGTCGAGCCACTCCTCATAGAGGTCGTCGACGGGGCGGTAACGCAGGAGCTCGTTCGCCGCGATGAGTGCAGCCCGTGCCTCCATGGGAGCGCGGTGCGCGTGGGATGAAGAACCAGCAGGGGTGAGCGACGGAGTAGCGGTGCGGCCGTCCTGCCGCACTGAAGGATGCAGCGAGGATGCCTGCTGCTTGTTCCCCACTGGGTTGGTGGCAGCATTGTCGGCGGGGGACAGAGAATGACGAGGTGGCCCGCCGATGGGAGTCGTCTGAGCGACGCAGGCGGCGAGGGCGGCCCGACGTTCCCCTCGAGCATAGCGAGCGTCCGACATGGAGACGACGGAGCGACGTACTGATGGAAAGGAAGCTACGGTGCACCCCTACCTAGCACGCCAAATGTCAGATGTGGGGTTCTGGCAAACCCTTAAGGTTCGAACACTGGGGTGCGCGCGAAGTCTTTCCCTCCTACCGATCTATGCTCTAGCTCTCTAGGATCTTCCGGATGAACTCGATGAACTCACAACAAAGAAAGACACGGGGTTTATACTGGTTTGGGCCACCATTGTGGTGTAATACCTTACTCTACTGTGGTGGTGGTGGACTGCCTCTTGGGCTGATGATGAACAGTACAAGGGAGGAACAACCTCCTAAGGTTGAGGTGTTCTTGTGCTTTCGGACTTGCGTGTCTCTCTCCAGCTAAGTTGAGATCTCTCTCTGGTTCTCCTCCCCTTCTACTGTGGTGGCTAATCCTATTTATAGAGGCCTTGGTCCTCTTCCCAAATATTGAGCGGGAAGGGAGCCAACAATGGCGTGCTAATTTGAAGGGTTACAGCTAGTACGAGCTATCCTGACAAAAGTAGTCTTCGCCTACATAAAGCTCTGGTGGTGACGCCATCTTGGGCTCCACGATGACCTCCATCTTTAGTCCTCCTGGTCTTACTCTTGTTGCACCGAAATGGCAACCTTTGCCTGATGCCTCTGTACTCTGCGGCTGCACTTGCCTCCTTTGCACCAAAGAGGAAACATGGACGCTGCGCGCGCTGGCGCCCGCCTGGCGCCCACCTGGTGTCGATCATCATGGCTCACATCACGAGAGCCTCGTGAGGTTCTCCCTGCCTTGATATCTCCGCTCCTCGCGAGCCTGCTTGACCAGGCCACTCCAGAGGAGGTCTTGTGTCGCCTGCCTCGCGAGGCTTGGCCCCTCGCGAGGGTCTTGGATGCCTTGTTGATGAAGACGGGTCGTATGGCCTACTGGCTCAGCCACGCCAAGGGCCACAGACAGGCAGGTCTGGGGACCCCCGTTCCAGAACACTGACATCGATTCCCGCATATCCCTTTTCCTAGCCATCATAACTAATCCCTGTTTTTCCCGGGGCTTGGTTATATCTGGTTGTGGAAACATTCCCTCACTATGTTGGTGGCTCACTCTTTGTGCATTATCACTCTCTCCCTTTTTCTTTCCTTCCCTTTTAATCTCATAAAGATAGAGTTCCTCGGGTGTCCTGGGTAGCCAAGTGAACTTTTCTCCTCTATGGAGAAAACATAAGCGATTCGCACGCTCGCTGATAGGCACATCATGGTCATGCAGCCACCGTCATTCAAGAAGCAAGTGACAAGCGTGCATCGGCACAACATCGCACTCAACATCATCCTGATATGTCCCTAATAAAATTGGTATTCGCACGGTGCTAATCACCTTAATTGCGCCACAATCATTCAGTCATTGCATGCGGTATGGATGTGGGTGACGTTTTGTTTGCAATTGAAGCTTCTCGGCCATCTCCATGCTTGTAATATTTTTGCAGCTGCCACTATCAACAATCGCTCGACATACCTTTGAGTTGACAAGGCAATAGGTGTGGAAAATATTATGCCACTACCCCTTTTCTCCTCCACAACCTGGGCATTAAGTGAACGACATACAACCAAAGCTTCACCATCAAGTTCTTCATGAGATAAAATTGTGCATCCTACTTCCCAACCTTGCTCCTCTTCCACTTCATCATTGCCACCTTCAGGATCACTTTCAGAACCCCATTCACATTGTTCATTGATGATCACAGTTGTTTTTCTCGGACATTCCGAAGAAATGTGACCTCTTACTTTGCACTTGTGGCATTGAATGTCACTGCTGTGTGTAGAACTCTTTTCTGGAGGTGGAGCGGAGGTTACTCATGCTACACATGATGACCTCTTATCTTGATTGCGAATAGCAGGTGAGGAATCCATCGAGGTATTTGGGTGCCTAGGTTGTGCATCCTCGAACTAAGAACCATATGGCTGTTGTGCTCGCTGCCATGAGTGTGTGGTGGTGCGGCCTTGGAAAATACGAGTAGGACCATTACGTATATTCTTATTTTCAACTCGTATAGTGTATCATAAGGAAACATCTACTCAAAATTTGATATATCATCATTCATCCCATGTAAAAATCTCGCCATCTTCGCCTCATCACTTTCACGGGTTCTTGTCCGAATTAGTAGCACCTCCATCTCTTTATAGTACTCATCAATAGTGCGGGAACCTTGAGTGAGCTCCTGCAACCGCTTGTACAATTTCCTCTCATAGTATGATGGAACAAAACGACGCCTCATTACTTGCTTCATCAAAGTCCAGCTGTGGATATAATTATTGCCCGACATCAACTGGTCGTCTTGTAGTTGATTCTGCCATGTAAAAGCATAACCAGAAAACTCCATAATAGCAAGATGAACTCTCTTGGCTTCAGAAAACCATGGATGTGAAAGATTTGATCCCACTTCTCCTCCCGATCAATATATGTATCCGGATCCTCCTTTCCTATGAAGGATGGCACATGTAGCTTCACTCTTGCTTGGTTTTCATAGTCATCTTGATCACGACGGTCATAAAGATGACCGTTGCGACCAAAAACGACACCACAACTAGGCGTGGAGTAGGGTTCATAGTCCCCCACGCCTTCATCTTTGTTACCATGCTCAGAAAGATCTTCAAGGGAGATGTCATCACCATCATGTGCAGCTCGTCCCCGGTGATCACTGGCAAACCCACGGTGTGATACGTCTCCAACGTATCTATAATTTTTTATTGTTCCATGCTGTTATATTATCAATCTTTGATGTTTTATAGTCATTTTATATCATTTTTTGTTACTAACCTATTGACATAGTGCCAAGTGCCCGTTCCTGTTTTTTACATCGCAAAAAATCAATATCAGAGGGAGTCCAAAAGCCACGAAACTTTACGGAGATTTTTAATGGACCAAAAGGAACATGTTGGGCCCTGCTTGCACCTGGGGGGGAGTCTCGAGGAGGGGACAACCCACCAGGGCGCGCAAGGAGGCCCAGGCGTGCCCTAGTGGGTTGTGCCCACCTCGGGTGCCCCCCGGACCGCCTCTTTTCTCTATAAATACTCCAATATTTCCAGAACCCTAGGGGAGTCGACGAAATATTCACCGAGCCGCCGCAGAGTCCAGAACCACCAGATCCAATCTAAACACCATCTCGGATGGGGTTCACCACCTCCATTGGTGCCTCTCCGATGATGCGTGAGTAGTTCTTTGTAGACCTTCGGGTCCGTAGTTAGTAGCTAGATGGCTTCATCTCTCTCTTGATTCTCAATACAATGGTCTCTTGGAGATCCATATGATGTAACTCTTTTACAATGTGTTTTTTGGGATCCGATGACCTTCGAGTTTATGATCGAATCTATCTTTTTATATCCATGAAAGTATTTGAGTTTCTTTGATATCTTTTATGCATGATTTCTTATAGCCTCGTATTTCTTCTCTGATATTTGGGTTTTGTTTGGCCAACTTGATCTATTTATCTTGCAATGGGAAGAGGTGCTTTGTAGTGGGTTTGATCTTATGGTGCTTGATCCCAGTGACAGAAGGGGAACCGACACATATGTATCATTGCTACTAAGGATAAAACGGTGGGGTCTATCTCTACATAAATAGATCTTGTCTACATCATGTCATCGTTCTTATTGCATTACTTCATTTCTCCATGAACTTAATACAGTAGATGCATGCTGGATAGCGGTCGATGTGTGGAGTAATAGTAGTAGATGCAGGCAGGAGTCGGTCTACTAACCTTGGACGTGATGCCTATATAATGATCATTGCCTGGATATTGTCATAATTATTTGAAGTTCTATCAATTGCCCAACAGTAATTTGTTCACCCACCGCTTTGCTATTTTTCTCGAGAGAAGTCACTAGTAAAACCTACGGCCCCCGCGTCTCTTTATCATATTATTTGCCTTCGCGATCTATTTTATTTGACTTTTATTTTCAGATCTATGAAACCAAAAAACCAAAAATACCTTGCTGCAATTTATTTTATCTGGCGTTCGATCTATCAATATTTACAACTCTCTCACGTCCGTTTGCCAATTTCTGGCACCGTTACCCAAAAGGTATTGACAGCCCCTTTAACACGTCGGGTTGCAAGGATTTGTTATCTGTGTGCAGGGGCTGTTTACGTTGTGTTGATTGGTTCTCCTACTAGTCCGATAACCTTGATTTCATATCTGAGGGAAATACCTACCACCGCTCTGCTGCATCATCCCTTCCTCTTTGGGGAATACCGACATAGCTTCAAGCGACATCAAAAGGAATTTCTGGCACCATTGCCGGGGAGGATCTTCAACATATACCAGGTTCCTAATCACAAATCTCGTCTCCTTGCAATTTACTTTATTTGCCATTTGCCTCTCATTTTCCTCTCCCCCGGTTCACAAAAAATTGCCGTTTTATTCGCCTCTCTTTTTTGATCGCCGTTTTCTTGTCAGATCTATCCTTTGCTTGCAATCATGAGTGATTTCGGTATGGCACCAACAGATGATGGCCTAACTCCTAAAATTGGATGTACGGGCAATCTGGATGCCAAAACCATTATTTTGGGGCAAGGGAAATCAAACTATAGGATTGTCATCAAACCTTTATTTCACGCAACAATCCTAAGTTTTCAACAATGTTAATCAACATTACTCTTGGATTGTTGTGGGAAATCAAAAGGGGTATGATGCAAACCAACTTAGATTGCTAAGGCATCTATGGATAACATGTTTTATGTTGTGTTTACAAAGCCTCATGATGAAAATACCTTTAAAAAACTTAAGAACAAGGATGACAAAACTTAGATCCTTGCTTTATGCCTAGCTAAGGGCATAAAACTATAGAGCTTGTTGGGAAGCAACCCAATGAATAAATTTTATTTTTTATTTTTTGCTTCCTGTTTTTGTGTGTTAATACAATTATGCTACTGTTATGATTGTGTTTTTTATGTTTTAATTAGAGTTTGTTCCAAGTAAAGCCTTTAGGATCTTCTTGGGTGATAGTTGTTTGATCTTGCTGAAAAAACAGAAACTTTTACGCTCACTAAATTAATTTTCATTTTTTACCAGAGAGCGATAAAATACCCATTCTACTTGCAGTAGATCAATATATAAATTGCTCACGTCGTCCTAATTTTTCAGAATTTTTGGAATAGTCACATTGCTACAGACTGTCTTGTTTTGACAGATTCTGTTTTCTTTGTGTTGCGTGCTTATTTTGATGGCTCTATGGTTTTCGTTGATGAGTTTTGTCCATAGAAAAGTTGGAATACAGTAGATATAATACAAGAACAAAATATGAATTGGTTTGATACATCACTTATAGTAGTGGTTTATTATTCTTATACTAACGGATCTCACGAAGGTTTTGTTGAGTTTTGTGTGATTGAAGTTTTCAAGTTTTTGGTTATGCTATGATGGATGAAGGAAGATGGAAGAGCCTAAGCTTGGGGATGCCCCGGCATCCCAAGCTATTATCCAAAAATGAGCAACCAACTAAGCTTGGGGATGCCCCCGAGTGGCATCCCCGCTTTCTTCCAACGATCATCGATATTTTACTTGAAACTATATTTTTATTCGTCACATGATATGTGTTTTTCTTGGAGCGTCTTTGTAACGCCCCGAGACCGATGTGCCAGGTGTCCTCCAGTTATTCGCTGTTGTTGCCTTGTCATTGCTTGCGTGTCATGCATGTCATATCATGTCATCATGTGCATTTCATTTGCATTCATGTTCGTCTCATGCATCCGAGCATTTTCCCCGTTGTCCGTTTTGCAATCCGGCGCTCCTACGTCACCCGTTGCCCCTTTCTACCTCTTTTCGTGTGCGGGTGTCAGACGTTTTCGGATTGGACCGAGACTTGTTATGCGGCCTTGGTTTACTACCGGTAGACTGCCTGTCAACTTTCGTGCCATTTGGACTTCGTTTGATACTCCAATGGTTAACCGAGGGACCGAAAAGGCCTCGTGTGTGTTGCAGCCCAACACCCTTCCAAACTGGCCCAAAACCCACCTAAACCCCTTCTATCATCTAGAGCGTTCGATCACGATCGCGTGGCCGCAAACCGCACCTCATTTGGAGCTTCCTAGCTCCCTCTACCCTTATATAAAGGCCTCCCCCGAA
This sequence comes from Triticum dicoccoides, assembly GCF_002162155.2. Classification (NCBI taxonomy): domain Eukaryota; kingdom Viridiplantae; phylum Streptophyta; class Magnoliopsida; order Poales; family Poaceae; genus Triticum; species Triticum dicoccoides. The sequence continues at coordinate 516,874,153 of NC_041382.1, read as the reverse complement.
ATTTTCGGGTCATTCTACCCTAACCCTAGAAAACTCGCTCCTCTGCCGCGCCGAACATGTCCGCCCCTGGCCAAACAACCGCCGCCGCCGGCCAAGCCGGGCCCTCCTCGCCTCGCAGCCGGGCCGCGTCCCGCACCCGACGCCGCCGCATGCGTCCCTT
>NC_041382.1:516770033-516873297 GCF_002162155.2 Triticum dicoccoides | reverse complement strand
CGCCCGAGCACGCCGGCTCCGCCGCGCAGCCCTCGCCGGACCGGCGCCCCGCAGCCGCGCCTCTCGCCGGCGTGCTGCTCGCCGTCGCCGGTACCACCTCGCCACTGCCCTCTTGACGTGTGCCGCCGCCGCACCTCTCCACTGGCGCCGCCCTGCACTGCTCGCCGGAGCCCGCGCCGTCCTCGGCGGATCTAGCTCCGGCCGCCTCATCCTCATCTTCTCCGGCGACTTCGCCGCGATTCCGGTGATCCTCGGACTCCGTGCCGCTACAGTAACCCCAGATCCAGATCCAGTTTCAGTTCGGGTTGACTTTTGACCTAATTCCAAATATTTTTGCATACTTTGACATGACATAACTCTGCATCCGTGGCTCTGATTCTTTCGTATAGCATATCAAAATGTTCGTCTCGACGAGTACATCATTTCATCTCATTGCATCATTTTCATTTGAGCTCATCTTGATGCCCAAAATGTCGTTGCAAGAGGGCTATGTGATGATTATGTCAGATCGGTTTCAGCAAACGACCTTTTGTCATTTTTGCCATGATTAATGTGTGCATGCTATGATCCTGAGCTCTACATGTATTTTGATGTATGTCATGCCATCTTTACAGGGATGTATGCCATGTATTTTTGTGATCTTTCTGGTGACTAGCACAAGCATGCAAAGTAGCTTACTCAATGATGTTGATTTCAGGGACTTAGAATTTCACTAAGTCCTTGTCCTGTTTTTGTTTTTGTGCCATATGTTCATGTTGTTTCCTAGTGATCAGTGCCTCTTTTGAGCATGGTCAGTAAGGATGTTTTGTTAATATTGTTGTTCTCTATCCATCCATGGCTTTGTTTGCAATTATGGAGCAACCTAGCTTGAGTCAATCGAGCTTTACTTTCGCTATAAAATATTCCTGGCAGATTGCTAACATGTTTAGCAATTTTGCCGAGCTTGTTGTTATTGATCCGTGCATGCTATGTTGTTGTTCTTGCCATGTCTAGCTTCTATGCCATGTCTATTTGCTGGGTGTATTCTTAGTTTGTCATGCAATGCCTCGTAGTGAGTGCATCGAGCTCGTAAACATGCCTACTTGATATCTGATTTGCCATGCTCCAGTTTTTCACCAAGTCTGAATCTGTTTATGTTTTTGCTATGTTCACATGCTTGCAATTGTACTTTCTGATCCCTTTTGGCTCATGGTCACTAAGGGACTTTTATTGTATGCTTTGGGTAGCTTCATGCCATTCCTTGCTTTGCCATAATATGTTCCTGTAGCATGTAGTTATCGTGCTCTAAACATTGCTTCCTGATGATAAATTCCTGACATGCTGTTAATTTCACCAAGTCTGTAACCTGTTATCTTTTGCACTTTTGCCATGCTTGTTTGAACCTGTTAATGAGTGAATTAGTCGTAGCTCAGTGTTCATCTTTTTTCAAGCATCATGAGTGGATCACTGCCATGTATTTGTTGGAAATATGCCCTAGAGGCAATAATAAATTAGTTATTATTATATTTCCTTGTTCATGATAATCGTTTATTATCCATGCTAGAATTGTATTGATAGGAAACTCAGATACATGTGTGGATACATAGACAACACCATGTCCCTAGTAAGCCTCTAGTTGACTAGCTCGTTGATCAATAGATGGTTATGGTTTCCTGACCATGGACATTGGATGTCATTGATAACGGGATCACATCATTAGGAGAATGATGTGATGGACAAGACCCAATCCTAAGCCTAGCACAAGATCATGTAGTTCGTATGCTAAAGCTTTTCTAATGTCAAGTATCATTTCCTTAGACCATGAGATTGTGCAACTCCCGGATACCGTAGGAGTGCTTTGGGTGTGCCAAACGTCACAACGTAACTGGGTGGCTATAAAGGTACACTACAGGTATCTCCGAAAGTGTCTGTTGGGTTGGCACGAATCGAGACTGGGATTTGTCACTCCGTGTAAACGGAGAGGTATCTCTGGGCCCACTCGGTAGGACATCATCATAATGTGCACAATGTGATCAAGGAGTTGATCACAGGATGATGTGTTACGGAACGAGTAAAGAGACTTGCCGGTAACGAGATTGAACAAGGTATCGGGATACCGACGATCGAATCTCGGGCAAGTGTCGTACCGATAGACAAAGGGAATTGTATACGGGATTGATTAAGTCCTTGACATCGTGGTTCATCCGATGATATCATCGTGGAACATGTGGGAGCCAACATGGGTATCCAGATCCCGCTGTTGGTTATTGACTGGAGAGTCATCTCGGTCATGTCTGCATGTCTCCCGAACCCGTAGGGTCTACACACTTAAGGTTCGGTGACGCTAGGGTTATAGAGATATTAGTATGCGGTAACCCGAAAGTTGTTCGAAGTCCCGGATGAGATCCCGGACGTCACGAGGAGTTCCGGAATGGTCCGGAGGTAAAGAATTATATATAGGAAGTGCTATTTCGGCCATCGGGACAAGTTTCGGGGTCACCGGTATTGTACCGGGACCACCGGAAGGGTCCCGGGGGTCCACCGGGTGGGGCCACCTGCCCCGGGGGGCCACATGGGCTGTAGGGGGTGCGCCTTGGCCTACATGGGCCAAGGGCACCAGCCCCAAGAGGCCCATGCGCCAAGAGTCAAGGAAAAGGGGAGAGTCCTAAAGGGGGAAGGCACCTCCGAGGTGCCTTGGGGAGGATGGACTCCTCCCCCCCTTGGCCGCACCCTTCCTTGGAGGAAGGGGCAAGGCTGCGCCCTCCCCCTCTCCCTTGGCCCTATATATAGTGGGGGGAAGGGAGGGCAACCAAACCTAAGCCCTGGCGCCTCCCTCTCCCTCCCATGACACATCTCCCTCCTCCCACAGGGCTTGGCGAAGCCCTGTTGGAATCCCGCTACTTCCACCACCACGCCGTCGTGCTATTGGATCTCCATCAACCTCTCCTCCACCCTTGCTGGATCAAGAAGGAGGAGACGTCGCTGCTCCGTACGTGTGTTGAACGCGGAGGTGCCGTCCGTTCGGCGCTAGGATCATCGGTGATTTGGATCACGACGAGTACGACTCCATCAACCCCGTTGTCTTGAACGCTTCCGCGCGCGATCTACAAGGGTATGTAGATCCACTCCTCCCTCGTTGCTAGATGACTCCATAGATAGATCTTGGTGACACATAGGAAAATTTTGAATTTATGCTACGTTCCCCAACAGTTGCATCATGAGCTAGGTCTATGCGTAGTTTCTATGCACGAGTAGAACACAAAGTAGTTGTGGGCGTTGATTTTGTTCAATATGCTTGCCGTTACTAGTCTTATCTTGATTCAGCGGGATCGTGCGATGAAGCGGCCCGGACCAACCTTACACGTACTCTTACGTGAGACTGGTTCCACCGACTGACATGCACTAGTTGCATAAGGTGGCTAGCGGGTGTCTGTCTCTCCCACTTTAGTCGGATCGGATTCGATGAAAAGGGTCCTTATGAAGGGTAAATAGCAATTGACATATCATGTTGTGGTTTTTGCGTAGGTAAGAAACGTTCTTGCTAGAAACCCATAGCAGCCACGTAAAACATGCAAACAACAATTAGAGGACGTCTAACTTGTTTTTGCAGGGTATGCTATGTGATGTGATATGGCCAAAAGGATGTGATGAATGATATATGTGATGTATGAGATTGATCATGTTCTTGTAATAGGAATCACGACTTGCATGTCGATGAGTATGACAACCGGCAGGAGCCATAGGAGTTGTCTTAATTTATTTATGACCTGTGTGTCAACATAAACGTCATGTAATTACTTTACTTTATTGCTAACCGTTAGCTGTAGTAGTAGAAGTAATTGTTGACGAGGCAACTTCATGAAGACACGATGATAGAGATCATGATGGTGGAGATCATGGTGTCATGCCGGTGACAATGATGATCATGGAGCCTCGAAGATGGAGATCAAGAGGAGCAAAGTGATGATGGCCATATCATGTCACTATTTGATTGCATGTGATGTTTATCATGTTTTTGCATCTTGTTTACTTAGAACGACGGTAGTAAATAAGATGATCCCTCATAATAATTTCAAGAAAGTGTTCCCCCTAACTGTGCACCGTTGCGAAAGTTCTTCGTTTCGAAGCACCACGTGATGATCGGGTGTGATAGATTCTTACGTTCACATACAACGGGTGTAAGCCAGATTTACACACGCAAAACACTTAGGTTGACTTGACGAGCCTAGCATGTGTATAGACATGGCCTCGGAACACAAGAGACCGAAAGGTCGAGCATGAGTCGTACAGAAGATACGATCAACATGAAGATGTTCACCGATGATGACTAGTCCGTCTCACGTGATGATCGGACATGGCCTAGTTGACTCGGATCATGTAATCACTTAGATGACTAGAGGGATGTCTATCTGAGTGGGAGTTCATAAGATGAACTTAATTATCCTGAACATAGTCAAAAGGTCTTCGCAAATTATGCCGTAGCTCGCACTTCAGTTGTACTGTTTAGATATGTTCCTAGAGAAAATTTAGTTGAAAGTTGATAGTAGTAATTATGCGGACTAGGTCCGTAAACTGAGGATTGTCCTCATTGCTTCATAGAAGGCTTATGTTCTTAATGCACCGCTCAGTGTGCTGAACCTCGAACGTTGTCTGTGGATGTTGCGAACATCTGACATACACATTTTGATAACTACGTGATAGTTCAGTTAAACGGTTTAGAATTGAGGCACCGAAGACGGTTTTGAAACGTCGCAAAACATATGAGATGTTTTGAGGGATGAAATTGGGATTTCAGGCTCGTGTCCACGTCAAAAGGTATAAGACCTCCGACGATTTTCTTAGCCTACAAACTAAGGAGAAAAGCTCAATTGTTGTGCTTGTTCTCAGATTGTCTGAGTACAACAATCGCTTGAATCGAGTGGGAGTTGATCTTCCAGATGAAATAGTGATGGTTCTCCGAAGTCATTACCACCAAGCTGCTTGAGCTTCGTGATGAACTATAATATATCAGGGACATATATGATGATCCTTGAGATATTCGCGATGTTTAACACCACAAAAGTAGAGATCAAGAAGGAGCATCAATTGTTGATGGTTGGTGAAACCACTAGTTTCAGGAAGGGCAAGGGCACGAAGGGATACTTCATGAAACGGCAATTCAGCTGCTGCTCTAGTGAAGAAACCCAAGGTTGAACCCAAACCCGAGACTAAGTGCTTCTGTAATAAAGGGAACAGCCACTGGAGCAGAATTACCCTAGATACTTGGTAGATAAGAAGGCTGGCAAGGTCGATAGAAGTATATTGGATATACATTATGTTAATGTGTACTTTACTAGTACTCCTAGTAGCACCAGGGTATTAGATACTGGTTCGGTTGCTAATTGTTCGTAACTCGAAATAAAAGCTACGGAATAAACGGAGACTAGCTGAAAGGTGAGATGACGATATGTGTTGGAAGTATTCCAAGGTTGATCAAATATCGTACGCTCCCTCTACCATCGAGATTGGTGCTTGCGTTGAGCATAGACATGATTGGATTATGTCTATCGCAATACGGTTATTCATTTAAGGAGAATAATGGTTACTCTGTTTATTTGAATAATACCTTCAATGGTCTTACACCTAAAATGAATGGTTTATTGAATCTCGATCGTAGTGATACACATGTTCATGCCAAAAGATAGTAATGATAGTACCACCTACTTGTGGCACTGCCACGTAAGTCATGTCGGTATAAAACACATGAAGAAGCTCCATGTTGATGGATCTTTGGGCTCACTCGTCTTTGAAAAGTTTGAGACATGCGAACCATGTCTATTGGTGTATATGCATGAAGAAACTCCATGCAAATGGACCGTTTGGACTCACTTGTTTTTGAATCACTTGAGACATGCAAATCATACCACATGGGTAAGATGACTGAAAGCCTTGGTTTCAGTAAAATGGAACAAGAAAGCAACTTGTTGGAAGTAATACATTTTGATGTGTGCAATCCAATGAGTGCTGAGGCATGTAGTGGATATCGTTATGTTCTTACTTCACAGATGATTTGAGTAGATGTTGAGTATATTTACTTGATGAATCATGAGTCTGTTATTGAAAGGTTCAAGTAATTTCAGGGTGAAGTTGAAAGATCGTCGTGACAAGAGGATAAAATATCTATGATATGATCATAGAGATGAATATCTGAATTACGAGTTTGGCACAGAATTAAGACATTGTGGAAATTGTTTCACAACTAATACAGCCTGGAACACCATAGTGTGATGGTGTGTCCGAACATCATAACTGGACCCTATTGGATATGATGCATACCATGATGTCTCTTATCGAATTACCACAATAGTTTATGGGTTAGGCATTAGAGACAACCACATTCACTTTAAATAAGGCACCACGTAATTCCGATGAGATGACACCATATGAACTATGGTTTAGAGAAACCTAAGCTGTCATTTCTTAGAAGTTTGGGGCTGCGACGCTTATGTGAAAAAGGTTTCAGGCTGATAAGCTCGAACCCAAAGCGGATAAATGCATCTTCATAGGACACCCAAAATAGTTGGGTATACCTCCTGTCTCAGATCCGAAAGCAATAAGGGATTGTTTCTAGAATCGGGTCCTTTCTCGAGGAAAAGTTTCTCTCGAAAGAATTGAGTGGGAGGATGGTGAAGACTTGATGAGGTCCTTGAACCGTCACTTCAACTAGTGTATAGCAGGGCACAAAGAGTTGTTCCTGTGGCACCTACACCAATTGAAGTGGAAGCTTATGATAGTGATCATGAAACTTTAGATCAAGTCACTACCAAACCTCGTGGGATGACAAGGATGCGTACTACTTCAGAGTGGTACGTAATCCTGTCTGGGAAGTCATGTTGCTAGATAACAATGAACCTACAAGCTATGGAGAAGCGATGGTGGGCCTGGATTCCAAAATGGCTCGATGCCATAAAATCCGAGAGAGGATCCATGTATGAAAACAAAGTGTAGACTTTGGCAAAACAGCTCGATGGTCGTAAGGCTGTTGAGTGCAGATGGATTTTAAAAGGAAGACGGACAATGATGGTAAATGTCACCATTAAGAAAGCTCGACTTGTCATTAAGATGTTTTCCGACAAGTTCAAGGAGTTGACTACGATGAGACTTTCTCACTCGTAGCGATGCTAAGAGTCTGTTGGAATTATATTAGGGATTACTGCATTATTTATGAAATCTTGCAGATAGGATGTCAAAACATTGTTTCCTCAACAATTTTCTTGAGGAAAGGTTGTATGTGATACAACCGGAAGGTTTTGTCAATCCTGAAAGATGCTAATAAGTATGCAAAGCTCCAGCAATCCTTCTAAGGACTGGAGTAAGCATCTCGGAGTTGGAATGTATGCTTTGATAAGATGATCAAAGTTTTGGGTGTATACAAAGTTTATGAGAAACTTGTATTTCCAAAGAAGTGAGTGGGAGCACTATAGAATTTCTGATGAATATATGTTGTTGACATATTGTTGATCAGAAATGACGTAGAATTTCTTGAAAGCATATAGGGTTATTTGGAAAGTGTTTTTCAATGGAAAACCTGGATTAAGCTACTTGAACATTGAGCATCAAGATCTATAAGGATAGATCAAAACGCTTAATGGTACTTTCAAATGAGCACATACCTTGACATGATCTTGAAGGTGTTCAAGATGGATCAGTCAAAGAAGGAGTTCTTGCCTGAGATGTAAGGTATGAAGTTAAGACTTAAAGCTCGACCACGGCAGAATAGAGAGAAAGGGCGAAGGTCGTCCCCTATGCTTAAGACGTAGGCTCTACAGTATGCTATGCTATGTACCGCACCTGAAGTGTGCCTTGCCATGAGTCAGTCAAGGGGTACAAGAGTGATCCAAGAATGGATCACAGGACAGCGGTCAAAGTTATCCTTAGTAACTAGTGGGCTAAGGAATTTTCTCGATTATGGAGGTGGTAAAAGAGTTCGTCGTAAAGGGTTACGCCGATGCAAATTTTGACACTAATCCAGATTATTCTGAGTAGTAAAACTGGATTCATATAGTAGAACAGTTATTTGGAATAGCTCCAAATATAGCGTAGTAGCTGCATCTACAAGATGGCATAGAGATTTGCGAAGTACATACGGATCTGAAAGATTCAGACCCGTTGACTATAACATCTCTGACAAGCATAACATGTTCAAACCCAGAACTCATCGAGTGTTAATCACATGGTAATGTGAACTAGATTATTAACTCTAGTAAACTCTTTGGGTGTTAGTCACATGGGGATGTGACCTTGAGTGTTAATCACATATCGATGTGAACTGGATTATTGACTCTAGTGCAAGTGGGAGACTGTTGGAAATATGCCCTAGAGGCAATAATAAATTAGTTATTATTATATTTCCTTGTTCATGATAATCGTTTATTATCCATGCTAGAATTGTATTGATAGGAAACTCAGATACATGTGTGGATACATAGACAACACCATGTCCCTAGTAAGCCTCTAGTTGACTAGCTCGTTGATCAATAGATGGTTACGGTTTCCTGACCATGGACATTGGATGTCATTGATAACGGGATCACATCATTAGGAGAATGATGTGATGGACAAGACCCAATCCTAAGCCTAGCACAAGATCATGTAGTTCGTATGCTAAAGCTTTTCTAATGTCAAGTATCATTTCCTTAGACCATGAGATTGTGCAACTCCCGAATACCGTAGGAGTGCTTTGGGTGTGCCAAACGTCACAACGTAACTGGGTGGCTATAAAGGTACACTACAGGTATCTCCGAAAGTGTCTGTTGGGTTGGCACGAATCGAGACTGGGATTTGTCACTCCGTGTAAACGGAGAGGTATCTCTGGGCCCACTCGGTAGGACATCATCATAATGTGCACAATGTGATCAAGGAGTTGATCACGGGATGATGTGTTACGGAACGAGTAAAGAGACTTGCCGGTAACGAGATTGAACAAGGTATCGGGATACCGACGATCGAATCTCGGGCAAGTGTCGTACCGATAGACAAAGGGAATTGTATATGAGATTGATTAAGTCCTTGACATCGTGGTTCATCCGATGAGATCATCGTGGAACATGTGGGAGCCAACATGGGTATCCAGATCCCGCTGTTGGTTATTGACCGGAGAGTCATCTCGGTCATGTCTGCATGTCTCCCAAACCCGTAGGGTCTACACACTTAAGGTTCGGTGACGCTAGGGTTATAGAGATATTAGTATGCGGTAACCTGAAAGTTGTTCGGAGTCCCGGATGAGATCCCGGACGTCACGAGGAGTTCAAGAATGGTCCAGAGGTAAATAATTATATATAGGAAGTGCTATTTCGGCCATCGGGACAAGTTTCGGGGTCACCGGTATTGTACCGGGACCACCGGAAGGGTCCCGGGGGTCCACCGGGTGGGGCCACCTGCCCCGGGGGGCCACATGGGCTGTAGGGGGTGCGCCTTGGCCTACATGGGCCAAGGGCACCAGCCCCAAGAGGCCCATGCGCCAAGAGTCAAGGAAAAGGGGAGAGTCCTAAAGGGGGAAGGCACGTCCGAGGTGCCTTGGGGAGGATGGACTCCTCCCCCCCTTGGCCGCACCCTTCCTTGGAGGAAGGGGCAAGGCTGCGCCCTCCCCCTCTCCCTTGGCCCTATATATAGTGGGGGGAAGGGAGGGCAACCAAACCTAAGCCCTGGAGCCTCCCTCTCCCTCCCATGACACATCTCCCTCCTCCCACAGCGCTTGGCGAAGCCCTATTGGAATCCCGCTACTTCCACCACCACGCCGTCGTGCTGTTGGATCTCCATCAACCTCTCCTCCCCCCTTGCTGGATCAAGAAGGAGGAGATGTTGCTGCTCCGTACGTGTGTTGAACGCGGAGGTGCCGTCCGTTCGGCGCTAGGATCATCGGTGATTTGGATCACGACGAGTACGACTCCATCAACCCCGTTCTCTTGAACGCTTCCGCGCGCGATCTACAAGGGTATGTAGATCCACTCCTCCCTCGTTGCTAGATGACTCCATAGATAGATCTTGGTGACACATAGGAAATTTTTGAATTTATGCTACGTTCCCCAACAGTATTTTGTTGTCATGTTGGAATGCTGTAGCATGTTGTTCTTGATGCATTTAGAAAGCTACTTTCTGTTAATCGCAGACCGGTGCCATATTTGTTTTACTTGCCTTTTCCTAACCGTGCATCCGATTCTGGTGATCTTTATATCGATTTCGACCGAAATCACCTAACCTTTCCAGTGGGACTCTTGGATTTCCAAGTTGAGGCCAGGTTCAATCATTCCTTTCCAAATCATGCATTTGCATCACATACCACATCTCGCATATCATACCATGTTCGTGTGTTGGTTGTTTACTATGTTGTGTGCTTCGTTCCGGTGTTGCTTCTTCGGGTTGGTTCCGAGAACGTCACATTTGTGAGGACCCGTTCGACTACGTCCATTTGTCTTCTTCATGGATCCGTTCTTCTTCCTTGCGGGATTTCAGGCAAGATGACCATACCCTTGAAATCACTTCTATCTTTGCTTGCTAGTTTCTCACTCTTTTGCTATGCCTATGCTATGATACCTACCACTTCCTTATCATGCCTCCCATATTGTTAAGCCAAGCCTCTAACGCACCTTGTCCTAGCAAACCGTTGTTTGGCTATGTTACCGCTTTGCTCAGCCCCTCTTATAGCGTTGTTAGTTGCAGGTGAAGATTGGAGTTTGTTCCTTGTTGGAACATGGATATCTTGGTGGGATATCACAATATCTCTTATTTAATTAATGCATCTATATACTTGGTAAAGGGTGGAAGGCTCGGCCTTATGCCTACTGTTTTGTTCCACTCTTGCCGCCCTAGTTTCCGTCATATCGGAGTTATGTTCCTGGATTTTGCGTTCCTTACACGGTTGGGTTATAATGGGAACCCCTTGACAGTTCGCTTTGAATAAAACTCCTCCAGCAAGGCCCAACCTTGGTTTTATGATTCGCCACCTAGCGTTTTTTTCCCTTGGGAGTCGCGCTCTCAAGTATCATCATTATTTTAACCCCCCGGGCAGTGCTCCTCTGAGTGTTGGTCCAACCTGTCAGCCGCCGGTGGCCACCAGGGGCAACTGTAGGCTAGCCTACCGGAAGTTTCGACAATCTGAGTGTGCCATGAGAACGAGATATGTGCAGCTCCTATCGGGATTTGTCGGCACATTCGGGCGGCTTTGCTGGTCTTGTTTTACCATTGTCGAAATGTCTTGTAACCGGGATTCCGAGCCTGATTGGGTCTTCCTGGGAGAAGGAGTATCCTTTGTTGACCGTGAGAGCTTGTGATGGGCTAAGTTGGGACACCCCTGCAGGGATTGAACTTTCGAAAGCCGTGCCCGCGGTTATGGGCAGATGGGAATTTGTTAATGTCCGGTTGTAGAAAACCTGAAGTTTATCTTAATTAAAATGCATCAACCATGTGTGTAACCGTGATGGTCTCTTCTCGGCGGAGTCCGGGAAGTGAACACGGTGTTGGAGTTATGCTTGACGTAGGTTGTTCTAGGATCACTTCTTGATCATAGTTGTTCGACCGTGCTTTTGCCTTCTCTTCTCGCTCTCTTTTGCGAATATGTTAGCCACCATGTATGCTTGTCGCTTGCTGCAGCTCCACCTCATACCTTTTACCCATCCTATAAGCTTAAATAGTCTTGATCGCGAGGGTGTGAGATTGCTGAGTCCCCGTGATTCACAGATACTTCCAAAACCAGTTTGCCGGTGCCGATGAAACCGTGCAGGTGACGAAACTGAGCTAAGGAGGAGCTCGATGGAGTTCGTGTTCGTTTTATTGTTCTGTTTCCAGTTGATCAGTAGTGGAGCCCAGTTGGGGTCAATCGGGGATCCGTGTAGCATTTGGGGTAGTCTTCTTTTATTTTGGTTCCGTAGTCGGACCTTGATTGTATCTGGATGATGTAATGCTTTATTCATGTAATTGTGTGAAGTGACGAGTGTAAGCCAACTATGTGCCTTTCCCCTTTATTTATGTACATGGGTTGTTTGCGAAGATTACCTCACTTGCGACATTGCTTTCAATGCGGTTATGCCTCTAAGTCGTGCTTCGACACGTGGGAGATATAGCCGCATTGAGGGCGTTACAAGTTGGTATCAGACCCTTCCCCGACCTTAGGATCCCCCTGCTTGATCGACTCGTTGGCGTTGTTGAGTCTAGAAAAATGTTTTGAGTCATTTAGGATTATATATATCGAAGAGTAGGATTCTTTTTACTCCTCAATACCTTCGTCGCTCTGGTGAGGCATCCTGACGTCGAATTTTGACTCTTCTCTTCTCAAATTTCACTAAAAAAATTTAGGATCACGCGGGTATCTAGGAATCGTTCCGATGGTTTTGTGACGAGAACATTGTTCTTGGTGCCTCCTGACACTTAGGGGTTGTGGCAGTGTCCCGGGGAGTTGAGCTCCGAGGTGTTGTCGTCACAATTTTATCGTTGCAATTCTGCAATACCTGAGTTTCGCCGACATCGAAAATCTCTTTTATGAAGTTGTTGGTGAGATAACCTCGACGCCACCCAGTACTGGGGCGGGAGTTCGGGAGTATTGCCATAACTTGTATAACGGATGCTTTTCGAAGGTTGAGGTAAATGATTTCCGAAGTTTTCTTGGTTATGTGTTGAAGGATGGATACAACTGGATGTAGGAATTGCTAGTTTTGGGTGAAATATTATGCTTCCCCTGTATCCCCAACACCTGATTGCATAACCGGAAAGTTTCAGGAGTTTATAAGTGGGAATTCAAGTAGCTCTTAGGATATCTTTCCGACAGATGTATGATATGAAATTGGGGTTCGACGTCTAGTGGTCCGCCTATCCACGGTTGGTTTTACAGTGGTCTTGTTGTGTCTTAAAGAGTCCTTGGCTATGCTGACTCGGGGACGCTTCGTATGTCATGTGCACTGCCTTGTACATGATGGTGATGTACGATCAAGCCCGTGTAGGCCCCACCACGAAAACTTCGGACGAAATCTCTGTCATATGTTTGTTCCGGCTTATTCTGCAAGCCAATCCTTTGTTTTCTTTTCAGTTGTGGTATTCGAGTTGCTTCGAAGTCAAATGTTGATTCCATACCTTTTCTAAATAGTGTTCTCATATTCCTACGGGAGTACTAATTCTTCTTGATAATTGAGATTGTCATGTCAATCCTTTTCACTGGTGTGTTTCTCTTCAAGTGGATCCGATCATTTCAATATCCGCAAGATCAACTCAAGTCTTCTCAACGTTGTTTGTTCCATTCGTCCCAAGTTGCCTTTGTTTTTCCCGCCCACCCACCCTTTTTCTTCAAGGACTAAGATTTATTTATCAAGTATCTATCTTATGATTATGAAGTATCTCCATTCTTTTCCGTCAATGTTCTTATCTGGTGATTCTCAGGAAGATGCTAACGGAGTTTCAAGTTCGTCACTCTTCGCTCATTTTCTTCTCCGGTGCATTCTAGTCAAGCCTTGTCAATCATATCTTTTCCTCATTGCATTGCCTTCTCATACCGGTGCACCTCATAATAATTCACTTCTCGCTATTCTATTATTCCGGAGTGCTAAAGATATCTTGAAGATTCGTGTTTCCACTCTACTTTCATTCAAGCTATTTCGAGGATGTTATCTCACTCAAGCCATTTAGTTCAACCGGTGCAATCTCTCTTCAAATCGTTCAACGGTGTTTCTTTTGAGTGGGCCCTAACCCACAGGTCATTTTCCAGGATCTTACCTGACTCTTCTTATTTTCCCGGAGCTATCCTAAATTCTTTTCAAAGTTTGACGTAAGAATGATTCATCGTCAGTCAAATGCCTTCTCCTAGATCTTTCACAATTCTTTTCATCGTTGGCTCAACCTCTTCGCTTTTGATTCTTCCGGAGTGCCTAAACAATTCATGGTGGTGTTTCTCATCGTCATTCTCTGCATTTGAAGACCAAAGAAGATTTTTCTCTCAACTTTGCTCCATTCTCTTCAAGATTCGTGATTCCAGCTTGTTGACATCCTCTCATAATTGTATTCAATTGTGAGAATTCTTTTCACCCATCTGGAGTAATTCAGGAGTCTTTTTCAGTTTGATTCTCCGGAGCACATCATTTCAGAATTATTCATTCTCAGCTTTCAGCTCTTGTTATCTAAATCTTACCGGTGCATCATTCAAGTGATCTCTAATCAGTTCGTGATCCCTTCGTTTTCATGTATCTAATTCTCTCTAGTATTTTCATTCGTTCTCTAATTCCTCCCGGTGTTTCTTTATCTTTTCTTCGTTCATTTTCAATTCTTACAGTGGTTTGTTCAAGAGTTCTCTTCCTTGGTTATCATATCAATTCATTCGTTGCTTCAATCCTACCGGTGGATCATTGAAGACCTTTCTCAAGTTTGCGCTATATCTATCATAATCCTTTCTACGAGAATAAGTAGTATGCCAAATCCGTTGCTTGTCATCAATTTAAATTGATGAAGGATACGCATAACATAATTATTATTCTTGCTTCATCCAAATGATGGATTCGTTCCTCCGGAGTTTGTTCACAATGACTAATTCTCGTTGTCAATTGTTCATCTTCTCCTTTTTCCCGGAGTTCCAACCTCTCTCAATCATATCACCACGGGGATTCATCTAAATTGTTACAAGGATCCACCTTGTGTTTTCAACTTCCCTTTCCTTTCGTTTGATCATTCTTTTGTTTACCAATGTTCTTCATGGAGGTACTACATGATGGTTCATCAAGGATTTAATTCATTTTTTTCGAAGTGTTCATCGAGATTTTTTAGAAGAGCTTCATGCATTCTTCATCTTGCAATCCGGAGTGCAAATCTTTCTTCTATATCATTAGAGGTGGTATTATGTCATTCTTGATAATTTGAGTTCATGTTCCATGATTCACATGTTGTTAAGAATGAGATATTTTAAATACATCAATATTGTCATCGGAGTTATCTTGGGTTATATTCCACCTAAAACCTGCCCTAAGGATTGTTGCTATTTATGGTGTTTATAAATGACCCAAGCTCTTCATTTATCCTCCCGGTGAAATAAGTTCTCGTCTCCTTGTTGATATCAATCCAATCTATCGTTTCCGTTAGTGGCAGAATTTCACCTCATAGTTTTGAGATGTTTTCCATAAGACCACAACAAGTTTACTCTCTTTGTTGTTGGTTTCCCAACAACTCCATTAAATCCTTCTTTTAAGGATGCTCTCTCTAATTCATTTGAGGCAGAACGTGTTGTTTTCTTCTCCGTTCTTTTCACTGCATTCTTTCATTTCTTCCGGAGGCATTGTGATGATGCTCTCTTCACTCATCATCTCGTATTGTGAAGATCATGCTCTTTCCTAGCTTATCCTTTTCCAACCGGAGTGTCGTGTTTTCATTCAAGTATCTTCTCATCTTATCAAGTTCTTATTCAATTTCTTTTTCTTTTCAATCGGAGTGCTGCCCGAAGTTGTTCTTCCTTGTTCCTCTTTTCTAACGGAGTGTTTTCAACTTCGTTCATCTCCATTGTATTCTTTTCTCGAAATGACTTAACCTTTCAAGGTTCGTGGTCTCACTCGTTTGTCAAAGAAGCAACTTAGTTTTACCTCTTCTCTTTTCTCTTCCATTTTTCCCTCCGGTGCCATTCTAGATCTCGGGACGAGATCCTCTCGTAGTGGTGGAGTGTTGTAACGCCCCGGGACCGATGTGCCAGGTGTCCTCCAGTTATTCCCTATTGTTTCCTTTTCACTGCTTGCATGTCATGCATGTCATATCATGTCATCATGTGCATTTCATTTGCATTCATGTTCGTCTCATGCATCCGAGCATTTTCCCCGTTGTCTGTTTTGCAATCTGGCGCTCCTATGTCACCCGGTGCCCCTTTCTACCTCTTTTCGTGTGCGGGTGTCAGACGTTTTCGGATTGGACCGAGACTTGTCATGCGGCCTTGGTTTACTACCGGTAGACCGCCTATCAAGTTTCGTTCCATTTGGACATCGTTTGATACTCCAATTGTTAACCGAGGGACCGAAAAGGCCTCGTGTGTGTTGCAGCCCAACACCCTTCCAAACTGGCCCAAAACCCACCTAAACCCATTTTATCATCTAGAGCGTTCAATCACGATCACATGGACGCAAACCGCACCTCATTTGGATCTTCCTAGCTCCCTCTACCCCTATATAAAGGTCTCCCCCGAAATTTTCGGGTCATTCTACCCTAACCCTAGCAAACCCGCTCCTCTGCCGCGCCGGACATGTCGGCCCCTGGCCGGACAACCGCCGTCGCCGGCCACAGCCACTGAGGGCTCGCCACGTGTCATGCAGGGAGCTCCCCCACCGCCGGCCCGCTCGGCCCGAGCCGGGCCCTCCTCGCCGCGCAGCCGGGCCGCGTCCCGCGCCTGACGCCGCCGCCTGCGTCCCTCGCGCGCCGCCCGAGCACGCCGGCTCCGCCGCCTCTCCTCCGCCGCGCAGCCCTCGCCGGACCGGCGCCCCGCAGCCTCGCCTCGCGCCGGCGCGCTGCTCGCCGTCGCCGGTACCACCTCGCCGCCGCCCGCTTGACATGCGCCGCCGCCGCACCTCTCCACCGGCGCCGCCCCGCGCTGCTCGCCGGAGCCCGCGCGGTCCTCGCCGGATCCAGCTCCGGCCGCCTCTCCCTCATCTTCTCCGGCGACTACGTCGTGATTCCGGTGATCCTCGGACTCCGTGCCGCTACAGTAACCCCAGATCCAGATCCAGTTTCAGTTCGGGTTGACTTTTGACCTAATTCTAGATTTTTTTGCATACTTTGACATGCCATAACTCTACATCCGTGGCTCCGATTCATGCATATAGCATATCAAAATGTTCGCCTCGACGAGTACATCATTTCATCTCATTGCATCATTTTCATTTGAGCTCATCTTGATGCCCGAAATGTCGTTGGAAGAGGGCTATGTGATGATTATGTCAGATCAGTTCCAGCAAACGACCTTTTGTCATTTTTGCCATGATTAATGTGTGCATGCTATGATCCTGAGCTCTACATGTATTTTGATGTATGCCATGCCATCTTTACAGGGGTGTATGCCATGTATTTTTGCGATCTTTCTAGTGACTAGCACAAGCATGCAAAGTAGCTTACTCAATGATGCTGATTTCAGGGACTTAGAATTTCACCAAGTCCTTGTCCTGTTTTTGTTTTTATGCCATATGTTCATGTTGTTTCCTAGTGATCAGTGCCTCTTTTGAGGATGGTCAGTAAGGATGTTTTGTTAATATTGTTGTGCTCTATCCATCCATGTCTTTGTTTGCAATTATGGAGCACCCTAGCTTGAGTCAATCGAACTTTACTTTTGCTATAAAATGTTCCTGGCAGATTGCTAACATGTTTAGCAAATTTTGCCGAGCTTGTTGTTATTGATCCGTGCATGCTATGTTGTTGTTCTTGCCATGTCTAGCTTCTATGTCATGTCTATTTGCTGGGTGTATTCTTAGTTTGTCATGCAATTCCTCGTAGTGAGTGCATCGAGCTCGTAAACATGCCTACTTGATATCTGTTTTGCCATGCTCCAGTTTTTCACCAAGTCTGAATATGTTTATGTTTTTGCTATGTTCACATGCTTGCAATTGTACTTTCTGATCCCTTTTGGCTCATGGTCACTAAGGGATTTTTATTGTATGCTTTGAGTAGCTTCATGTCATGCCTTGCTTTGCCATGATATGTTCCTGTAGCATGTAGTTATCGTGCTCTAAGCATTGCTTCCTGATGTTAAATTCCTGACATGCTGTTAATTTCACTAAGTCTGTAACCTGTTCTCTTTTGCACTTTTGACATGCTTGTTTGAACCTGTTAATGAGTGAATTAGCCGTAGCTCAGTGTTCATCTTTTGTCAAGCATCATGAGTGGATCACTACCATGTATTTTGTTGTCATGTTGGAATGCTGTAGCATGTTGTTCTTGATGCATTTAGAAGGCTACTTGCTGTTAATCGTAGATCGGTGCCATATTTGTTTTGCTTGCCTTTTCCAAACCGTGCATCCGATTCCGGTGATCTTTATATCGATTTCGACCGAAATCACCTCACCTTTCCAGTGGCACTCTTGGATTTCCAAGTTGAGGCCAGGTTCAATCATTCCTTTCCAAATCATGCATTTGCATCACATACCGCATACCGCATATCATACCATGTTTGTGTGTTGGTTGTTCACTATGTTGTGTGCTTCCTTCCGGTGTTGCTTCTTCGGGTTGGTTCCGAGAACGTCGCGTTTGTGAGGACCCATTCGAGTACGTCCGTTTGTCTTCTTCATGGATCCGTTCTTCTTCCTTGCGGGATTTCAGGCAAGATGACCATACCCTCGAAATCACTTCTATCTTTGCTTGCTAGTTGCTCGCTCTTTTGCTATGACTATGCTATGATACCTACCACTTGCTTATCATGCCTCCCATATTGTTAAGCCAAGCCTCTAACCCACCTTATCCTATCAAACCGTTGTTTGGCTATGTTATCGCTTTGCTCAGCCCCTCTTATAGCGTTGTTAGTTGCAGGTGAAGATTGGAGTTTGTTCCTTGTTGGAACATGGATATCTTGTTGGGAGATCACAATATCTCTTATTTAATTTATGCATCTATATACTTGGTAAATGGTGGAAGGCTCGGCCTTATGCCTAGTGTTTTGTTCCACTCATGCCGCCCTAGTTTCCGTCATATTGGTGTTGTGTTCCCGGATTTTGCTTTCCTTGCACGGTTGGGTTATAATGGGAACCCCTTGACAATTCGCTTTGAATAAAACTCCTCCAGCAAGACCCAACCTTGGTTTTACCATTCGCCACCTAGCCTTTTTTCCCTTGGGAGTCGCGCTCTCAAGTATCATCATTATTTTAACCCCCCCGGGCCAGTGCTCCTCTGAGTGTTGGTCGAACCTGTCAGCCGCCGGTGGCCACCAGGGGCAACTCTGGGCTGGCCTACCGGAAGTTTCGACAATCTGAGTGTGCCATGAGAACGAGATATGTGCAGCTCCTATCGGAATTTGTCAGCACATTCGGGCGGCTTTGCTGGTCTTGTTTTACCATTGTCGAAATGTCTTGTAACCGGGATTCCGAGCCTGATCGGGTCTTCCTGGGAGAAGGAGTATCCTTCGTTGACCGTGAGAGCTTGTGATGGGCTAAGTTGGGACACCCCTACAGGGATTGAACTTTCGAAAGCCGTGCCCGCGGTTATGGGCAGATGGGAATTTGTTAATGTCCGGTTGTAGAAAACCTGAAGTTTATCTTAATTAAAATGCATCAACCACGTGTGTAACCGTGATGGTCTCTTCTCGGCGGAGTCCGGGAAGTGAACACGGTGTTGGAGTTATGCTTGACGTAGGTTGTTCTAGGATCACTTCTTGATCATAGTTGTTCGACCGTGCTTTTGCCTTCTCTTCTCGCTCTTTTTTGCGAATATGTTAGCCACCATGTATGCTCGTCGCTTGCTGCAGCTCCACCTCATACCTTTTACCCTTCCTATAAGCTTAAATAGTCTTGATCGCGAGGGTGTGAGATTGTTGAGTCCCCGTGATTCACAGATACTTCCAAAACCAGTTTGCCGGTGCCGATGAAACCGTGCAGGTGACGAAACCGAGCTAAGGAGGAGCTCGATGGAGTTCGTGTTCGTTTTGTTGTTCTGTTTCCAGTTGATCAATAGTGGAGCCCAGTTGGGGTCAATCGGGGATCCGTGTAGCATTTGGGGTAGTCTTCTTTTATTTTGGTTCCGTAGTCGGACCTTGATTGTATCTGGATGATGTAATGCTTTATTCATGTAATTGTGTGAAGTGACGAGTGTAAGCCAACTATGTGCCTTTCCCCTTTATTTATGTACATGGGTTGTTTGCGAAGATTACCTCACTTGCGACATTGCTTTCAATGCGGTTATGCCTCTAAGTCATCAATCCTCGCTGGACACACCTATTTGAGAGAGCCAAAATTATGTCTTGACTTGTTAGAATTGCTCTCTATGCTTCACTTAAATTTTTTATCAGCAATGGACTTGCTCTAGTGTTTCACTTATATCTTTTTGAGCACGGTGTGCTTTAGTATTTTTGAAGAAATGCTCTCTTGCTTCACTTAGATTTATTTGAGAGTTAGTAAAATTTTCAAGAAATTCTCTCTTGCTTCACTTAAATTAATTTGAGAGAAAGAAAAATATATTATGCTTATGATCTTCACTTATATTTGTTGGAGCTTGTCAAAAGCAACACATGAAAATTAGTACCAAAGTGATAGATATCCAAGAAGGATATAATAAAAACTTTCATGAAGATCGTTGGACAAAATAAACTTGATTCTTAGTAATAGTTTTGAGATATGATGATGTGATATGTGAGTCATGTTGATGAGTAATTATGCTTTAGTAGGAATATTGGTGTTAAGGTTTGTGATTCCCTATGCAAGTACGAAAGCGAATAGTCATGCAATGAAATTATATCCTACTTGTGGTGCATTATTTGGTGTTATTTATGCTTAATGCTTGCTTATCAGATTATTCGTTTCTTAGTTGGTCGCTTCCCAATCTTTTGCTAGCCTTCATTTTGCACTAAGTATGATCACTAATTGTGCATCCAAAAACCTTTAACCCAGTTTTGCCACATGAGTCCACTATATCTACCTATATGCGGTTTTCTTTTGCCGTTCTAAGAAAAATTGCATGTGCCATCTCTAATTTTCAAAATAAACTTCTCTTTGGTGTGTTTGTTTCACTCGCGGAGTGGTGAGGGATGGCTAATATTTTCCATGCTAGATGTGTTAATCTCAAGATGAGTGTTTATTCACTTGTCATTGCACGAGAGTAAGGCAAAGGTATTAGGGATGCCCAGTCCCGAAATGCAAAAAAATGAATTTACTTTATGTTGTCAAATAATAAATTCCTTGGAAAGTGTTGGTATGGAGGGCAACCGTGGATATAGCTAGCCATGGAAAGTGAAAGTTATGGTGGAACCGCCTATGATATATCTATGCATGGAAAGTATTGGGAACTCTAAGTCGTTTTCGTTGGTGGGATGGATACACCTCTCAAAATGTTTTTATCTCTAAGTTTTTCACTTTGAGCTCTGGCACCTCTACAAATCCCTTCTTCCCTCTACGAAGGGCATTTCTTTTACTTTATTTAATTTTTATTTTTGAATTTGAGTCTCCATCTTCTCTTATAGAAGCACCAACTAGGAGGCAATATGATCGTACTTAAGTATTGATTGTAGCTAATATTCGAGTGTGTTTCATGAATTGATCAATGTTTGAGCATGATGGGCTAGGGATAACTTATTTTAGCGTTGATATTTTGAAATACATGGTTGCTTGTTGATATTGCTTGAGTATCTAAATTATCATGTCAAAACTAGACTATTGCTTTGAATAACTTAAAGTCCAATTGTCCATGCTATAAAGAAAGAAATATGATATGACATGATAGGTAGCATTCCACATCAAAAATTTTGTTTTTATCACTTACCTACTCGAGGGTGAGTAGGAGTTAAGGTTGGGGATGCTCATACGTCTCCAACGTATCTATAATTTTTGATTGTTCCATGATGTTATATTATCAATCTTGGATGTCTTATAATAATTTAGTCATTTTATACCATTTTTGTACTAAACTATTGACATAGTGCCAAGTGCCAGTTCCTGTTTTTTCCGTGTTTTTTACATCGCAGAAAATCAATGTCAGACGGAGTCCAAATGCCACAAAACTTTACAGAGATTTTTTATGGACCAGAAGGAACATGTTGGGCCCTGGTTGCACCTAGGGGAGTCCCGAGGAGGGGACAACCCACCAGGGCGTTCTAGGAGGCCCAAGCGTGCCCTAGTGGGTTGTGCCCACCTCGGGTGCCCCCTGGACCGCCTCTTTGCTCTATAAATACCCCAATATTTCCAGAACCCTAGGGGAGTCCATGAAATATTCATCCAGCTGTTGTAGAGTGCAGAACCACTAGATACAATCTAGACACCATCTCGGATGGGGTTCACCACCTCCATTGGTGCCACTCTAATGATGCGTGAGTAGTTCTTTGTAGACCTTCGGGTCCGTAGTTAGTAGCTAGATGGCTTCATCTCTCTCTTGATTCTCAATACAATGGTCTCTTGGAGATCCATATGATGTAACTCTTTTGTGGTGTGTTTGTCGGGATCCGATGAACTTCGAGTTTATGATCAGATCTATCTTTTTATGTCCATGAAAGTATTTGAGTTTCTTTGATCCCTTTTATGCATAATTACTTATAGGCTCGTATTTCTTCTCCGATATTTGGGTTTTGTTTGGCCAACTTGATATATTTATCTTGCAATGGGAAGAGGTGCTTTGTAGTGGCTTTGATCTTACGGTGCTTGATCCCAGTGACAGAAGGGGAACCAACATGTATGTATCGTTGCTACTAAGGATAAGACGATGGGGTATATCTCTACATAGATAGATCTTGTCTACATCGTGTCATCGTTCTTATTGCATTACTCCATTTCTCCATGAACTTAATACAGTAGATGCATGCTGGATAGCGGTCGATGTGTGGAGTAATAGTAGTAGATGCAGGTAGAGTTGGTCTACTAATCTTGGACGTGATGCCTATGATCATTGCCTGGATATCATCATAATTATTTGAAGTTCTATCAATTGTCCAACAGTAATTTGTTCGCCCACGGCTTTGCTATTTTTTCTCGAGAGAAGCCACTAGTGAAACCTACGGCCCCCGGGTCTCTTTCTCATATTATTTGCCTTTGCGGTCTATTTTATTTTCCTTTTATTTCCAGGGCTATTAAACCAAAAATCCAAAAATACCTTGCTGCAATTTATTTTATTTGGCGTTCGATCTATCAATATTTACAACTCTCTCACGTCCGTTTGCCAATTTATGGCACTGTTACCTGAAAGGGATTGACAACCCCTTTAACACGTCGGGTTGCGAGGATTTGTGATGTGTCTGCAGGGGCTGTTTACGTTGTGTTGCTTGGTTCTCCTACTGGTTCGATAACCTTTGTTTCATATCTGAGGGAAATACCTACCGCCGCTGTGCTGCATCATCCCTTCCTCTTTGGGGAAATACCGACGTAGCTTCAGGTGACATCACGGTGGTCATGACCCTGTTCGCGAGCTTCTCCTCCATGCAGACCACCCGCATGGGGTGCAGCAAAGTTGCCACGTCTCCATTCAGCACCATCAACCAGAGCGTTGTGGGCATCAGCTCCTGCCACTCTTCCACGAGCATCGTGGCAGTCCTCTTTTCCATGACATCGTCGGTTGTCAGCGGCCAGCGAGGCAGCGGGGCTGTGCTGATGTTGATTGATACGTCTCCAACGTATCTGTAATTTTTGATTGCTCCATGCTATATTATCTACTGTTTTGGACATTATTGGGCTTTATTATCCACTTTTATATTATTTTTTGGGACTAACCTATTAACCGGAGGCCCAGCCTAGAATTGCTATTTTTTGCCTATTTAGGGTTTCGAAGAAAAGGAATATCAAACGGAGTCCAAACGGAATGAAACCTTCGAGAACGTGATGTTCTCAACAAACAAGACCCGGGAGACTTGGACCCTACGTCAAGACACAAAAGAGGAGGCCATGAGGTAGGGGGCGCGCCTACCCCCCCCCCCCAAGCGCCCTCCACCCTCGTGGGCCCCATGTTGCTCCACCGACGTACTCCTTCCTCCTATATATACCTACGTACCCCCAAACGATCATGAAGGAGACAAAAACCTAATTCCACCATTGCAACTTTCTGTATCCACGAGATCCCATCTTGGGGCCTGTTCTGGAGCTCCGCCGGAGGGGGCATCGATCACGAAGGGCTTCTACATCAACACCATAGCCCCTCTGGTGAAGTGTGAGTAGTTTACCTCAGACCTACGGGTCCATAGTTATTAGCTAGATGGCTTCTTCTCTCTTTTTGGATCTCAATACAATGTTCTCCCCCTCTCTTGTGGAGAATTATTCGATGTAATCTTCTTTTTGCGGTGTGTTTGCTGAGACCGATGAATTGTGGGTTTATGATCAAGTCTATCTATGAACAATATTTGAATCTTCTCTGAATTCTTTTATCTATGATTGGTTATCTTTGCAAGTCTCTTCGAATTATCAGTTTGGTTTGGCCTACTAGATTGATCTTTCTTGCAATGGGAGAAGTGCTTAGCTTTGGGTTCAATCTTGCGGTGTCCTTTCCCAGTGAAAGTAGGGGCAGCAAGGCACATATTGTTGCCATCGAGGATAACAAGATGGGGTTTTCATCATATTGCATGAGTCTATCCCTCTACATCATGTCATCTTGCTTAAGGCGTTACTCTGTTTTTAACTTAATACTCTAGATGCATGCTGGATAGCGGTCGATGAGTGGAGTAATAGTAGTAGATGAAGGCAGGAGTCGGTCTACTTCTCTCGGACGTGATGCCTATATACATGATCATACCTAGATATTCTCATAACTATGCTCAATTATGTCAATTGCTCAACAGTAATTTTTTCACCCACCATAGAATACTTATGCTCTCGAGAGAAGCCACTAGTGAAACTATGGCCCCCGGGTCTATCTTTATCATATTAATCTCCTACTACTTAGTTACTTCCTTTGCTCTTTACTTTGCCTTTATTTTACTTTGCATGTTTATCACAAAAATACCAAAAATATTATCTTATCATATCTATCAGATCTCACTCTCGTAAGTGGTCGTGTAGGCATTGACAACCCCTATTCTCGTTGGTTGCGATGATTTATTTGTTTTCTGCAGGTACGAGGGACTCGCACATAGCCTCCTACTAGATTGATACCTTGGTTCTCAAAAACTGAGGGAAATACTTATGCTACTTTGCTGCATCATCCCTTCCTCTTCGGGGAAAACCAACGCACTACTCAAGAGGTAGCAAGAAGGATTTCTGGCGCCATTGCCGGGGAGGTCTACGCAAAAGTCAACATACCAAGTACCCATCACATACCCTTATCTCTCGGATTACATTATTTGCCATTTGCCTCTCGTTTTCCTCTCCCACTCTTCACCCTTGCCGTTTTATTGCCCTCTCTCTCTATCCTCCATCTCTTTCTCTATTTGCCTCTTTTTGCCCGCTTGTTTTTTTTTGTTTGCTTGTGTGTTAATTTGCTTGCTTGTCACGATGGCTCAAGATAATACTAAATTATGTGACTTCACCAATACCAACAACAATGATTTTATTAGCACTCCGATTGCTCCTCTTACCGATCCTGAATCTTGTGAAATTAATACTGCTTTGCTGAATCATGTCATGAAAGATCCATTTTCCGGCCTTCATAGTGAAGATGCCGCTACCCATCTAAATAGCTTCGTTGATATGTGTGATATGCAAAAGAAGAAAGATGTGGATAATGATATTGTTAAATTGAAGCTATTTCCCTTTTCGCTTAGAGATCGTGCTAAAGCTTGGTTTTCGTCTTTGCCTAAGAATAGTATTGATTCATGGAATAAGTGCAGAGATGCTTTTATCTCTAAGTATTTTACTCCCGCTAAGATCATCTCTCTTAGAAACGATATTATGAATTTTAAGCAACTTGATCATGAACATGTTGCACAAGCTTGGGAGAGAATGAAACTAATGATACGTAATTGTCCTACTCATGGTTTGAATTTGTGGATGATTATACAAAAATTTTATGCCGGATTGAATTTTGCTTCTAGAAATCTTTTAGATTCGGCCGCCGGAGGCACTTTTATGGAAATCACTTTAGGAGAACCTACTAAACACCTAGATAATATTATGGTTAATTATTCTCAATGGCATACTGAAAGATCTACTAATAAAAAGGTGCATGCGATAGAAGAAATTAATGTTTTGAGTGGAAAGATGGATGAACTTATGAAATTGTTTGCTAATAAGAGTGTTTCTTCTGATCCTAATGATATGCCCTTGTCTACTTTGATTGAGAATAATAATGAATCTATGGATGTGAATTTTGTTGGTAGGAACAATTTTGGTAACAACACGTATAGAGGAAATTTTAATCCTAGGCCTTATCCTAGTAATCCCTCTAATAATTATGGTAATTACTACAACAATTCTTATGGAAATTATAATAATATGCCCTCTGATTTTGAATCTAATATTAAATAATTTATTACTTCGCAAAAGAATTTTAATGCTTTGATTGAAGAAAAATTGCTTAAGATTGATGAGTTGGCTAGGAACATTGATAGAATTTCTCTTGATGTTGATTCTTTGAAACTTAGATCTATTCCACCTAAGCATGATATCGATGAGTCTCTCAAAGCCATGAGAATTTCCATTGATGACTGCAAAGAAAGAACCGCTAGGATGTGTGCTAAGAAAGATGCCTTTATAAGAGCGTGTTCTTCTAGTTCCTATGAAAATAAAGATGAATATCTAAAAGTTATTGGTGTGTCCCCTATTAAATCTTTGTTTTAAAATATGAATCTTGATAATGATGGGACTGAATATGATCCACCTTTACCTAGAAGGCGTTCCAAGAATTCGGAATTTTTTGATCTTGATGCTAAAATTGATAAAAGTGGGATTGAAGAAATTAAAACCCTAGATGTTGCTAAACCCACTATTATGGATTTAAAATAATTTAACTACGAAAATTGCTCTTCATTGATTGTATTTTCTTGTTGCAATCCGTGCTAAATTCTCCTTATGCTTATAGTCAAAATAAAGCGTTTACTAAACATATCGTTGATGCCTTGATGCAATCTTATGAAGAAAAACATGAATTGGAAGTTTCTATCCATAGAAAGCTTTATGATGAGTGGGAAACAACTATTAAAATTAAAATTAAAGATCATGAATGCTATGCTTTGTGTGATATGGGTGCTAGTGTTTCCATGATTCTAAAGACTTTGTGTGATTTGTTAGGTTTCCGTGATTTTGATGATTGCTCTTTAAACTTGCACCTTGCGCATTCCACTATTAAGAAACCTATGGGAATAATTAATGATGTTATTATTGTTCCAAATAGGAATTATGTGCCCGTAGATTTTATTTTTCTTGACATAGATTGCAATCCTTCATGTCCTATTATTCTTCGTAGACCTTTCCTTAGAAAACTTGGTGCAATTATTGATATGAAGGAAGGAAATATTAGATTCCAATTTCCATTAAGGAAAGGCATGGAACACTTTCCTAGAAAGAAAATTAAATTACCTTATGAATCTATTATGAGAGCCACTTATGGATTGCCTACCAAAGATGGCAATACCTAGATCTATCCTTGCTTGTTATGCCTAGCTAGGGGCGTTAAACGATAGCGCTTGTTGGGAGGTAACCCAATTTTATTTTTATTCCTTGCTTTTTGATCCTATTTAGTAATAAATAATTTATCTAGCCTCTGTTTTTGTTGTGTTTTTTGTGTTTAATTAGTGTTTGTGCCAAGTATAACCATTGGGAAGACTTGGGGAAAGTCTTGTTACACTTGCTGTAAAAAACAGAAACTTTAGTGCTCACGAGAACTACTGCCATTTTTATTTGGAAAGTTCTATTTAGTTAATTATTTTTCATATGATTAATAGATAAATCCTCACGTCCAGCAATTTATTTTAGAATTTTGTGGGGTTCCAGATCTTGCGCTAGCTACAGATTACTACAGACTATTCTATTTTTGACAGATTCTGTTTTTCTTGTGTTGTTTGCTTGTGTTGATGAATCTATGGCTAGTAAAATAGTTTATAAACCATAGAGAAATTGGAATACAGTAGGTATAACACCAATATAAATAAATAATTAGTTCATTACAGTCCCTTAAAGTGGTCTTTTGTTTTCTTTCGCTAACGGAGCTCACGAGATTTTCTTCTTTAAGTTTTGTGTTGTGAAGTTTTCAAGCTTTGGGTAAAGATTTGAAGGATTATGGAACAAGGAGTGGCAAGAGCCTAAGATTTGGGATGCCCATGGTACCCCCAAGATAATCTAAGGACACCTAAAAGCCAAAGCTTGGGGATGCCCCGGAAGGCATCCCCTCTTTCGTCTACTTCTATCGGTAACTTTACTTGGAGCTATATTTTTATTCGCCACATGATATGTGTTTTGCTTGGAGCGTCTTGTATTATTTGAGTCTTTATTTGTTAGTTTACCACAATCATCCTTGCTGTACACACCTTTTTAGAGAGCCATACATGATTTGGAATTTGTTAGAATACTCTATGTGCTTCGCTTATATCTTTTGAGTTATATAGTTTTGCTCTAGTACTTCACTTATATCTTTTAGAGCACGGTGGTGGATTTGTTTTATAGAAACTATTGATCTCTCATGCTTCACTTAGATTATTTTGAGATTCTTAAATAGCATGGTAATTTTCTTAAAATCCTAATATGCTTGCTATACAAGATTAATAATAAAACTTTCTTATGAGTGTGTTGAATACTATGAGAAGTTTGATGCTTGATAATTGTTTTGAGATATGAAGATGGTGATATTAAAGTTGTGCTAGTTGAGTAGTTGTGAATTTGAAGAATACTTGTGTTAAAGTTTGTGATTCCCGTAGCATGCACGTATGGTGAACCGTTATGTGATGAAGTCGGAGCATGATTTATTTTTTGATTGTCTTCCTTATGAGTGGCGGTCGGGGACGAGCGATGGTCTTTTCCTACCAATCTATCCCCCTAGGAGCATGCGCTTAATACTTTGCTTTGATAACTTGTAGATTTTTGCAATAAGTATATGAGTTCTTTATGACTAATGTTGAGTCCATGGATTATGCACACTCTCACCCTTCCATCATTGCTAGCCTCTCTAATACCGCGCACCTTTCGCCGGTATCATACACCCACCATATACCTTCCTCAAAACAGCCACCATATCTACCTATTATGGCATTTCCATAGCCATTCCGAGATATATTGCCATGAAACTTTCCACCGTTCCGTTTATTATGACACACTCCATCATTGTCATATTGCTTAGCATGATCATGTAGTTGACATCGTATTTGTGGCAAAGCCACCGTTCATAATTCTTTCATACATGTCACTCATGAGTCATTGCATATCCCGGTACACCACCGGAGGCATTCATATAGAGTCATATTTTGTTCTAAGTATCGAGTTGTAATTGTTGAGTTGTAAGAAAATAAAAGTGTGATGATCATCATTATTAGAGCATTGTCCAAGTGAGGAAAGGATGATATAGACTATGATTCCCCCACAAGTCGGGATGAGACTCCGGACGAAAAATAAAAAAAGAGAAAGAAAAGAGGCCATAAAAAAAGAGAAAAGGCCCAAATAAAAAATGAGAGAAAAAGAGAGAAGGGACAATGCTACTATCCTTTTACCACACGTGTGCTTCAAAGTAGCACCATGATATTCATAGTAGAGAGTCTCTCATTTTGTCACTTTCATATACTAGTGGGAATTTTTCATTATAGAACTTGGCTTGTATATTCCAAAGATGGGCTTCCTCATATTACCCTAGGTCTTCATGAGCAAGCAAGTTGGATGCACACCCACTTAGTTTCTTTTTGAGCTTTCATATACTTATAGCTCTAGTGCATCCGTTGCATGGCAATCCCTACTCACTCAGATTGATATCTATTGATGGGCATCTCCATAGCCCGTTGATACACCTAGTTGATGTGAGACTATCTTCTCCCTTTTTGTCTTCTCCACAACCACCATTCTATTCCACCTATAAGTGCTATGTCCATTGCTCACGCTCATGTATTGCGTGAAGATTGAAAAAGTTAGAGAACACCAAAAGTATGAAACAATTGCTTGGCTTGTCATCGGGGTTGTGCATGATTTAAATATTTTGTGTGGTGAAGATGGAGCATAGCCAGACTATATGATTTTGTAGGGATAACTTTCTTTGGCCATGTTATTTTGAGAAGACATAATTGCTTTGTTAGTATACTTGAAGTATTATTATTTTTATGTCAATATGAACTTTTGTCTTGAATCTTTCGGATCTGAATATTCATACCACAATTAAGAAGAATTACATTAAAATTATGCCAAGTAGCACTCCGCATCAACAATTCTATTTTTATCATTTACCTACTCGAGGACGAGCAAGAATTAAGCTTGGGGATGCTTGATACGTCTCCAACGTATCTATAATTTTTGATTGCTCCATGCTATATTATCTACTGTTTTGGACATTATTGGGCTTTACTATCCACTTTTATATTATTTTTTGGGACTAACCTCTTAACCGGAGGCCCAGCCCAGAATTGTTGTTTTTTGCCTGTTTTAGGGTTTCGAAGAAAAGGAATATCAAACGGAGTCCAAACGGAATGAAACCTTCGGGAACGTGATTTTCTCAACAAACAAGACCCAGGAGACTTGGACCCTACATCAAGACAGAAAAGAGGAGGCCACTACGTACTCCTTCCTCCTATATATACCAACATACCCGCAAACGATCAGAGACGGAGCCAAAAACCTAATTCCACCGTCGAAACTTTCTGTATCCACGAGATCCCATTCTTGGGGCCTGTTCTGGAGCTCCGCCAGAGGGGGCATCGATCATAGAGGGCTTCTACATCAACACCATAGCCCCTCCGATGAAGTGTGAGTAGTTTACCTCAGACCTACTGGTCCATAGTTATTAGCTAGATGGCTTCTTCTCTCTTTTTGGATCTCAATACAATGTTCTCCCCCTCTCCTGTGCAGAACTATTCGATGTAATCTTCTTTTTGCAGTGTGTTTGTTGAGACCGATGAATTGTGGGTTTATGGTCAAGTCTATCTATGAACAATATTTGAATCTTCTCTGAATTCTTTATGTATGATTGGTTATCTTTGCAAGTCTCTTCGAATTATTAGTTTGGTTTGTCCTACTAGATTGATCTTTCTTGCAATGGGAGAAGTGCTTAGCTTTGGGTTCAATCTTGCGGTGTCCTTTCCCAGTGACAGTAGGGGCAGCAAGGCACGTATTGTATTGTTGCCATCGAGGATAACAAGATGGGGTTTTCATCATACTGCATGAGTCTATCCCTCTACCTCATGTCATCTTGCTTAAGGCGTTACTCTGTTTTTAACTTAATACTCTAGATGCATGCTGGATAGCGGTCGATGAGTGGAGTAATAGTAGTAGATGCAGGCAGGAGTCGGTCTACTTGTCTCGGACGTGATGCCTATATACATGATCATACCTATATATTCTCATAACTATGCTCAATTCTGTCAATTGATCAATAGTAATTTGTTCACCCACCGTAGAATACTTATGCTCTCGAGAGAAGCCACTAGTGAAACCTATGGCCCCCCGGGTCTATATTTATCATATTAATCTCCTACTACTTAGTTATTTCCTTTGCTCTTTACTTTGCCTTTATTTTACTTTGCATCTTTACCACAAAAATACCAAAAATATTATCTTATCATATCTATCAGATCTCACTCTTGTAAGTGGCCGTGTAGGGATTGACAAGCCCTATTCGCGTTGGTTGCGAGGATTTATTTGGTTTGTGCAGGTACGAGGGACTCGCGCGTAGCCTCCTACTGGATTGATACCTTGGTTCTCAAAAACTGAGGGAAATACTTACGCTACTTTCCTGCAACATCCCTTCCTCTTCGGGAAAACCAACATAGTGCTCAAGAGGTAGCATTGATCCCCATTACCCGCGCAGGAAGACGGCCGCCGAACATCCTTCACATAACAGCAACTATACTCTCCCCAATCATATCACCAAGTGTTGCGTGAGTTTTTGGGAGATCATCATCCACATGTTGATGTCCATGTACACTCGAATTGGATCCTTTCATGTTAACTCTCGGAAACAAGTGGTCAAAAGAAAAATATATATGTGGAAAACACCCGTCTCACCTTCTTGCTTACCCAAATTCTAATGATTCCTTGGCGACTGTGCGGTCGTGGCAAATCAGGAGTGGACAGGCGAATGAAAGGAAGGAAGCTAGCGGTTTCTAGGTGGATCTGGGTGGGGTAAATTGAGGAGGGCTAGTGCTGAGGTTCAATTGATGCCAACCAAATAAACAAGACAAATTTGTAGATCCTGGTACCACATTTGAGCTATAATAATTTCCACTACAACTTCTGAAATTTTCACCAAACTGAATATGATTGCACACTTTCTCAACACTTTCTCTTCTCTTCTTTTTTGCTCTTTGTTTTGATTTTTTCCACACTTTTTTTGCAACACAATAGACCGAACAACAAGACTCAGAGAAAAACAACAACAACTTTGGATAGAACTTGCTGCAAACACAAAGAGGAAAGCAAACAACTAGATCTCAGCAAACAAAGGCTTGGATTTTTTTGTGGCTTTTTGGCTTTGGACTCTAGGATGGGAAAAATAAAACTAAAAAGGATAGATCTAACAACAAAGATACAAATCCTACCATGTAAACCTTGCTCTGAATACCAAATGATGCGACACCATCTTTGGAGAAGAGGGTGTACAAGGGTAGGTCCAATCTTCATGACGTAGGATCGATAAATGGATGGGGATAACTAGCTGCCAGCTGCCGGAAAATGGAAAAATAAGATATTGTGACCCGACGTGGAGGATGCGCACCGAAGCCTACAATCCGAACATTCACCGATCCACAACCCGCAATACTACCCCACACAACCACACTCAAGTCATGGAGCGCGGGATAGGTGCAATCTTCAAGGGAAACCATGAACTCTAACCCACACAACATGATCTAGTCATGGATCATTAATTAGAAGCAATTTCTCAAGGAATGACGAGAATAAGGAAAACAAGAGCTCTTCAAAATCTCAGGGGGAGTCTATGTCTTTGGTCTTCGATAGAAATGGCAAAAGTCCCCAATGAAGGGAAGAGCTAGCCTATTTATATTAGAGAAAACCCCCCTGGATAGGTGCGGAAGCAAACTAGCTTTTGGAACCAGCTTAGGTGTGAAAGTGAACTAGCTTTGTTTGAGTAAATGGCTTCAAGACTTAATGAGGTAGCTTCTGGAAATCTCTTGTCGGAGGTGGTTGGCAGTTCCCGACCAAACATTGTTCAATGGAGTCGAACAATGTTTCCTTCAGTAGCAAACTCGAGTTCTAGAAACCTTTTGCAAGTTGGGATATCCAAATTCGTGCAAAACATTGTTTCGTCGCAATCAGGAAAATGTTTCTTCAGCAGACAACTCATTTCTTCATGAACTCCTAACTCTATTTCTTCTCCATAAAACATTGTTTTGCACGGACTAAAATGTGTTTGGCCTTCTCCAATGTTATGCCTGAGTTCAACCAATAACAAAGGAGATGAAAGTGTAGCCATGTGTTCAGGATTATAGTATAAACTTAAGTTAGTGTTCACCTGGCAATGTGTTCATTTGACACGAAATATTATGATTTCTCCTTTGATGACCAAGGATGTATAAATGGTTGTCATGTCCTCATCATCCTCCCCTCTTGAAAAGGAGTCGTCCTCGACTCAAACATGTCTATGGCTGTCATGTCCTCATCATCCTCCCGCTCTTGAGAAGGAGTCCTCCTCGACTGTAGCTAGTCATCACACAAAAGAAAATAGGCCAGTACCAAGAAGCAATGCAAAGTTTTATCAAATGCTTAAGTTTAGCTTTCCCGTTTGCGAACTTCAAATGTTTTGTTCGACTCAACAATTATTTCCATCTAACATTTCCATGGAGTGCAAACTTGGAATCAGGCACATCCATGTTCATATTATCCTCCCTCTCTTGAAGAAAAGTTTCCCTCGACTTCCTTCAGTCTACAAAATTATAGTACGGAGGCAATAAAAAAATATCTCGGCCAAGGAAAAGTTGAATCAGCCTATTGAGTTTTTAGTTTTGTTGGCTCCTTGATGGTTTTGTTATGACTACCAAAAGGGTATTATTGGATGGATGACACAGCAAACATATTTTCCTAATTTCATCGCGCCAATGCTTTAAGAGTTCATACGTGCATACCTCGGGGTGCTTCAAAATGAATGATCCCTTTTCTTTTACCTCACTAAGTACCTCCATGCCTTTTTGAAGGTCACTTACCCCACATGATGTTTCTTTGATGGTACTCCACGCACGCCATAATTGTTCATGGATCTCATCCTCCAATCGTGTAGTAGGGCAACTAAGTATGACTTTTGCATCTGCACATCCTTCAAATAAAGAGAACTTTGTGAATGGTTAGAATTGAATAGTCTTCTATCCCTTCATTTGGTGGATCACTCAGCTCTTTGATATTGTCTGTATACACTGCAAGCTCAGATTTGGTGTACTCACACATGTCACTAATCCTCTCACTTTGATGGTGTGGTATAACACTCATTTCTCTAATCTCATGTTGGATAATTTTATCCTCACATTTGGTGGACTCACTCACCTCACCTCTCTTGTCCCTCTCAATACGTGTAATTTTTGGAAGTGGGCACTCTTCCTCATAGTTGGTGGAATCACTCAAATCACTTTTCTTATCTCTCTCGATTTGTGGAATTTTTGGAAGTGGGCACTCTTCCTCGCAGTTGGTGGAATCACTCAAATTACTTTTCTTATCACTCTAAATTTGGGGAAATTTTTGAAGCGGGGCGCTTGGAAGTTGATTTGGTGTTCAATGCCTCACTTTGGTGGCAATCCGGGTGGCACCTCCTTGGGAAACACATCCCCATACTCCTGCAAATGATCAAATACAACACTAGGAAGAGTTGAGGGTAAGTCGTTAGCAGCCAAATAAACTTTCCTTGTACATGGGTACAAAGAATGGAGCATTAGGTTCTCGCCATTCCCGAATATCCCTTTTCCTAGCCATCATAACTAATCCTTGTTTTCCCGGGTGTCGTGGGTTTGTCACGGCAGATGTCCTAGAGAAAGGACTTAGTTGTGGAGCCATCACGACGGGTTAGCTTGAAGGGGTTAAAGCGGACACAAGGATGCAAGAGAGTTTATACTAGTTCGGCCCCTTCGATGAAGGTAAAAGCCTACGTCTAGTTGTGATGGAATTGATGGGTGTTTCGATGACTAGGGAGCAAATAAGCTTCGCCTATGTCTTGAGTTGTTGTCTGTCCTCCCTCAACCCCCGCCGGGTCGTCCCCTTATATACATGGGTGACGCCCGTCAGTTTACAGCGTCCCAACACCGGCTCATAGATGTGTCCGGCTTGGTCTCTACTTATTCCTAACTTACAATACAAGTTACATATTGACGCCGGTTTACGGCTACGGGCTCTCAACCAATTATGGGTCTTGAGCCCTCATCTACCTTCATGGGCTTTAACATGCTTAACTATCATGAAGCTAAACCGGCCCAGATAGGCCGGTTTACGCCCAGTAGTAATATCCCCAACATTAGGCCCCAGATTGATTTGAACAGGTTCATGTCAATCCTTAGCAGAAACTTCATTTTCAACATCTTCTTGTAGTTTGGTGAACTGCCATGATGTCATCTTCTCTGATTGCTGTAAATCGGCATGTCGTCATCTATCATAAAGAAACTATCCGTGATACCTTATTGTTTAAAAGATCCGCGATAATCGAGGCGACCGCTCTGTTTCCAAACTTGCGGCTCCTTGATTTTCGCGCCTGACCCATGCCCCTTGCTTTATAAATAGGACCGAAGGGTCATTCCTTTTTTCCCCTTCATGCCCTTCTGCTTCCTCTTCCTCGCGTCGCCCAGTCTTCGGAGCTCCGCCGCCGCCGTCGACCTCTGCACCAACCTTGGCCACTGCATCACCCTGAACGCACCAGAGCACCGCGGCGACCTTCCGCTTCTTCCTCAGCCCCAGTAAGTCTTCTATCCTTTCCATCATAGATCTGTTCTAGGGTTTCCCTGTTCTTCCCGTGTTCATCGCTTGCTTCTTGTTCATATGATAGATCCTTACACGAGTCTGTGTATCTTCGCTCTGTGTAGCGATAGTTTTTATCCTCCGTTTTCACTGTCCGGCATACTAAGAGCATAGATCTTATCCATACCTTTGCTTATTGATTCGGTACTGCTCCTTTTGGGCCTTGAATATTTATCTCCTTTATAAACATGTTCCAGATCCAAAGCTGTAGCATAATGTTGTGAAATCTATTTTTGCGTACTTACTCATCTGCAGTCTTGATTGTTCAATGCTTAGATCCGGCGGTTTAACTTTGTAGAAGAATTTTACAAACCGATATATACCATTAGTCCCCTTGTTGAACCGCCAGATATTGGTTGCTTCATGAAACTCCAGTTCAGATAGTTCTGCCTCCGGTTTAACAGTGTCCATACCAACGTATCTTGATCAAATGCATTTTTGAACCGGGATCTTCTACCTTGTAGATTCCATCATGGCCAAGCAAGTGTATGAGTGCAATTGGGTCCCTTCTCGCGTCATAGAGGATCAACTGGACGATTTAGTCCTGATTGGCGCCTTGGGCAGCAAAGATACCATCCATTGGAGGGCTCCTGGCAAAGAATGCCCCCCCACACCTCAAGAAGGAGAGGTTGTTGTTTTCGTAGATCACCTAGCTCAGGGCTTTAAACCGCCCGGTTCTAAATTTTACTAGGATGTTTTAGCCAATTTTCAACTCCATCCGCAAGACACTGGCCCCAACTCTGTTACCAATATGTGCCACTTCCAAGTACTCTGTGAGGTGTTCTTTCAAGAGGAGCCCACAATGGAATTATTCAGAGATCTTTTCCATCTAAACCGCCGTACTGAGTTTACTGATGGCTCTAATACGGAGTTGGGTGGCATGGCAATTAAGAAAAGGAAAGAGGTCACATACCCTCACGCCAAGCTGCACAGTCACCCCAAGGAGTGGAATCAGACATGGTTCTACTGCAAAGACACCTCCCCTGCTGGTGAGAATCCCTTGCCTGGCTTTCGTCCGGAGCGGCTCAGCAATACACACCCTTTTCCTCAGAGATTGACTGCCCAGGAGAGAAGCAAATATGCTCCCCAGCTGTCAAAGCTCAGAGCCTTT
Source organism: Triticum dicoccoides (assembly GCF_002162155.2). Classification (NCBI taxonomy): domain Eukaryota; kingdom Viridiplantae; phylum Streptophyta; class Magnoliopsida; order Poales; family Poaceae; genus Triticum; species Triticum dicoccoides. The sequence continues at coordinate 516,836,547 of NC_041382.1, read as the reverse complement.
ATGGCCAACGGTTTAACCGGTCTTGATCTTGCTCGCTGTTGGATATCATGGAGCATATTGCCCCTTAGTCAGCGCTCCAGTTTGATGTGAGAGTATACTGATAATGTTGATGACCCACTGCGACATTCAAAACTCCAACTCTCTGGTGAAGAAATCACAGAGGATGTGCGCAAGATACTGAATGAACCGGAACATGTCTGCGCTAGAACCGGCCTGCTTCCCTTCGGTGCCACCAACAAACCGCTAGCTGTAAGACTTTGATTTTTTTCTTTGCTGAATCTGTTATTGACATGTCTGGTCATTGTTTGTAAAATCAGTGTCTGCATAATCAGGGCGATGATCCGTTTTGGAGCAAAAAGCTGCCGCAGGAGAAACCAGAGAAGGCAGACAAACCGGAAAGAGCAATCCGGCAAAAAACTAAAGCTGTGAAGAAGACTGCCCACAGGAAAAGAACCACTGCGTCTTCTAATCCGGCCCCTGATGATGAGGTGGATAATCCGGACTTTGAGGTAGAGCTTGACTCACTTGGTTTACTTTTCATGCGTCTTATTGATGATGATATTTGTCAGGATGATGTCGAAGCCAGCCACGCGGATGTTGTCAAGGTAATTATTCTCTCTTCCGATTCAGAAACTTTGCCTTCACAAAAAATCCGTCAGGCAAACCGGAAAGTTAAATTTTCTCATCCTCTTGCTTATTTGGATCCTAAACTTCTTATGAAGACTCAACAACACGAGGCTCGCCGCACCACCCGGCACAGCGGCCAGGTAGTTAGATCCGCCGGTTTACCGAACAGTCTGGTTCGGAAATGTCATTCCGAGGTCTCTAACTCGCCTATCAGTGCTTGTCCTAAAGCGGGCTGCTTTCGTCAACCTTTTAATCCGTCTGACTCCGATTATCAGGTTATTTCCCACTCATCTTCTAGCGAGCCATCGGCTACTCAGCTCCCACCGCTCAAAACGGTGCTTGGGTAAGCTATATTTATCGTGATGTTTGCAGTATATTGCCTTAGATCATATGCTATATTTAATTTTGTTATTCTTTTCAGGGCCAAACCTGGGCTGAGCAAGAAGGCCCGCCTGGATAAAGCGGCCGAAGAAGTTGTCATTCTTGAACCAGGCACGACACCCAATCTTGAAGCAGCTGTCCCTGAAGATATTCCCAATGATCCACCACAGCCAGATGATGATCTTACCGCTGAAGAGAGACCTACTGATACCTCAGGTCCTATCCATCAGCCCACAGGTTCCCTCCGGATTGAAAGCTCCACCGGTCCAGCAAAATCTATTGATCAGCCAACAGCTCCAGTGCAAACTGGCGGTACCAAGGATGATGAAGTTGTCATTACTGGCACTGGTCATACTGAGCCAAGCAATCCTGTGGCTTTATCCAAACATTCTGCCAAGGAAGAATTTGCTGCTTTTGGCAAAGGCAAGTGGAACGCTGATCTGACGGCTTACGCTGCTCTGAACGCCCAAGATATCCATTCCGGCTATCTAAACTGGCTGTATACCAGCCGTGACTACGAAGCCGGTCTGGTTAATATGATGAAAGATAAATATGAGGTAACTTCCATATGCTCCTTCCTGCTTGTATGCTTTGATTCTTGCTGACTCTCCTAACCCCTAAGGGCCGATTTGAAATATTCTTTCAAACCGGGACTTAATAATATGAATCCTGATGCTTTGAAATTTGCTGATGTAATCCCCAAGGGCCGGTTCAACTTAGCGTAGTTAAACCGGTACTTTAAGTAATTGAAACTACCGCATCAGAATACATATGATCAAATAGCCATTAGCCCCCAAGTGCCAAGTTGAAAACTTGTATTGAGCTTGGGACTTTGTAAACAATTTAAAGATGAAGATCGAATATGCATTAGCCCCCAAGTGCCAAGTTGAATACTTGTATTGAGCTTGGGACTTTGTAAACAATTGAAAGATGAAGATCGAATATGCATTAGCCCCCAAGTGCTAAGCGCATAACTTGTTATGCGGTTGGTACTTGAATCCTTCTATCTATTTGTTGAAACATGTATCTGTATGCCTGCAGGCGGAGCTAAAGGCGAAAGAAAGCCAAGTCATCGATCTGCGAGAAAACCTGAAAACCCAACAGGCTGAAACCTCCAAAGCAAAAGAGGAATTGGCCAGTGCCTTAAGTGCCATGGAAAAACTTAAGGAGAACTTCAAGAAGAAACGGGCGGATTGGGCCACTGAAAAGTCCGCTTTGACCAAACGAGCAGAGGATGCCAAGGCTGCATTAAAACCAGTGATAGATGAACTGACGAGCATAAAGCGGCACATTCATGCCATGACTACTGCTATCTTTGGTAAGCCGGCTTGCCTTCTGAATTGGTTCTGCCTTCTTATAGAGCCACCGGTTTATTAACCCTTTATGGTATTTCAGGGACACGCATTGGTCACTTGGGGTCAGATGTGCGGAAGAAATTGAGAGCCGCCTATACCTTGGTTGAAAAATTGTATACTGGTGCCCAGCGGATCATCTGTACCGCGTCTCATAACAAACCGGCGCCCACTTTGATTCAAGATACTTTGATGAAACTGTCAGTGCTTCCTACCCGGGTTGAAGAGCTGAAGAAATCTGCTGCTCGAACCGGTGCAATCAATGCTTTAATCCGGGCAAAAGCCTGGGTGCCGGATTTTGATCCTATTGAAGCGGCTCAGGGTTATCCCAGTTTGAAGGAAGACGGGTCAGAATTTGGTGAAGCAGATCTGTGAGCCATAAATCGGGAGGTACATCCGCTGGCTTGTCAACTGGTTGAGGAAGCAGATTTGTCTCATTATCAAGCCCAATATGACAGCCAGAACAAGCGAATAGCTGCACAAATCCATGAATCGGAAAACCTGATCCCTCCAATCCGTAAGCATACTTATGCTCCCGACATTGACCCATCTTTGCTAATCCATGACGAAGCTGTTTTTCAAGCACTGATGGGAATCGACTGGATAACTGTGGATTTCCAGCCACTGGGTAGAGAAACGGAAGCTGAAGCGGCGCAGGATGACCCACAACCATCAGGCCAGGCCGGTGGCCAAGCTTAAACCGGAAGCCGGTTTTAAAACTGTCTCTCCTTTGTGAAAAAAAATTATGTTATTATGGGCACCATGTTGCCTTGTAATAGGCTAGCTGATACCTTTGATGTTGATATGCCTTCGTGCATAACTTGTTCTTCATGTGGTAATGAACTTTCCAAAATACTTTCTGCCACCATTGAGTGTGAAGTTGGCTTGGCCAATCTTGAAGCGGAGCTTTTGCAAACCCACACTGTTGGAGGAAATAACAACTCCTGTATATGTATATGACACTGGCTACAATGTAAACCGTGCCGGGTTATAATGAACACCGTGTTACTCCATAAGAGGATGTTAACAACAAGGATCAAACCGGACAAATAGTCTCCGGATTGACGTGAACTGTGTTCCGTCAATTGATTGGTTAAAAAACTTTGTCAGTTTAAGGGACACAATAAAAAGCAAAAAAAAAACCTTCAAAGAAAAGTATGAAGCAAAAACAACGACAAAAACGTTTGCCAAAAAATATTTATTTAAGCTGATCAAATGGCGTAACCATGGCCAAACACGACCAAGCTCCCGTTAGGTGTAACTATGGTTCTAGTTAGCCAGGTCCCCAAGTGATTCTTGTGGCATTTATGCCAACCAAATGGCGTGGTCATGGTTCGGGTTCGACCAAGCCCCCAAGTGATTCTGTGGCCTTAGGCCGATCAAGAGGCATGACTGGTTCAGACATGACCAAGTCCCCAAGTGATCTGGTGGCTTTCGCCTATCAAGAGGCATGGTATTGGTTCGGACACGACCAATCCTCCAAGTGATATAACACGATGCTTTTAGCAAAGCGAACTCAAGGGGTAAACCGGAGGCCGCTTTAGAGCAACTCCGCGTAACCTCACATGATGTAAAAGAACAGATACCCCGCTTTAGCTGAGGTTCCGGTTTATTATACTTAATCATAATATATAGATTGTATGTACATAAGTATAGCCAATGGCTCAGGTATAGTAAGGCCGAAGATGAGCTATATTCCATGGCCTGTTAGTCTCTTCCTCTGATGTACGTGAGTCCTTATGCTCTCGAATATCGATCAGATAGTACGACCCGTTGTGCAGATTCTTGCTGACCACGAAAGGCCCCTCCCAAGGTGGGGATAGCTTATGCATATCAGTCTGATCTTGGATGAGCCGAAGCACCAAATCTCCTTCCTGGAAGGCTCTGGTTCTGACTCGGCGACTGTGATAACGACGAAGATCCTGCTGGTAAATCACCGACCGGGCGGCTACGATGTCACGCTCTTCATCCAACCGGTCCAAAGCATCTTGCCGTGCTGTCTCGTTGTCCGCTTCAACATAAGCCGTGACACGAGGTGAGTCATGACGGATATCGCTGGGGAGAACCGCCTCCGCACCATAAACCATGAAGAACGGTGTGTATCTTGTTGATCTGTTGGGTGTTGTATTGATGCTCCATAACACAGATGGTAATTCTTCTACCCAACAACCCGGCGTTCTCTGCAAAGGAACCATGAGCCGGGGCTTGATGCCTCTTAAGATCTCTTGATTAGATCTTTCTGCTTGACCATTGGACTGTGGATGTGCCACTGATGAAACGTCGAGCCGGATGTGCTCCCGTTCGCAGAACTCCTTCATAGCACCTTTGGATAAATTGGTACCATTATCTGTGATAATACTGTGCAGAAAACCAAACCGGAAAATCACCTTTTTGATGAACTGAACCGCTGTGGCCGCATCACACTTGCTAACAGGTTCTGCCTCCACCCACTTTGTAAGCTTGTCCACCGCCACCAGGAGGTGGGTCTTCTTATCTTTGGACCTTTTGAAAGGCCCAACCATATCCAGCCCCCAAGTCGAAAACGGCCAAGTAATTGGAATCATCCTCAATTCTTGAGCCGGTACATGAGCACGTCTTGAAAACCTTTTGCAACCATCACATCGTCTGACCAGATCCTTCGCATCAGCATGAGCAGTTGACCAATAGAAACCATGGAGAAACGCCTTAGCCACCAGAGACTTTGAACCGGCATGGTGACCACAATCTTCTTCGTGGATCTCCCGCAAAATTTCACGGCCTTCTTCAGGAGACACGCAACGTTGAAAAGCTCCTGATACACTACAATGATGCAACTCACCATTGATGACAGCCATGGACTTGGATCACCGGATTATCTGCTGGGCCAGAATCTCATCTTTTGGCAACTCGCCCTGGTTCTTGTACGCCAGATAAGGAAGCGTCCAATCTGGAATAACATGAAGAACTGCCACCAATTGAGCCTCCGAATCAGGAATGGCCAAATCCTCTTCACCAGGGATCTTCACCGATGGGTTGTGCAGTACATCCAGAAAAAACATTGGGTGGGACCGGTTTGCGCTGAGAGCCCAGCCGGCTTAAAGCGTCCGCCGCTTCATTTTTCCGCCGGTCCACATGGTCCACCTGATAGCCTCTGAAATAACCTGCAACAATATCCACCTCACGACGATATGATGCCATGAGTGGGTCCTTGGAGTCCCAAGTGCCAGACACTTGCTGAGCCACAAGGTCCGAATCACCGAAGCACTTAACTCGACTTAGATTCATCTCCTTAGCCATCCGAAGACCATGGAGCAAGGCTTCATACTCAGCTGCATTGTTAGTACAAGGGAACATTAAACGGAGAACATAACAAAACTTATCACCTCGTGGGGAAGTTAATACGACTCCAGCCCCCGAGCCTTCCAACTGCCTGGATCCGTCAAAATGGATGGTCCAATACGTATGATCCGGCTTTTCTTCAGGTGCTTGCATTTCCGTCCAATCATTGATGAAATCAACAAGCGCTTGAGACTTAACAACTGTCCGAGGCACATATTTCAAACCGTACGGCCCCAGCTCTATAGCCCACTTTGCAATCCGGCCAGTTGCTTCCCGGTTCTGGATGATATCTCCCAAAGGAGCAGAACTGACCACAGTAATTGGGTGCCCTTGGAAGTATTGCTTAAGCTTCCGGCTTGCCATAAAAACTCCGTACACCAGCTTCTGCCAATGTCGATACCTTTGCTTGGACTCAATGAGTACCTCGCTGATATAATAGACCGGACGTTGAACCGGATGCTCCTTACCTGCCTCCTTTCATTCCACCACAATAGCCACGTTGACCGCACGAGTGTTAGCAGCAACATATAGCAGCAACGGCTCCTTGTCAATGGGAGCGGTGAGCACAGGCGGATTGGCCAATTGCCGCTTTAAGTCCTGAAATGCTTCATCAGCAGCAGAACTCCAGACGAACTGATCCGTCTTCTTCAGGGCCAAGAGCCAGCAATCTGCTGGAGGGGAACCGGGCGGAAGCCCCTGGGACTGGTGCGCCGGTTCAACCCCGTCAGCTGGACCCACCTCGTCCAAACACCGTTATACCTCAGGATGCTTTAACACCTCCGGGTCACTACTCCAATCCAATGGACAATCTTGTTGCCGCTGCTGCACGACTGGAGGCCATTCCAGTTGAGGGTTTCTCGCCGCAGGCAGTAGAGACGCGACGGGTCAAGGAACTTCTGAGGACAGCTTTGGCCCAACAGGAAGCGTACTCGTACAGCCGCGACCGGATCCACTCGACCCCCCGTCCAAGCCGGAGGTATAGCAGACATATGGATGAACCAGCAGTGTCGAGTAATGAACGGCGTGGAGCACCCCGTGGTAACAACCCGACGGGTGGAGCTGATGACGCTCAGGAAGTGGTGAACCGGGCCTGAGCGCGCAGGGAGGCCGAGTTAGCCACACGACATCAGGCTCGGTAGCTCACGCCGGTTCGTCCAACCATTTCGATCGAAACTGGTGTTACTTCTAGTTCTTTGGGGGTGCCTTGCCTCGTCCCCCACTTTACGCAACGTGCGCCTGCCCAAGGATTTCAATGGCCCACGCAAGGTAGCAAATTATACGGCGGATCAACCACCAGAGACATGGGTAGAGAGCTATGAGATGGCCATGGAGATGCTTGATGTGGATGACACGGCGTGTGCGAAATACTTCACCATGATGCTTGAAGGAACGGCCCGTACTTGGTTAAAAAGGTTGCCCGCTAATTCTATCAGCTCATGGGGCCAATTACGAGCCCGGTTTATCAACAATTTCAAGGATACCTGTAAACAGCCTATGTCGATAGTGGACTTATGCTGCATGCGTCCAGGAGGAAGGAGAGTCAAGGACTCATTGGGTGCGCCGGGTTTCACAAGTGTTGCACTCCTCAGACCGCATCAACGCTGACACCGTGGTATTAACCCTAGAAGGCAACTGCCGGTTTGGGCCCCTGAAGTTGAAATTGGGACGGATGAAGCGTCATTGCACCGACATGGGGACCCTCATGGCCACTTTGGTAAAATATGCTGACTCTGATAGTACCAAGGATCCCGAATCTGATGATGACAAGACACGGAAGGGGAAGAAGAACAGCAGCTCCAAAGGTCAGCAGCATCACTGGGTAGGCAATGGCGGAGGAGGCAAGCGTAAAGCGGATGGCAACATGGATTTTGTGGCTAATACCAACGTACAGGACAATGGCCAGTGGCGCAAGGGTAGGCCGAAAAATCATAGTGGAGCACCCAACCCCAACCCAAACCGCCTGAACTATCTGCTAAGCCAGCCCTGTCCAAAACATGGGACGAAGGAGGAGCCAGCAAACCACCTTTGGAAGGATTGCTTTATTATGCAGGAGTTCAAGAATTCTAATAATTTCCGGTATGATCAAGGATTTGGCGGTGGCTCAGGGTCCGGGCCGGGTTACGGTGGAGGAAGTTCCGGTTCAGGATTTAATGGTAATCCGGGCGGACATAATGGTCAAAATAGTCAGAACAACCAGGGTGGTTACAACAACAGCAGCAACAGTCAGGTTACCAAAGCAACCCAAAGCAGTTGAGTAGTGGGCAGTACCATGTCTTTACCACTAGCTTGGACAAGCGAGACCGGAAGGTTCAGAGGCGGGCAGTCAACTCTGTTGAACCGGCCACACCACGTTATCTACGTTGGTCTGAACAGCCAATCATATGGAGCAGAGAGGATCACCCACTCCAGATCAATAATCCGGGTCAGTTGGCTCTGGTGGTGGCGCCTCAGGTGGGAGGTTATAAGTTCACCAAGGTGCTCATGGATGGAGGGAGCAGCATTAACATCCTATACTATGAGACCTTCCATCGTATGGGACTAACAGATAAGAATCTCAAACCGTCCAATATAGTATTCCACGGTGTAGTGCCTGGCAGATCAGCATATCCCGTTGGTAAGATAGCTCTTGAAGTGGCCTTTGGGGGTGATCATGATTCCAGGTCGGAGACATTAACGTTTGAAGTGGTGAAAATCCAAAGTCCATATCATGCCATGTTTGGGCGTCCGGCATACGCCAAGTTTATGGCTCGACCCTGTTATGTGTATTTGCAGCTCAAGATGCCGGGTCACAAGGGGACAATAACGGTTCACGGAAGCCACAAAATCGCTTTGGAATGCGAGGAAGGAGATGCGGCTTATGCAGAGTCGGTTTGTGCCACCGAGGAGTTGAAGTACTATAAAGACAATGTTGATCCGGTGGACATGACTCCGTTGAAGAAGCCAACTACGGAGCATGATCCGGCCCTGAAGTTTAAATCGGCAGCAGAAACTAAGCTTGTTAACTTCGTACCTGGCGATTCGTCCAAGCAGTTCAGCATTAGTGCCAACTTGGATCCGAAATAGGAAAGCGCGCTCATCGAGTTCATCTGTGAGAACCGGGACATTTTTGCATGGAAACCCTCTGACATGCCAGGTGTACCGAGGCAACTCGCTGAGCACACACTTAATGTGGATCCTAAATACAAACCGGTGAAACAGTTCCTCCGCCGGTTTAACGAAGAAAGACGCAAGGCGATTGGAGAAGAGGTAGCCAGGCTCTTAGTAGCTGGTTTTATTGTTGAAGTTTTTCACCCTGAGTGGCTTGCCAATCCGGTGCTAGTCCTTAAGAAGAACGGCACCTGGCGTATGTGTGTGGATTACACAGATCTTAATAAGGCTTGTCCAGCAGATCCTTTTGCCCTCCCCCGTATTGATCAAATCATTGATGCTATGGCGGGTTGTGAGCGTTTAAGTTTTTTGGATGCATATTCTGGCTATCATCATATCAAAATGGCAGTTAAGGACCAAGAGAAGACGGCATTCATAACTCCCTTTGGAGCCTTCTGCTATGTGTCTATGCCCTTTGGGCTCAAAAGTGCCCAGGCAACTTATCAACGGTGTGTAAAAAATTGTCTTCACAAGCAGATTGGCCGTAATGTACATGCTTACATGGATGATATCATGGTTAAATCCAGGGAGAAGGAGACTCTGGTTGATGATTTGAAGGAAACCTTTGATAACCTAAGGACGTACAAGATGATGCTTAATCCGGACAAGTGTGTCTTTGGTGTACTAGCGGGCAAGTTATTGGGTTTTCTGGTGTCCAACAGGGGAATTGAGGCTAATCCGGAGAAGATCACAGCCATCACCTCCCTGGCTAAACCAAAGTGTATCAATGATGTTCAACGCCTGGCAGGCCGGATTGCCGCGTTAAGCCGGTTTATCAGCCGCCTTGGTGAGAAGGCGATCCCTTTGTATCAGATGTTGAAGAGTGAAGCGCTGCTTGTGTTCCGGTCATGAATATTCCAACCCGGTTAGGCAGATCAGAGGGGTCCGGAATACTGTCACCATTGGAACAGCTCTCAATCCGGCCATCTTGTAGCTGATAAAGAGATTCGGTTTCTCCGGTCGAAAAGTCGTCACCAGAACAAATGGTAGTTGCCCCGCGAAGCTCCGATCCATCCTCATAACTCCCTCCATGGATCATTCCCACGAAAGCACGCTTCATGGCCGGTTTAATCCGGGCGGATAGCGCACATTGAGCCGTCTCGACGAGGTCGGTGCAGATGTCTGGCTCAAGGCCCGGTTCACCGATCTTGCCAATGAAAACGTGAATGCTACCAAAGGGGACCCGGTACCCATACTCAATTGAGCCGGCCTCGGGGCCCCAGCCTGCGTCGTCGATGTAAAGTTTGCCGCGACGACCCTTAGTCATCCGGCCTACAGCGTAGCCCTTGAGTCCTTCAAAGCGGCCCTCCAAGAACCGGAAACCATCGTGCGATGGCCCCATGGTGGGCGCCAACTGTCGTGGGTTTGTCACGGCAGATGTCCTAGAGAAAGGACTTAGTCGTGGAGCCATCACGAAGGGTTAGCTTGAAGGGGTTAAAGCGGACACAAGGATGCAAGAGAGTTTATACTAGTTCGTCCCCTTCGATGAAGGTAAAAGCCTACGTCTAGTTGTGATGGAATTGATGGGTGTTTTGATGACTAGGGAGCAAATAAGCTTTGCCTATGTCTCGAGTTGTTGTCTGTCCTCCCTCAACCCCCGCCGGGTCGTCCCCTTATATACATGGGTGACGCCCGTCGGTTTACAGCGTCCCAACACTGGCTCATAGATGTGTCCGGCTTGGTCTCTACTTATTCCTAACTTACAATACAAGTTACATATTGACGCCGGTTTACGGCTACGGGCTCTCAACCAATTATGGGTCTTGAGCCCTCATCTACCTTCATGGGCTTTAACATGCTTAACTACTGATGAAGCTAAACCGGCCCAGATAGGCCGGTTTACGCCCAGTAGTAATATCCCCAACACCGGGGCTTGGTTATATTTGGTTGTGGAGCTTTTGGCTGTGGACACACTCCCTCACTAAGTTGGTGGCTCACTCTTTGTGTATGTTCACTCTCTCCCTTTTCTTTCCTTTTCTTTTCATCTCATAAAGATAGAGTTCCTCGGGTGTCATGGGCAGCCAAGTGAACTCCTCTATGGACAAAACATAAGCGATTCACACGCCCGCTGATTTGCGCATCATGGTCATGCAGCCACGGTCATCCAAGAAGCAAGTGACAAGCGTGCATCGGCATCACATCACACTCAACATCATCCTGATATGTCCCTACTGAAATTGGTATTCGCCCGCTGCTAATCACCTTAATTGCGCCACAATCATTTAGCCATTGCATGCGGAATGGATGTGGGTGACATTTTGTTTGCAATTGAAGCTTCTTGACCATCTCCGTGCTTGCAATCTTGTTGCACCTGCCACTATCAACAATCACTCCACATATCTTTGAGTTGATAAGGAAACGGGTGTCGAAAAGATAATGTTGATGCCCCTTTTCCTCCTCCACAACCTGGGCATTAAGGGAATGACATACAACCAAAGCTTCACCATCAAGTTCTTCATGAGATGAAACAGTGCATCATACTTACCAACCTTTCTCCTCTTCCACTTCATCATTTCCACCTTCAAGATCAGTTTTAGACTCCCATTCACCTTGTTCATTGATGATCAGAGTTCTTTTTCTCGAACATTCTGAAGAAATATTACCTCTTTCTTTGCACTTGTGGCATTGAATGCCATTGTTGTGTGTAGAACTCTTTTCTGGAGGTGGAGTGGAGGTTACTCCTGCTGCAGTAGATGATGACCTCTTTCTTGATTGCGAATACCAGGTGAGGAAGCGGTCGAGGTATGTAGGTGGCTAGGTGGTGCACCCTCAAACTGAGAACCGTATGGCTGTTGTGGTCGCTGCCATGAGCGTGTGGTGGTGCGACCTTGGAAAACACAAGTACGACTGTCACGCATATTCTTCTTCTCAACTCGTATAGCTTGATGAACCACATCTTATAGTGTATCATAAGGAAACATCTCCACAAAATCTGATATTTCATCATTCAGCCCATTTAAAAATCTCACCATCTTCGCCTCATCACTTTCACGGGTCCTTCTCTGAATTAGCACCACCTCCATCTCTTTATAGTACTCCTCAATAGTGCGGGAACCTTGAGTGAGCTCCTGCAACTGCTTGTACAATTGCCTCTCATAATATTGCCTCTCATAGTATGATGGAACAAAACGATGCCTCGTGACTTGCTTCATCAAAGTCCAGTTGCGGATATAATTATTGCCCAACATCAACTGATCGTCTTATAGCTGATTCGACCATGTAAGAGCATAACCAAACAACTCCATAACAACAAGATCAACTCTCTTGGCTTCAGAAAACCATGGATGCGAAAGATTTATCGCACTTCTCCTCCCACCCAATATATGTATCTAGATCCTCTTTTCCCATGAAGGATGGCACGTGTAGCTTCACTCTCGCTTGGTTGTCACGGTCATCTTGATCACGAGGTCATAAAGATGACCGTTGCGACCAAAAATGTCACCATGATGAGGCAGGGAGAAGGGTTCATAGTCCCCCATGCCTTCATCTTCATCACCATGCTCGGAAAGATCTTCAAGGGAGATGTCATCCCCATCATGTGCAGCTCGTCGCCGGTGATCAGCGGCAAACCCACGATGGTCATGACCCTGCCCATCAGCTTCTCCTCCATGCAGCCCACCCGCACGGGGGCAGCAAAGTCGCCATGCCTCCGTTCAGCACCAACAACAGGGGCGCCATCGGCAGCAGCTCCTGCCAGTCTTCCACGACCATCGTGGCGATCCTGGTTTCCTTGACATCATCGGTTGTCAGCGGCCGGTGAGGCAGCGGGGCTGTGTTGATGGTGATCCCAATTACCGGCGACAGGAAGATGGCCGCGGAACATCCTTCGCATAGCAGAAACTATACTCTCCTCAATCATATCACCAAGTATTACGTGAGTTTTTGGGAGATCATCTTCCACATGTTGATGTCCATGTACACTCGAATTGGATCCTGTCATGTTAACTCCCGGAAACAAGTGGTCAAAAGAAAAATATATATGCGGAAAACACTCAGCTCACCTTCTTCCTTACCCAAATTCTAATGATTCCTTGGCGGCTGTGCGGTGGTAGAAAATCAGGAGTGGACGGGCGAGTGAAAGGAAGGAAGCTGACAGTTTCTAGGTGGATCTGGGTGGGGTAAATTGAGGAGGGCTAGTGTTGAGATCCAATTGATGCGAACCAAATGACCAAGACAAATTTGTAGATCCTTATACCACGTTTGAGCTGCAATACATGCCACTACAATTTCTAAAAAATTTCACCAAACTGAATATGATTGCACACTTTCTCTTCTCTCTTTTTTTGCTCTTCGTTTTGCTTTTTTGCACTCTTTTTTTGTAACACAATAGATCCAACAACAAGACTCAAAGAAAAACAACAACAACTTTGGATAGAACTTGGTGCAAACACAAAGAGGAAAGCAAACGACTAGATCTCAGCAAACAAAGGCTAGGATTTTTTGTGGCCTTTTGGCTTTGGACTCTAGGATGGGAAAAATCAAACTAAAAAGGATAGATCTAGCAACAAAGATACAAATGCTACCATGTAAACCTTGCTCTGAATACCAAATGACGCGACACCGTCTTTGGAGAAGAGGGTGTACAAAGATAGGTCCGATCTTCACGGCATAGGATCGATAAATGGATGGGGATAACTAGCTGCAAGAGGCCAGAAAATGGAAAATAAGATATTATGACCTGACGAGGAGGATGCTCACCGAAGCCTGCAATCTGAGAATTCACCGATCCAAAACCCACAATACTACCCCACACAACAACACTCAAGTCATGGAGCGATATGTAAGGGAAACCACGAACTCTAACCCACACAACACGATCTAGTCGTGGATCACAAATTAGGAGCAATTTCTCAAGAAATCATGAGCATAAGGATAACAAGAGCTCTTCAAATCTCAGGAGTAGTCTATGTCTTTGGTCTTGGATAGAAATGGCAAAAGTCCGCAACGAAGGGAAGAGCTAGCCTATTTATATTAGGGACAACCCCCTTGGATAGGTGTGGAAGCAAACTAGCTTCTGGAATAAGCTTAGATGTGAAAGTGAACCAGCTTTGTTTGACTAAATGGCTTCAAGACTTAATGAAGTAGCTTATGGAAATCTCTCGTCGGAGGTGGTTGGCAGTTCCCGACCAAACATTGTTCACTGGAGTCAAACAATGTTTCCTTCAGTAGCAAACTTGAGTTCTGGAAACCTTCGCAAGTTGGGATATCAAAATTCATGCAAAACATTGTTTCGTCGGAATCAGAACAATGTTTCTTCAGCAGACAACTCATTTGTTCATGAACTCCTAACTTTGTTTCTTTGCCATATAACATTGTTTTGCACGGACTGAAATGTCTTTGGCCGTCTTCGGTATTGCACCCGAGTTCAACCAATAACAAAGGAGATGAAAGTGCAGCCATGTATTCAAGATTATAGTATAAACTTAAGTTAGCGTTTACCTGGCAATGTGTTCATTTGCCACAAAATATTATGATTTCTCCTTTGATGAACAAGGATGTATAAATGGTTGTCATGTCCTCATCATCCTCCCCCTCTTTAAAAGGAGTCATCGTCGACTCTAACAGGTCTATGGCTGTCATGTCCTCATCAAAAGCCGAGGACACAACAGTTACCCAGGTTCGGGCCACCTTGTGTTGTAAAACCCAACTCCTGCTTGGTTGGGATTGCTTGAGGGAGAGAGGGTACAATGGTGTGTCTCTGGTTCGTGAATTGTATTCTCTCTATGGAGACAACCTGCCCTCCTTTTACATCATGCCTCTAGTCCTATTCCCCTGAAAACACTTGGCGAGAAGGGTTGCCACAACAGCCAGTTTGAAGGGGGATAGGAGCACAATCTATCCCGACTAAATGTGGTCTTCTCCTACAAAGCTCCCATCAATGACATGTCAGTGGGCTCAGGAATGACCTACACCCTGGCACACCCGTCCTCTTGGTCTTCTTGCACCGATAAGGCAACCTTTGGGGATTGCCTTGGGAATCGGTAGCTGGTCTTGCTCCCTTAACGCAAAAGAGGAAAGCCACCTCATCCATGCTGGCTCGCACGGTCCTGCTATCCTTCATCACCACGTGTGTCACCCATATGATGCGCACAGGCCCACAAGGCCGGGCAGAGCTGCCCTCGAGCTATTCGCCTTGGGAGTACGGCCTCGAGAGGCCGCCTCAAGAGAGAGCCTCACGTGGCTCCTGGTGGCACCACCCGGTCGACTCAGGATTGCTGGTAACATGGGCCCCATGAGGTGAGGGCCTCGCAAGTTGTCTTGCTTGTGAAGCATGCTGGTGGGCCATCTGCTAGTCCCTTGGTATGCGTCGCATCCTGGGCTGCAGGCAGACAGGCCTGGGTACCCTTGGTCCCACGGGCCCGACAATGTTCCATGGTACACAATCAGCATTATGCCACATGTTTGATTTTCCGGCGCATTTTAGGCCTCGTTTGCTATATTTAAGCCATTTTTGGCATTTATCATGCATTTAGTGCATACATATCAAATCCTAGACGCAACTGCATGTGCTGATGAAAGGGGTGAGGATTTGTGTTTGATCTGGGAGCATCCAACCACTACAAAAAAACACTTCCGTGATAATACATGTTTGTCGCAATAGGTCACGTTTTTTGTCATGCATGTACATCCATGATGATTTTATGACAGAATCAAGATAGTCATACCTGTGCTGTCATAGAAGTGTTCTGAAAGTGTGTTATATCAACTAGAGGGGGGTGAATAGGCGATTTATACAAATTCGTCACTTAGGAATTTCACAGTGAGGAAATTCCGAAGTCACGAACAACTAGCAGTGGAATAAGTACTCAGATGCAAGCATAACAGAGCAGTAGCATAGTCATCATGATGAAATGAAAACAAGCACTGAGTACAAGTAGCGTAAACACAAGATAGCAGGCTGAAGACAAAGTGACTGAAGAAATAGGATTGAGTAAATTGAGAAAGTCTTCAGTCAAAGTCTTCAATCAGTAACGATCAAATACTTCAGCATATGAATGAGGAAATGAAAGGGTTGAGGAAATAGAACTAGTAGCTCGGTGAAGACAGTGATTTGGTAGACCAGTTCCAACTACTATGACAGTCATACGTCTGGTTGGAGCGGCTAGGTATTTAAACCTGAGAACACACAGTCCTCACTGTATTCTCCTCAGAGATCAGAAGATCTTCGTCTCTGTCACTGAAGAAATTGACTGAACTGTATGAGATTTCCAATGGCTTCACTCGAAAGGATTGGTAGGTGTAGGATTTTGAGTTGAGCATCACTTGGAAACTTTTCCTTAGTTTTACCTCCACCCCCTTTAACAGTACGGTGTTTCCTGTGACTCAAGAAGGAGAAAATGAAACTACGAAAACAAAAGTCTTCACGCTTCATATTCCTCGTATGAATACCAAGTATTCAAGGTCACACCAATTTCTTCACTTTCAAAGTCTTCAGAAAGCCAAAGTATTTAGTTGAAGACATTCATTTTTAGGGGTCGACTTTCTCTGTAGATATCAAACTCCTCATAGACTTATAGACCTGTGTACACTCACAAATGCATTAGTCCCATACCTATAAGTCTTCAATACACCAAAATCACTAAGGGGCACTAGATGCACTTACAATATCCCCCTTTTTGGTGATTGATGACAATATAGGTAAACTTTTCAACGGGGATAAACATATGAAGTGTAAATACCGATATTTGAGTTGAACTTGATAATAATTCAACTTGAACATATCGTTGATCGGGTCATGGTGCCACTGAATCGAGATCTTCCCCAGTGCAACCACATTTTCCTTTGTGGGGAGGCCTTTATTCGGTCTCTCATCATGCCTATGGTCGGTGCCTCCAATGAGGGAAGGTTATGGGTGTGCGTTACCCTGGACCGGTAAGCAGACATAACCTTGTGTGCCCGTTGTTGTTATGGTACCTTGTCCCTGTTTGGGACCGTTTATGTTTTGCCATGACGGTGGCCATTGGTGTCTTTGGTAGACACGGGGCAACCCATGACTTAGCCCAGTGGGGAGTTAGTCGGAGTGGCCGGGAGAGTGTCATGGCAATGGAGGGGTTCTGTCGGAATGCCGTTGGTCCACCCGAATGGGAGTGTGAGGCCATGGGTTCCGAGGTGTGGGTACAATGCGCTACCTTTGCAGTGTGTATTTAATCTGTCGATAGCCGAGTCCATGGTTACAGACAAGCTCGAAACTAGGTCACACCATGGATCAATGTTTAAATAATTTTGCACACTAAGATAATAACCTTGCACTATTGGAGAGAGGATGGTTGAGAAATCATCTTGATGCTGAGGACAAGTTGTTGGCCAGTTGGTGATCTGAGTATGATCATGTTTTGGTTATGAGGTAACCCAATTAAAGACCAAGATGTTGGTCTGATTGCGGTTCAAGAGGGATCACCGGGTGGTAAGCAAGTATGAGGCACTTAAGTCATGAGATCATGAGCACTACATCCTAAGTATGGTTTTGCATTAATGATTAAATGGTTTAATTATCATGATATTGTTTGTCATTATGTTTATACTTGTTGTGAGCTTGCAAGTACATTCAATGTGCTGACCTGGCGTGTCCTGCCAGCTTTCAGGAAAGTCTCGTTGTAAAGGAGTGCAGTCCGAGTCTAGATCGTGTCCTCATCGGTGTCCATGTGTTATGGAGTCTCGCTTCGTTGTCATTCCGCTGCCTTGTAGTTGTCATGATCGAGGCCCCTTTTATGTTCACTAAATAATGTACATATTGTTCAGCCGCACCGTGTGTGCCGCTTAGCCTCGCAACTTGTTGTAATATGAACTATGTTTCGCTAGCATCAATAAAGCGGTTTCTTTCTGTACCAAGATTTTGTGTATTGCCAGAAGACAAGATCTCTGGGCTGGCAATGCAAGGTAAACTGGTTGCTCTGAGCCGGGGTGCCACAATGCTTGGTATCAGAGCCGCGCTGACTGTAGGACACGCTAGGCTGCCAACGTGTTAACTAGACGTTAGTCAGGGTACAAGTTGAGTACCGGTAGTGATTGTAGCTGGTTGTTGCATTGTATGTGTTCGTTTATTTTTATTCTAACCTACTAATGGTTGTGGGTGTAGATGGCTCCGGTGCCGTATCCGTGCCAGTTGCAGCTGATGCCGTACACGTCGCCGCATCTCCTTCGTAACATGTGGCGTCGGCCGTACCCCCTCAGTGACGACCCAGTCTATCGTGTGTACCCAGAGCGTCTAGCAAATTCAGTGTATGAGTATCACACAGTGGTCACTCTGCGCACCATCTTCTAGCACCTATATTTGTACCTCTAGGAGCGGTTTCGCTTCTACCGCTTCTCAGGCTGTCCAGTTTGCTGCATTTGAGGTCCTCGTCGAGCTGCGTTATAACGAGGTCCGAATGTAGAACCATCCACGTTTCCACTACTATCCTTTCCTGCATGATAATGGTCGTGTCCATTTTCCTATCATTGATCCGAAGTCTGATAGTACTGCTAGCCACCTTTCTCGTTATATCACTGCTAGCTATCTTATGATTCACGAGCTGGCTCGAGAGCTGATTCGTGCTCGCACTGCTTTAGCTACTACTAGAGCTTCCACTACTCCATCGTCTATGGGATTTACTCCTTATATTCCCTCTAGTTCCGGTTCACCTATTTCACCAGTTACTCTCCGAGTAGCTCGGGCACCTCGACCGTGAATCCTCCCAGTACCCCTGCTGAGTGGATTTCCCTTCTCACTACTCCAGTAGCTCCGATGCTCTAGCCTCATCCTGCACCTGCCCCGGAGGGATAGCCCTCGAGGCAGCGTCGTCGTGTTACCTTTAACCCGAAGGTTTCAGTTAACGTCGTCAGTTTAGGATCCGAGTCTGCTTCAGGAGAGGACCTCGCAACATCATCAGGGCTTTAGAGCACTCGAGTATCCGCATTTGTCAGGGTGATGTATGGATGTAGTCGTATGAGTCATGATGTCCCGTTCTATGTATGAGAGTAGTCGAACTTATAATGTCATTTATCTTTTATGTACGAGTCTATGTATAATTATGTTGGAACTTCTTTTTATTCGCTATGCTTTGCTCGTTTTTTTCGTTTTCTTTCAGGTTTTGTCGTGGCTTTTCTCCACTATATTTTTGGATGTTGCTCATCTCGAATGCATTGTCTTGGGAAAAATGAACAATAGGATGATGCATGGAGGCAGCAGTAGTGCCGCTTGTAGGATGTCCCTGTTCACCGCTCCGCACGACAGGCAGGACACTCCCCCGAGCCATACGTCCCACCACCGCCTCCACCACCTAATCCGCCCTCCACCGAGAAAATTATGCATATGTTTGAGGAAAGGAGGAATAATGATCTGATTGAAATATTAAGAAGTGTGCAAGCTATGGTTGGACAGAATGGAAATCAGAACGGTCATCACTCCAAGCTGTCAGATTTTCAAAGAACCAAGCCTCCCAGTTTCAGTAAGGTTATTGCTCCCTTGGACGCAGACGACTGGTTGCGAACCATTGAGAAGAAGCATGAGATTGCTCGTACTGAAGAGGATGACAAGGTTCCGTTTGCAACTCATTATCTTGAAGGCGCTGCAGCCATATGGTGGGAAAATGCAAAAGCTATGTGACCTGCTGATGAAGAAATCACCTGGACAAAATTCAAGGATCAGTTTCGTAAATACCATATTCCCACAAGAATTATGAAGCTTGAGCAGCGTGAATTCCTCGCGCTCCTCCAAGGAAGTCAGTCTATGAGTGAATATTTGCATAAGTTCAATCATTTGGCCCGTTACTCTCTTCATGATGTGGCCACCGAAGAAAGAAAGATTGACAGGTTTATTGGGGGGATTAAACCAGCATCTCTGATGCACCCTCAGTATGTTTAACTTCCTAGATTTCCAAACTCTAGTAGACAAGGCTCTCATCGCTGAAAGGGAGCACAAGCTCATGACAACAAGTCTGCAAATAACGATCACAAGAGCAAGTTCGAGCCAAGGAAGGAAGTGCAACCAGTGCAAAAGGCTCGTACCTGGCAGCATACTCAGGTAGAGTACAAGCCCAATTTGCAGCAGAATGTTAAAAAATCACTATGCAAGTCAAGAATGTCGTGACCAACCTGGTGCGAGAAGAGTTCCAGCGCAACAATTCTTGTTTCAGCTGTGGGAAAATCGGACATTATGCCAGACAGTGTCCCAAGAACGGCAAGGCTAATGCTCCATTCAGGCCTCAAGTCAACTTTATGGGGTCATACCCTATCCAGCAAAACATCACTGGGCAGATCCATCACCTCTCCGTAGACGAAGGCCAAGAGAACCCCGAAGTCATCATTGGTATGTTTTTTGTTAATAGCATACCTGCCATTATTTTATTGGACTCTGGGGCTTCCCACTCTTTTATTTCGCGGAGTTTTGTTGCCCGAAACAAATTTCCTTGTTCGGTTTTGAGCAAGAGTATGCTGGTACAATCCCCAGGATCTTTGCTCAGAAGCAATCTGGTCTGCCGTAATCTAGAAATTAATATCAACGGAGTCCGTTTTCCAACTTCCTTGATAGTAATTGAGTCCGGCAAGTTGGACATTATTTTGGGGATGAATTGGTTAACCCAATATCAAGTATGCATTAATTGCGCAACCCGAGTAGTCACTTTGACAAGTCAAGAGGGGCAGATTACAAAATTATATGCACATAGGAGCATACCCAAGAAAGAAATGGTCTTCACCACTATGGCTGGTGAATTGGAATTAATTCATGTGGTCAGTGAGTTCCCCGATGTGTTCCCAGAAGAACTGTCAGGCATGCCGCCAGATCGAGAGCTTGAGTTTGCAATAGATCTTGTGCCCGGGACCGCACCGTTATACAAGAAGTATTATCGGATGCCTTCGTCAGAATAAGTGGAGCTAAAGAAATAGCTTGGAGAGATGCTTCAGAAAGGATATATTCGTCCCAGCTCTTCACCATGGGGATCACCTGCTATATTCGTCTCCGTATGTGTGTGGATTACCATCAGCTAAATGATGTCACCATCAAAAACAAATATCCACTGCCCAGGATCGATGATCTGTTTGATCAACTCAGCAAGGCAAAGGTATTCTCCAAGATTTATTTAAGGACAAGATACCACCAACTCAAGATTAAAAAGGAAGATATTCCTAAGACCGCATTCACTACACGGAACGGTCTTTAGGAATATACCGTTATGTCCTTTGGCCTCACCAATGCCCCTTCTTTCTTCATGCATATGATGAACAAGGTGTTCATGGACTTCCTAGATAAATTTGTGGCGGTCTTCATCGATGACATACCCATATGCTCAAAGGGTGAAGAAGAGCATAAAGGACACCTCAGAGCCATATTGCAACGACTTTGTGACCATCAGCTGTACGCCAAATTCAGTAAATGTGAGTTTTGGCTCAAGCGAGTTGGATTTCTTGGGCATGTGTTGTCTGCAGAAGGTATAGCTGTGGACCCGAGCAAAGTAAAGGACATGCTCGATTGGTTGGCACCCATGACAGTATCCCAAATCCGGAGTTTTCTCGGATTAGCTGGATACTACCGTCATTTCATTGAAGGTTTCTCCAAGATTGCCAAACCAATGACGGAGCTGCTCAAGAAAGATAAGAAGTTTGAGTGGACTGAGGACTGTGAGAAAAGTTTCAATGAGCTGAAAATCTGGCTGACAACAGCACAAGTGTTGAGTCTTCCAGACATCTACCGTAGTTTTGATGTGTACTGTGATGCGTCTAGACAGGGCCTCGGATGCGTACTTATGCAAGATGGCAAAGTGGTAGCATACACATCGCGACAGCTACAACCCCACGAACGAACTATCCTACCAATGATCTGGAATTAGCCGCGGTGGTTCATGCTCTAAAAATTTGGAGGCACTACCTCATTGGGAAGAGGTGCCAGATCTTTACTGACCAAAAAAGTCTCAAGTACATATTTACTCAGCCAGATTTAAATCTCCGCCATGAAGATGGCTTGAGTTAGTCAAGGACTATGATCTTGGAATAAATTACCACCCAGGTAAGGCCAACGTGGTTGTTGATGCACCCAGCCGAAAGCCAGTCAGCCTGAACACCATAATGGAAGCTTTGCCTCTTGAACTTCAAAAAGAGATTGCTCAGCTCCACCTGGTCATAGTTGGCGCAGGTCTTGCTAATATCATGGAAGTTACTCCTACCCTCGAGGAAGAGATCCGCAAGGTCCAGCCACATGACCTAGTCAGAAATATGCCAGGCGTATGTTAGCAGGACATACCTCAAATTTTTCTAAGGATCCACTAGGTACACTGCGATTCCGTGGAAGGATTTGTGCACCCAGGCAAGAAGATTTAAGGAAGAGAATACTGTCAGAAGCACACGAATCTTCGTATTCTATTCACCCCGGAGGAACTAAAATGTATGAAGACCTTCGACAAATATTCTGGTGGGATGGGATGAAGAAAGACATTGCCTATTTTGTGGCCTGTTGCGACATATGCAACAAAGTAAAGGCAGAACATCAGAAACCAGCTGGACTCCTCCAACCATTGCCCGTTCCACAATGGAAGTGGGATGATGTCTGCATGGATTTTGTCACAGGGCTACCAAAGACTCAGCGAGGAAATGACGCAGTATGGGTCATAGTGGACACCTTAACCAAGGTAGCTCATTTTATCCCCATCAAAACCACATACTGAGATAATCAGCTCGCACAACTGTATTGTCTAGAATAGTCAATCTGCATGGAGTACCGCCAACAATCACTTCCAACCGGAGGTCACTTTTTACCTCCGCTTTCTAGTCACGTCTCCACCAACCTTGGGGACCGTGCTAAAATATAGTACTGCTTATCACCCTCAGACCAATGGACAGACTGAGCGTGTAAACCAAATACTTAAGGATATGCTTCGATCCTGTGCCTTGGCCCAAGGACCTAAATGGGAAGACTGTCTGTCATACGCCGAGTTCTCATACAGCAGCTTCTAGACCAGTCTAAAGAAGTCCCCTTATGAGGCTCTGTATGGCCGTAAGTGTCGCACTCCTTTGAATTGGTCTCAAACTGGAGATAGCCATATTTTTGGAACGGATCTCATGATGGAAGCTGAGAAGCAAGTCAAGAAAATCAGAGATAGATTGAAATTGGCTAAATCTCGACAGAAGAGTTATTATGATGCAAAGCACTGATAGGTCAATTTCGAACCCGGAGAACATGTATACCTCCGAGTCACTCCTATGAAAGGGGTTAAGAGATTTCAAACTCGTGGAAAATTGGCACCCAGGTTTATTGGTCCATTCCCAGTTATGTCCAAGGTGGGTACTATTACATATCAGTTGGAACTGCCCCCAGAGTTGTCAGAAGTGCACGATGTGTTCCATGTCTCACAGTTGAGGCGATGTATATCGCTACCCGAGAAAAAGACTGTTATGACAGAAATAGAGTTGGCTAAGGATCTAACCTATGAAGAGAGACCGTTCAGAATTTTGGATGACATGGAAAGGGTCACTTGTAGTAAAGCAAGAAAGTTTTACAAGGTTCAGTGGGAGCATCACACAGAGGCAGAAGCCACTTGGGAACGAGAACAATTTCTAAAGGCACATTATCCAGAATTGTTTTCCCGATCAACCAAATCTCGAGGACGAGATTCATCCTAAGTGGGGGAGGTTTGTGACAGCCTGATTTTTGCCCCTCTTCTTTATCTGATTTTCATTCGGTTTGGATTTGAATTAGGAATTTTGAATCACTTCAGATGGACTTAAGCACTTGGGTACCCCCTTGACTTTCACCCAAGTGACTCATTTCTCTCCCTAGCCATCATTTCTTCTCTGATACACTTAATATAATCTTGTGAATATTTTTCTTAAATGAAAAATATTCATTTTCCCTCCCAAAACCCTAACTAGCCCATTGTGCTCCAAAGCAACCTCAGTTTTTTCCCACAAAAATCCGAGAAAATTCACAAATATTCTTTGAACCCTTGGGCACCTTCCCGAGCAAAAATATTGCATCACTTTTTGGAATATTTTTGCTACAGGAAATATTTTCTGTTCTGGATAGAAATGGTAGTTTCTACAACAACTACCATTTTACTTGCTCACAAGCTACTAGATTTTCGTGTGCATCACCACCCTCCTAGATGATTGCTAGCCTCCAAAGCTCAGCCTCCAACTCTTAGTATTTTCACCACAGTAAGCTCACAAAGTTACTGCCCAGAAA
This sequence comes from Triticum dicoccoides, assembly GCF_002162155.2. Classification (NCBI taxonomy): domain Eukaryota; kingdom Viridiplantae; phylum Streptophyta; class Magnoliopsida; order Poales; family Poaceae; genus Triticum; species Triticum dicoccoides. The sequence continues at coordinate 516,812,568 of NC_041382.1, read as the reverse complement.
CTTACCTCGAAGTAGAAATCCATCTTACTGCACCTGAGCTCAACCCAAAGTGTGATAACTACTCAAACTACCAAGGACTACACGCCAGACATGAAGTTTAGGCTTAGCGCGGCCTGATGTCATAGTTCACACGGTCACCGCGTTCGTCCACGCATGTTGGCATACGGACGATGCGCTCCGCCACGCGCCCGAGCCGCTGTTGAGCACATGCTCGCTTCCCCGCATGCCGCACCTTGCCAATCTTCACCACGATCATCGTCCCGACCCCCTTAACTCAATCCTAGCGCTCGCCGACTCCGGAGCTCACCGCAGCAAGCACGGGCGCGGTCCGGCCAACCCAACAGTGCGCCGCGCACTGTGTTCGTCGCCACCCCCTCTCTCTTGTGCTCGTCTCCGCTCGCCCAAAGTGTCCGCGTGAGCTGCGTTGCCTTCTCCCTCGCTCAGTAGCGCCGTTCGTTGCCGAGCGCCGTGTCCAGGTGTCCTCCGGCGGAGCCCGAACCCCTCACCCTACTCGGTTATAAATACAACCCTCCCCAGCCTTCTCGAGAATCATCCGCTCCTCTCACACACTCCACAAGCCAGTAGGTAGCCATAGCCCAGCCGGGCAGGCCGTGGGCCGGTGTCCCGAGCTCGAGCTCGCCGGCGATCCCCTCGGGTCGTCTTCGCAGCTCCAGTCCCACCCAAGCTCGGTCCACCCTTTTAGGGTCTCCGCCGTGCTTCGATGGTGCGTTCCTGCCCGATTGGAGCCTCTTGTGCCGCCTCTAGTCGCCGTCATCTTCAACTCCGGCGACCCCCGCTCTCTGTCGCTGCTGGAGAGGTCGTTTTTGACGCCATCCGACCACCCCTAGACAATCTATGGGTACAGGCAGGTGCGCCTTCATCTTCTCTTTCGATCCATTCCTTTAGCTCGGGCCAAGATGCCCTCCTCGCCGGCATGTTCTCCGGCGGAGCCCCGCCGCACTCTGTTTCCCCCTTCCCCTCCCTCTCACTTGGCTAGTGGGGCCCGCTAGTCAGCCACTCTAGCCGCGCCTGAAGTGGTACGAGTGGTGGCGCCCCGCGGTGTTTACGCCTTTGACGTCACCCCCTAGTTCTGTTTCATTTAAATCAAATTCAAAATATTCCAGAGAGCTTCAAACAGCCACAACTTTTTAACCATAAGTCCAAATGAATTGATTCTTTTTGCATTGTGTTCTTTATGGAAATATCTAGCAGCACACCAAATATGAGATTTTTATCCACTGTCAAGATTTTCTGGTGAATTTCAGAGTGGTTCTTGATGTTTTCTTTTTGTGTTTATATTTGTTTCCAAAAGGTGAAGCTTGTCTTGAGAAGGAGGAGTGTGACCCTCACCTGCACTAAGGCAAGACACAACAACATTTTCATGGTGCTATTGCAATATTTGTGATTTTTCAACTTGAACAAATGAGTTAATCCATGCATTTAATTCACTAAAGTATATATTTATATTCTTTTGGATGCTTGTTTAAGTTGATATGGTTAGTATACAGAAGTTTACAACTAACTAAGTTAGTTTAAGTCATTAGAAGCAACTTTTGATTTTGAAGAAGTATTATGTTTATGAAAAATGAATCAGTTGGCTTAATATTTTCTTGAGTGAGAAAAGAATTATGCTAAGATATTGTCATGGTTAATTTGCTAAATAAACATAACCAGAGAAGTGTGGTGTGTCATTGAGATCTATGCTTAGTATTTGATGAAGTTGATTCAGTTATTTCCGATGATATGTGGTGCATATATATTAGTGTTGCATTTTCATGGCATATCATTACACCGGTTACTTTCACTTTGAGTTGAACCTGATAATAATTCAACTTGAACATATCGTTGATCGGGTCATGGTGCCACTGAATCGAGATCTTCCCCGGTGCAACCACATTTCCTTTTATGGGAAGGCCTTTATTCGGTTCGTTGTCATGCCTCTGGTCGGTGCCTCCAACAAGGGAAGGTTATGGGCATGCATTACCTTGGCCCGGTAAGCAGACATAACCTTGTGTGCTCGTTGTTGTTACGGTACCTTGTCCCTATTTGGGTCCATTTATGTTTTGCCACGACGGTGGCCGTTGGTGTATTTGGTAGATATGGGGCCACCCATGACTTAGCCCAGTGGGGAGTTAGTCAGAGTGGCCAGGAGAGTGTCATGGCAATGGAGGGGTTCTGTCGGAATGCCGTTGGTCCACCCAAATGGGAGTGCGAGGCCATGGGTTCCGAGCTGTGGGTACAGTGCGCTACCTCTGCAGAGTGTATTAAATCTATCGATAGCCAAGTCCACAATTACGGACAAGCTCGAAACAGGTCACACAAAGGATCAACGTTTAAATAATTTTGTGCACTAAGATAATAACCTTGCACTATTGGAGAGAGGATGGTTGAGGAATCATCTTGATATTGAGGCCAAGTTGTTGGCTAGTTAGTGATCCGAGTATGATCACGGTTTCGTTATGAGGTAACCCGATTAAAGACCAAGATGTTGGTCTGATTGTGGTCCAAGAGGGATCACCGGTTGGTAAGCAAGTCCAAGGGACTTAAGTCATGAGATCATGAGCACTGCATCCTAAGTATGGTTTTGCATTAAGGATTAAATGGTTTAATTATCATGATATTGTTTGTCATTATGTTTACGCTTGTGTGAGCTTGCAAGTACATTCAATGTACTAACCTAGCGTGTCATGCCAGCTTTCAGGAAAGTATCGTTGGAAAGGAGTGCTGTCCGAGTCTAGATCGTGTCCACATCGGTGTCCCTGTGCTATGGAGTCCCGCTTCGTCGTCGTTCCGCTACCATGTAGTTGTCATGATCGAGGCCCCTTTTATGTTCACTAAATAATCTACATATTGTTCAGCTGCACCATGTGTGCCGCTTGGCCTCGCAACTTGTTGTAATATGAACTACGTTCCACTAGCATCAATAAAGCGGTTGCTTTCTGTACCAAGATGTTGTGTATTGCCAGAAGATAAGATCTCTGGGCTGGCAATGCAAGGTAAACCGGTTGCTCTGAGCCGGGGTGCCACATATCTAATCCAACATTTAGCACCGAAGACTTTGAAATAACTCACATTGGGTTTCTTGTCAGTGAGGAGTTCATATGAGGTCTTTTTAAAGAATCTGTGAAGATATATCCTATTGATGATGTGGCCTGCAGGATCAATTGCCTCAGGACAGAAATGTCGAGGTGTCTTGTATTCATCAAGCATAGTGCGAGCCATCTCAACAAGAGTCATGTTTTTGCGCTCCACGACGCCATTCTGCCGAGGAGTATAAGGAGCAGATAACTCATGAGTAATACCAAGTTCATCAAGATAGTCATCAAGACCAGTATTCTTGAACTCGGTCCCATTGTCATGTCTGATGTGCTTGATTTTCGCACCAAATTTGGTTGAAGCCCTCGAGGAAAATCGTTTGAAGACTTCCTGCACTTCAGTTTTGTAAGTGATGATATGCATCCATGTGTAACGAGAATAGTCATCAACAATGACAAAGCCATATAAAGATGTAGCATTAGTGAATGTGGAATAATTAGTAGGGCAAAGAGATCCATGTGAAGCAATTCAAATGGATGAGTGGTATTCATGATCGTCTTTGAGGGATGCTTGGCCTTGGTCATCTTTCCAGCTTCACAATCTCCACACAGGTGATCCTTGAGGAATTTGACACCCTCGATGCAATGACATGCTTCCTCTTCGCGAGTGTGTGCAAGTTCCTCATGCCAGCATGACCACATCGTCGATGCCATAACCAGCCCTCTGAAGCTTTTGCCAGTAGACATGTGGCAGGTTGTGGTCCTGTAGAGAAATAAACAATATACAAGTCTCCTCTCCTAGAGCCTTCGAAGACTTTGGAATTGTCAGCTTCCATTATCACAACACAATGATACTTTCCAAAGACAACAACCATATCAAGATCACAAAGCATTAAGACAGACATGAGGTTGAATCCTAAGAACTTGACAAGCATGACTTTGTCCATGTGTCGATCCTTTGAGATCGCAACCCTACCTAGATCCAATACCTTGCTTTTGCCTTTGTTAGCGTAGGTGATATGCTTCAGATGCGATGGAGATAAAGCAGTGTCCATCAATAGGTTCTTGTCACTTGTCATGTGATTTCTACATCCACTATCGAGGACCCACTCGGTGGCTTTGGGTTGATCATCATGCAGATGAATTAGTGCATCTTATGAACTCATATACTTCATTAGTGAAGAATACGACATCAATTTCATTAGATCAATTTCATTAAACAATTCAGCAGATATAGCAGTATGTGGACATGAGAAATGAAAATCCATTTCTTCATGATTAGCTTGCGTAGTTTCAAGCATATTCAGGTCTCTAGCAAATTCTTCAGACGTTTAAGTTCGTCTGGAGACCTGACCCTGCATAAGAGATTAGTTCTTTTTCTTCACCACCCACATCCGGAGGGGTGGCAAAGAGTTCATCATTCTGCGAGCTCCATAAGAGAAAGGTGGCATAGACGCCAGTCCACTTCGTTTCACAGAAGAGGGGTTAGAGTAAGCATATGAATAAGCAGAGAAATTCTTCGAGGACTTATGAACATGATGATTTGAAGAATAATGCACATATTCATAGCCCTTAGGCATTACCTGTGAAACAGAAGTGTTAGCACGACGATATTCATCTGATTTTGATCCATATGAGGAATTTGGTCCATGTGAGGACTTGGATCCATATGAAGACTTTGGTCCATATGAAGAATTTGATCTGGGGTTCCTATTCTTCACAGGTGGTGTCATGATGACATTCACCTGAAGACTTTCAAGGCACCTTTTGGGAACCCAGAGTTTCTTCATAGGGGGACCGTTCCTGCGGTTAGTGCCAACATATCTAGCAAATACTTCAGGATTCTGATTTTTGAACACTTTATAATTGCAGTCAAATGACTCATCAGAAGAATACGAAAATTCACATGTAAAGCCAGATAAAGTGGATGGATCTACTAGAGGTCCCTTTGCAGCAACCCATGAGGTTTTGGAATACTGCTCAGGTTTCCAGTAGGTCCCATCAGCATTGAGTTTCCTCACAAAGGCAATACCCTCTTTCCTAGGGTTCCTGTTAAGGATCTTCTTTTTGAGCACATCACAAAGAGCCTGATGCCCTTTGAGGCTTTTGTACATGCCTGTCACATACAATTCCTTCAGTCCTGCATGGTTAGTGATACTAGTAGCATCCTAAGATGAGGAATTTGTGATAGTAGAGATAGTTGAAGAATTTGCAGCAATAGAAGCATTTGAACTTTCAGGTGAAGAATTAGCAGATTCATGTTCAATGCATTTCAAACATGGTGGAATGAATTCAACCTGAGCGGAACTGATCTATTGAGCAAGCAATGAATTACGTTCCTTCTGAAGATCTTCATAATTCACCCTTAGCTACTCAAGATCTTGCTTTCTTTGAATAATTCATAAGAAAGCTTCTCATGATCAGATAAGAGAGTGTTATGATGACTTTGAAGGTTGTCAAACTGAGTCTGAAGTCTCTGAAGATTATCAGTCAGAGTTTGAGTTTGATCCATTTCTTCACCCAATAGGTCATCACTTTTGTCTAGCATATTTTGAACCTTTTCAATAGACTTTTGTTGTTTCAGAGCAATCTTAGCAAGTTTAGAATAGCTAGGCTTGAGGTTTTCATCTGATTCATCCTCACTTGATTCAGAGGAGGGTTATTTGAGTACCTTGGCACCTTTTGCCATGAAGCAATAGGTGGGAGCATAGTTATCATCGCCATTATCGGCAGTGTAGGGGAAGTCATTTTCCTCAGAGTTGAAGATGGACTTGCTGACGAAAGCAGTAGCGAGGGCTAGGCTCGCCACACCAGAGTATAACTCCTCATATGCCTCCTCTTCCTCATTTTCCTCAGATTCAACTTCAGAGTCCATTTCCTTGTCAATGAATGCCCAAGCCTTTTTAGAGCTGCTCTTCTTGTGAGATGAAGACTTTGAAGATTTTGAAGATGAGGACTTTGAAGATTTCTTCTTCTTTGAGTCATTAGAACTGTAATCCTTGTATTTCTTCTTCTTTGATTGCTTCTCCCATTGAGGACAATCAGTGATGTTGTGACCGGGTTGCTTGCATTTGTGGCAAGTTCTTTTCTTGTAGCCACGGGATGAGGAATCTGATCTCATGGCATCACCTCTTGAGGATTTACCAAAGCGACCACGTTTTGAGAACTTATGGAATTTCCTCACAAGCATCCTGGCTCAGTTCTCCAGGATCACCAAGGCTGCTACCAGAATCCTCACCTTCTGATTCAGAGACTGCCTTGTCCTTTAGTGCACGTGATCTGCCATAGCTCAATACATAGATATCTCTCTTCTCAGCAAGTTGAAACTCATGAGTGTTTAGCCTCTCGAGGATATCAGCGGGATCAAGTTACTTGTAGTCTCCACGTTCTTGTATCATCAGTACCAGAGTGTCAAAATGAGGAATCAAGCGATCTCAGCAATTTCTTCACCACCTCATGGTCGATGATGTCAATGGCACCAAGTGCTTGAAGCTCATTTGAAATGTCAGTGAGGCGATCGAAGGTTTGCTGAACATTTTCATTGTTGAGTCTTTTCAAGCGGTTGAAGAGATTGCGAAGAACGTCAACTCGAGAGTCACATTGAGTTGACACTCCTTCGTTGACCTTTGACAGCCTATCCCAGATGATCTTAGCTGTCTCCAAAGCACTCACTCTACCATACCGACCTTTGCTCAGATGGCCACATATGATATTTTTTGCTTGAGAGTCGAGTTGCTTGAATCTCTTCACATCAGCAGCATTGATGGTAGGAGTGACGGAGGGAACGCCATTTTCCACAATGTACCAGAGATTGTTGTCAATTGCCTCAAGATGCATTCGCATCTTATTATTCTAGTAGGGATAGTCGGTCCCATCAAAGACAGGACAACCAGTAGAGACCTTGATCATACCTGCAGTTGACATAACTAAAACTCCAGGCGATTAAACCAAAATAACACAAAACAAGGGAGTACCTCGCTCTGATACCAATTGAAAGTGTGTTATATCGACCAGAGGGGGGTGAATATGCGATTTTTACAAATTCGTCACTGAGGAATTTCACGGTGAGGAAATTCCTAAGTCATGAACAAAAAGCAGTGGAATAAGTACTCAGATGCAAGCATAACAGAGCAGTAGCACGGTCATCATGATGAAATGAAAACAAGCATAGAGTACAAGTAGCATAAACACAGGATAGCAGGCTGAAGACAAAGTGACTGAAGAAATAGGATTGAGGAAATTGAGAAAGTCTTCAGTCAAAGTCTTCAAACAGTAACGATCAAATACTTAAGCATATGAATGAGGAAATGAAAGGGTTAAGGAAATAGAACCAGTAGCTCGGTGAAGACAGTGATTTGGTAGACCAGTTCCAACTGTTGTGACAGTCGTACATATGGTTGGAGCGGATAGGTATTTAAACCTAAGGACACACAATCCTCACTGTATTCTCCTTGAGCTAAGGTCACACAGACCTCTCCCAATCACTCGCAGTAAGTCTTCAGGTGACTTCCAAACCTTCATAGACTCGGTCACTCGATGATCCGCAATTTCCTCTTGGATGCTCTAGACCATGACGCCTAACCGTTTGGAGGATGCGCAGTCCTCAAAGGTAACAAGGGTCAGTTCCACATAGGAACAATCTCTTCAGTGATTCTCAATCACTTTGGGTTGTAGGTGCTTGGGTTTGGGTTTTCCTTGCTTGAAGATTTTTGCTCAAAGTCCTCGGAGGATGGGATGCTCTCAATGACAAGTGTCAGTTTCTTGCGGAGCAGCCAACCAGCTTCACTCAAAAGGATTGGTAGGTGTAGGATTTTGAGTTGAGCATCACTTGGAAACTTTTCCTTAGTTTTACCTCCACCCCCTTTAACAGTACGGTGTTTCATGTGACTCAAGAAGGAGAAAATGAAACTACGAAAACAAAAGTCTTCACGTTAATATTCCTCGTATGAATACCAAGTCTTCAAGGTCACACCAATTTCTTCACTTTCAAAGTCTTTAGAGAGCAAAAGTCTTCAATTGAAGACATTCATTTTTATTGGTCAAATTTCTCTGTAGAGAGCAAAAGTCTTTAGAGAGCAAAAGTCATCAACCTCCTCATCGCCTTATATACCTGTGTACACTCACAAACGCATTAGTCCCATAACCTATAAGTCTTCAATACACCAAAATCACTAAGGGGCACTAGATGCACTTACATGTTCCATGACAATACCAAAATTATCATCACGGAAGTGTCCACTTCCATGATGATAAATGGTGCGTCATAGAAGTGTTTTCGTCAAGGGTAACCAACACGTGGCATCCACCATAACGGGTCGCCATTAAGCTATCAGGTTCTGGTTGGATCCGATAACCCGTTAATAGCCAGGACCAATGGGGATTTTCTACGTGTAAAATTCTCATTCGCGGGAGGAACCACGTGTCAGCTCCTCTTTGGGACAGATGTCATCCAGCGAATGGACGGGACACACCAATGATACGCTGACACATAGCTCGGTCCAACAGTGGCCCATTCAGGTAAAAAGGTCGGCCTATTTGACTTGGTCAAAAGCAAGCGGTCCAGCCCATGGAAAGCCTATTAACAGCTTGTTTGAATATAGCCCGTTTACAACCCACTCTCTGATGGCCCGTTATGGCCTATCAGAATTAGGCCCAGTACCATCATCTAGGCCGTCCAATATGGTTCCAGCCGTTGTAACTTCCGGCCCATGTATGGCCCATGACATCTTTCGGCCCATATGATGCCCTTTGTAATTCTGGGCCCATTAATGACCTGTAGTGAAACTGGCCCATAATGAACAGTGTACCACTTTATACCCATTAATGGCCCATTGTAATTTGCCGCATAATGGAATATGGACAAGAAGCCAAGCTCTAAGGAAACGCGCCCACGCGTTGCAAGGATTCCCAACAGGCCGCAGATTCCCCCGCGCTGCACCCTGAACTAAGTTGATTGCCTCGCGTGGCGAGCGAGTGTAACACCCATGATGTGGCTATATCTCCCACGTGTCGGAGCATGACTTAGAGGCATAACCACATAGTAGGCATGTTGCAAGACGGGTAATATTTACACATCCCATGTACTGAATAAGAAAGGGATAAAGAGTTGGCTTACAATCGCCACTTCACACAATACATAAATGTAGCATTACATCATCTAGAATACAGTCAAGGTCCGACTACGGAACCAAAATAAAAGAAGACAACCCCAAATGCTAGATCCGCGATTGTCCCAACTAGGCTCCACTACTGATCAACCGAAAAAGACATACAACAATGACCAAGAACTTCAATGAGCTCCCACTTGAGCTGGGTTGCGTCACCTACACTGGCATCATCGACACCTGCAACTGTTTGGAAGTATCTGTGAGTCATGAAGACTCAGAAATCTCACACCCGCGAGGTCAAGACTATTTAAGCTTATGGGTAGGAAAGGGTAGTGAGGTGGAGCTGCAGCAAGCACTAGCATATATGGTGCCTAACATACGCAAAAGAGAGCAAGAAGAGAAGCAATGCACGGACGTGAACTAGAAGTGATCAAGAAGTGATCCTGAAACTACTTACGCACAAACATAACACAAGAAACGTGTTCACTTCCCGGACTCTTCCGAAAAGAGACTATCACAGCTACAAATCCCGATAGGAGCTGCACATATCTTGTTCTCAGGGCACACCGGATGTGCCAGACGTCGGGTTGGATAGACCCTGGTTGCCCAGTGGGCGCCGGACATCGCTCAGGTTGGACCAACGCTTAGAGAAGCACTGGCCCGGGGGGGGTTAAAATAAAGATGACCCTTGGGCTCCGGAAACCAAAGGGAAAAGGCTTAGGTTGTTAGGCAAATATAAAACAAAGGTTGGGCCTTGCTGGAGGAGTTTTATTCAAAGCGAATTGTCAAGGGGTTCCCATACACCCAACTGCGTAAGGAACGCAACAATCAAGGAACATAACACTGGTATGACGGAAACTAGGGCGGCAAGAGTGGAACAAAACACCAGACAGAAGGGTCCACCCTTTACCAAGTATATAGATGCATTAATTATAATAATAGATATTGTTATATCCCAACATATCCATGTTCCAACATGGAACAAACTTCATCTTCACCTGCAACTAGCAATGCTATAAGAGGGGTTGAGCAAAGTGGTAACATAGCCAAACAACGGTTTGCTAGGAAAGGTGGGTTAGAGGCTTGACATGGCAATATGTGAGGCATGATATAGCAAGTGGTAGGTAGCGCGACATAGCAATAGAGCGAACAACTAGCAAGCAAAGATAGAAGTGATTTCGAGCGTATGGTCATCTTGCCTGAGATCCCGCAAGGAAGAAGAATGAGTCCATGAAGAAGACAAGCAGACGTAGTCGAACGAATCCTCACAACTCCAGAACGAAACCGAAGCTAATGAGAGAAGCAACCCGGAAAAGAAGCAAGCAACATATAGTAAACAACCATCCAATAAACATGATATGATGCACAACCAGCATGTCCGGTTTAATGATACATGGCATGGAAAGTGCACAAACAATCCTACAAATTAAGTGGAGCTCAATATGCACATTGCATATTGACGAAACACCACAACCAAGTTATTTAGTTCGATCTCGTTTAAGTACCCAACAATATTAAGTGTTGGTTAACATGGCAAGAGGTGAAGCATACACAAACAAACTATCTAGTCAAGTTTAAATGAGGCCGGAAACAACAAACAACAATTCCGGAAAATCCTCATGTTCATAATTATGGATTTGGTACTATTCCGCCCTAAACACAATTTTAGAGTTATTAAACATGCAAAGTAAATACACCATGTTAAACTAGGCATTTTTCTACCCCAATTACATATAAAGTTTATTTAAACCGAGCCACGGTTAATTAGTTATGAAATAAAGCATTTTAGCATGGCAATAGGCAAAATATAAGCAAACATCTTTTTAAACATTTTTATCATGCATGAAAGTGGCATACTATGAGACTAGATGAAATTCTAGTCATTTTACATGTTTAAATCATTTTAAGCTGATGCATGGTTATTTACTTATTAACAATTTGAAAGAAGGGCATTTTCTATAATTATGCGTGCACAGGAAAAATGATAAATTCGCAAAACAGAAAAAACATCTATCGGCCGAAACACAGTAGGCTGGCCCAACAGGTGGGAAAGAGAGAGAAAAAAGGAGGGGCGCGTGGTGCCCTCACCATGGGCTTCAGCCCAGGAGTTGGAGCGGAGGCCGCTGGGCCTGGCGCGGCCTGGTCAACGGGGCCAGATCGAGCGTCTCCTTGACGCGGCAAAGAACGAACAGAGCGGCGCACTGGAGGCAGAGTCTTCGCGGGCGCGTGTTGTGACTTGGCAGCAGGGAGGCGGCGGGTCAGTGAGGCGGCGAGCTGGTCCCGGCGGCGGCGTGCCGAACGGAGGCCGATGAAGGCGGGTCCGACGACCTGCTTGCGGGCGGAGCTGAAGAAGGCAGCACCCACCATTGCGGCGGTGCGACCGCAAGGCGCAGAACCAGTGCGGGGGCGAGGACGACGGCCTCAGGTCAGGGGGAGCTCCGGTGCAGGGGAGGGACTGCTCTTCATCCGCCCGCTCGATGCAGAGGAGGCGACAGCGCGGGACTGCGCAGCAGGACTTGGAGGCCGAAGCGGGAGAGGTACGAGGCGGTAGCGGCATTGCAGGAGAGCGGCGAAGGCGAGCTTGGCACGCGAAGTGACCTGTGGTGCTCCCGCGTCACGCTCGCCGGTGCGGCGGAGGAGGCCAACACGGAGAGGTCGCCGGGGCCCTGGGCGGTGGAGGTCGTCAGCGGGGCTTTGGTGGAGACAAAGTCGACGCGGCGGCCATGGCGACGTTCCTGTGAACCAAGTGTGTGAGAGAGAGAGAGAGAGGAAAACTAAGTGAAAGAAAGAGGGATCCAGAGGGAAACTCCATGGGGAGGAGGATACATCCCGGAGATGGTGCTTGGTGTCCACAGCGGCGTCCTCCTGGATGGCTGGATCGAGGGGCTTGGGCGCTCGCGAGACGGCATGGTGATCTGGTAGGAGCTCGAGGTGGGGAGGCCGAGAGGGATTTTTTTGGATCAGGGGCGCGGCGTGGTTGGTTGGGCATGGAGAGCAAGAGGAAAGTGGCAGCGGATCTGGGCAGGTGGGATCCCGATGTGGATTTGGTGGAGTGGCGGCGGCGATGAGTGGATGGGACAAGGTGCCTAGAATGTACGGTTTGTCTAGAAAATGGACAAAGGGGACTATATATAGCAATACATATCAGTTTAGGGCAGTTAGGTCCCTCTGATCGTAATCGGGCGGCCCGAGATAATTAGGTTAGGAGAGCCCAATTAACAAAACGGAGATGGTTTAGGGATGTTTGGGGACGAACTGGACCCAACGGTGACGACTGCCCGGGTCGGGTTCGGGGAAGTATCGGACACACACGCGAGGGGGTTTGTGCATTGAGCAAAGAGGGGTTTCCGGACCGTGCGATCGCATCGGACGGCTTCGGACGAGAAGAGGGGTAGGAATGGGCCTAGGTGGACTGTGGAGAGTGGGTTGGTCTGAGAGAAGAGGGGAGAGATGCAGCCCGGCACAGTTTCCGAAGACCGAAAACGTCCGACAAAAAGACCGGTTATACTGCCGCTATAGTTATCCGTTGGGGCATCTAACAGACTCCAAATGCGATGAAACTTGACAGGCGGTCTATCTACACTATAATAAGACCACACGCCAACTTTCAGCCGATTCCGAGAAAATTTTCTGGCCACCTATAAAATTATTTCGGAGGTGTCGCGGACGCGTGCAAGTGTGTCTGGGCTCAGAACGGACAACGGAAGGAACGGGGAGACCCGGACGAATGCAAGTTTTGAAAACATGATGATGTAATGTGGATGATGACATGGCAAGATGCAACACGCAAGCGAAAGACAAGGCAACAGAGGAGAATAACTGGAAGACACCTGGCACAACGGTCTCGGGGCGTTACAACACTCCACCACTACAAGAGGATCTCGTCCCAAGATCTAGGATGGCACCGGAGGTAGACGGGAGAGGAAGAGAAGAGGTAAAACAGAGTTGCTTCTTGGACAAACGAGTGAAACCAAAGAACCTTGAGAGGTTAAACAATTGAAAGAAAGAATACAATGAAGATGAACAAAGTTGAAAACACTCCGTTAGAAAAGAGGAACAAGGAACCTTACTAGAACCTTGTAGGTTGAAAGACATAAGAAAAGGGTTGCAATGGACAAGAAGTACATGCAAGCACTCCAGTAGAACGAGATATACAAGGAACGATAAGGATCAATTACGACAACACTCCGGTTGGAAATGGAAGGTAAAGAATATGAGCTTGGCAAAATGAAAGCACTTGGATGAGAGTCCGGTTAGAAGAAGAATGATAGACACAACACTCTGGTTAAAACAAGATAGGGAAGTGATAAGAATGATATAATTTGGACAGCACTCCGACTGTAATGGAAGGAATTGAACATGATCTTGACAAAACAAGATGATGGGTTGAAGAGAGCAACATCACAATGCCTCCGGAACAAAAGTAAGAATGAAATCAAAAGAACGGAGGAGAAAACCACATCTTCTACCTCAAATGAGCTTGGAAAAGCATCTTTAGTAGAAGGGTCGAACGGAGTTGTTGGAAATCCAACAACTAAAAGAGTAAGCTTGTTGTGGGCTTATGGAAAACATCTGGAAAACTTGAGGTGAGATTCTGCCACTAACGAAAAAACAATGATTGATCGGGAATAAAGAAGAGATGAAAACTTCTTCCACCAAGAAGATTGAGAGATAACTTGAATCATTGATAAGCACCACAATAGCAACATTCCTTAGGGAAGGCTTTATGTGAAATATGACACAAGACAACTCCAACGAAGAGATTAATGGATTTAAAATACCTCATTCTTGATAACTTGTGAATCATGAAACACAAAGGGAAATTATCAAGAATGACATAACACCACCTCAAAAGATGAGATATGAAAGAATTGCACTTCGAAATGCAAGATGAAGAATACTTAAAGTATAGCTTGGCGGATCATAGCTTCGAGAGAAATCTTGACGAACAATTGAAGAATGAAAGGAATCCTTGATGAACCACCATGTAGAGCCTCTATGAAGAGCTCTGGTAACAAAATGCTGATAAAAAAGAAAGGAAAGTTGAAAACACAAGGTGAAGCCTTGTAATGATTTAGATGGAGCTTCGCGACGAGATAAAGCGGAAAACCTTGGAACTCCGGAAAAGAAAGATGACTCACTTGTAATCAAGAATTAACTCATCATGGACAATCTCCAGAAGAAAAGAATCCATTATTTGGATGAAGCAAGAATAAGAATTATGTTATGCGTATCCTTCACCAATTTAAATTGATGACAAGCAACGGATTTGGCATACTACTTATTCTCGTGGAAAGGATTAAGATAGATATAGAGCAAACTTGAGAAAAGGCTTCAACGAACCACCGTTAGGATTTGAAAGAACGAATGAATTGATATGATAACCAAGGAATAAAACTCTTGCGTGAACCACCGTAAGAATTGAAAATGAGAGTAGAAAAGGCACAAATCATCGGGTAGAATTGGAAAAACGAATGAAGATACTTGAGGGAATTTAGATACAAGTGAAATGAAGAGATCATGAACTGACTAGAGAATACTTGAGCGATGCACCGGTAAGATTTTGAGAATGAGAGTTGAAAGCTGAGAATGAATAAACCCGAAATGATGGCCTCCAGAGAATCGGACTGAAAAGACTCGTGAATTGCTCCAGATGGGTGAAAAGAATATCTCACAATCAAAAACAATTAAGAGAGGATGGCATCAAGCTAGAATCACGAATCTTTAAAAGAACGGGTAAGAATTTAAGAGGACCTCCTCTTGGGTCTTCAAATCCGAGAATGACGACGGGAAACACCACCATGAATTGTTGAGGTACTCCGGAATAATGAAGAATATAAAGGATGAATCAACAACGAAAAGAATTTGAAAGATCTTGGAGAAAGACATAAGACTGATGATAATTAACTCTTACGTCAAACTTTGAAAAAGAATATGAGAATAACTCCGGAAAAATTAGAAGAGTCAGGTAAGATCCTGGGAAAAGACCTATGGGTTAGGGCCCACTCAGAAGATACACCGTTGAATGATTTAAAAGAGAGATTGCGCCGGTTGAATTAAATGGCTTGAATGAGATAACATCCTCAAAAGAACTTGAACGAATTTAGAATGGAAACTTGAATCTTCTGAGATATCTCAGTACTCCGGAACAAATGAATAGCGAGAGGTGAATGATTAGGGGGGTGCACCGACATGAGAAAACATTTGAAATAAGGAAAAGAATATGATCTACACCGAAAGCTTGAATCGAATCCACCGGAGAAGAAAAGAATGAAGAATGATGAACTTGAGGCTCCGTTAGAATCTTCCTACGAATCACTAGATAAGAACATTGAAAGAAAGGAATGGAGAAAATTCACATGAATAAAAAGGATACTTCATTTGAATATCTCTGAGTCCTTGAAGAAAAAGGGATGGGAGGGCGGGAAAACACAGGCAACTTCGGACGGATGAAACAAAAAACATTGAGAAGACTTTGAGTTGATCTTGCGGATGGGAAAATGGTCGGATCCACTTGAAGAGAAACACACCAGTTTGGAAATAGAATTGATATGACAACCTTGATGATCAAAAAGGATTAATACTCTCATAGAAATATGAGAGCATCGCTTAATGAAGGTATGGAATCAACACTTGACTTTGAAGCAACTCGAATACCACAACTAAAAACAAAACAAAGGATTGGCTTGCAGAATAAGCCAGAAACAAACATATGATAGATCCCATATTGTATCATGTGTCTGTTGGAAAGATATTCTAGGAGCTACTTGAATTCCCACTTATAAACTCCAGAAACTTTCTGGTTATGCAATCAGGTGTTGGGGATACAGGGGAAGCATAATATCTCACCCAAAACTAACAAATCCTACATCCAGCTGTATCCATCCTTCAACACATAACCAAGAAACCTTCGGAAATCATTTACCTCAACCTTTGAAAAGCATCTGTTATACGAGTTATGGCAATACTCCCGAACTCCCGTCCCAGTACTGGGTGGCGTCGAGGTTATCTCACCAACAACTGCATAAAGGAGATTTTCGATGTCGGCGAACTCAGGTATTCCAGAACTGCAACGATAAAATTGTGATGACAACACCTCGGAGCTCAACTCCTAGGGACACTGCCACAACCCCTAAATGTCAGGAGGCACCAAGAACAATGTTCTTGTCCCAAAACCATCGGAACGATTCCAAGATACCCGCGTGATCCTAAATATTTTTTAGTGAAATTTGAGGAGAGAAGAGTCAAAACTTCTACGTCAGGAGGCCTCACCAGAGCGACGAAGGGACTGAGGAGTAAAAAGAATCCTACTCTCCGATATATATAATCCTAAGACTCAAAACATTTTGTTCTAAACTCAACAATGTCAGCGGTTTGATCAAGCATGGGGCTCCTAAGTCGGGGATGGCTCTGATTACCAACTTGTAACACCCACGATGCGGCTATATCTCCCATGTGTCGAAGCATGACTTAGAGGCATAGCCGCATAGTAGGCATGTCGCAAGAGGGGTAATGTTTACACATCCCATGTACTGAATAAGAAAGGGATAAAGAGTTGGCTTACAATCGCCACTTCACACAATACATAAATATAGCATTACATCATCTAGAATACAGTCAAGGTCCGACTACAGAACTAAAATAAAAGAAGACAACCCCAAATGCTAGATCCCCGATCGTCCCAACTGGGCTCCACTACTGATCAACCAGAAAAGATATAAAAATGATCAAGAACATCAACGAGCTCCCACTTGAGCTGGGTTGCGTCACCTGCACTGGCATCATCGGCACCTGTAACTGTTTGGAAGTATCTGTGAGTAACGAGGACTCAGCAATCTCACACCCGCGAGATCAAGACTATTTAAGCTTATGGGTAGGAAAGGGTAGTGAGGTGGAGCTGCAGCAAGCACTAGCATATATGGTGGCTAACATACGCAAAAGAGAGCGAGAAGAGAAGCAATGCACAGACGTGAACTAGAAGTGATCAAGAAGTGATCCTGAAACTACTTACGCACAAACATAACACAAGAACCGTGTTCACTTCCCGGACTCCGCCGGAAAGAGACCATCACGGCTACACACGCGGTTGATGCATTTTAATTAAGTTAAGTATCAATTTCTCTATAACCGGACATTAACAAATTCCCGTCTGCCCATAACCACGGGCACGGCTCTCGAAAGTTCAAACCATACAGGGGTGTCCCAACTTAGCCCATCACAAGCTCTCACGGTTAACAAAGGATATTCCTTCTCCCAGGAAGACCCGATCAGGCTCGGAATCCCGGTTACAAGACATTTCAACAATGGTAAAACAAGACCAGCAAAGCCGCTCGGATGTGCCCACAAATCCCGATAGGAGCTGCACATATCTCGTTCTCAGGGCACACTGGATGTGCCAGACATCGGGTTGGATAGACCCTGGTTGCCCAGTGGGCGCCGGACATCGCTCAGGTTGGACCAACACTTAGAGAAGCAGTGGCCCGGGGGGGTTAAAATAAAGATGACCCTACGGCTCCGGAAACCTAAGGGAAAAAGGCTTAGGTTGTTAGGCAAATGTAAAACCAAGGTTGGGCCTTGCTGGAGGAGTTTTATTCAAAGCGAAATGTCAAGGGGTTCCCATACACCCAACCGCGTAAGGAACGCAAAAATCAAGGAACATAACACCGGTATGACGGAAACTAGGGCGCCAAGAGTGGAACAAAACACCAGACATAAGGCCGAGCCTTCCACCCTTTACCAAGTATATAGATGCATTAATTTTAGTAATAGATATTGTGATATCCCAACATATCCATGTTCCAACATGGAACAAACATCATCTTCACCTGCAACTAGCAACGCTATAAGAGGGGCTGAGCAAAGCAGTAACATAGCCAAACAACGGTTTGCTAGGAAAGGTGGGTTAGAGGCTTTGACATGGCAATATGGGAGGCATGATATAGCAAGTGGTAGGTAGCGCGGCATAACAATAGAGCGAACAACTAGCAATCAAAGATAGAAGTGATTTCGAGGGTATGGTCATCTTGCCTGAGATCCCGCAAGGAAGAAGAACGAGTCCATGAAGAAGACAAGCGGACGTAGTCGAACGAATCCTCACAACTCCGGAACGAAACCGAAGCTAACGAGAGAAGCAACCCGGAAAATAAGCTAGCAACATATAGTAAACAACCATCACATAAACATGACATGATGCACAACCAACTATGATGCATGTCCGGTTTAATGATACATGGCATGGCAAAGTGCACAAACAATCCTACAAATTAAGTGGAGCTCAATATGCAACTCCATTGCATATTGACGAAACACCACAACCAAGTCATTTAGTTCGATCTCGTTTAAGTACCCAACAATATTAAATGTTGGTTAACATGGCAAGAGGTGAAGCATACACAAACTAACTATCAAGATTAAATGAGGCCGGAAACAACAAACAACAATTTCGGAAAATCCTCATGTGCATAATTATGGATTTGGGACTGTTCTGCCCTAAAGAAAATTTTAGAGTTATTAAACATGCAAAGTAAATACACCATGTTAAACTAGGCATTTTTCTACCCAAATTACATATAAAGTTTATTTAAAACCGAGCCACGGTTAATTAGTTGTGAAATAAAGCATTTTAGCATGGCAATAGGCAAAATATAAGCAAACATCTTTTTAAACATTTTTATCATGCATGAAAGTGGCATATTATGAAACTAGATGAAATTCTAGTCATTTTAAATGTTTAAATCATTTTACGCCGATGCACGGTTATTTAGTTATTAACAATTTGAAAGAAGGGCATTTTCTGTAATTATGCATGCACAGGAAAAATGATAAATTCGCAGAACGGAAAAAACGTCTATGGGCCGAAACACAGCAGGCTGGCCCAACAGGAGGGAAAGAGAGAGAAAAAAGGAGGGGCGTGGGGTGCCCTCACCATGGGCTTCAGCCCAGAGTTGGAGGGGAGGCCGCTGGGCCTAGCGCGGTTGTGACCCAGCCGACACTCGCGGTCAACGGGGCCAGACCGAGCGTCTCCTTGACGCGGCAAAGAACGAACAAAGCGGCACACTGGAGGCAGAGTCTTCGCGGGCGCGTGCTATGACTTGGCAGCAGGGAGGCGGCGGGTCAGTGAGGCGGCGAGCAGGTCCCGGCGGCGGCGTGCCGAACGGATGCCGATGGAGGCGGGTCCGGCAACCTGCTTACGGGCGAAGCTGAAGAAGGCAGCACCCACCATTGCGGCGGCGGGACCGCAAGGCGCAGGACCAGTGCGGGGGTGAGGACGACGGCCTCAGGTCAGGGGGAGCTCAAGTGCAGGGGAGGCACTGCTCTTCATCCTTCCTCTCGATGCAGAGGAGGCGACGGCGCGGGACTTGGAGGCCGAAGCAGGAGAGGTACGAGGCGATGCAGGAGAGCGGCGAAGGCGAGCTTGGCGCGCGAAGCGACCTGCGGTGCTCCCGCGTCGCGCTCGCCGGTGCGGCGGAGGAGGCCAGGACGGAGAGGTCGCCGGGGCCCTGGGCGGTGGAGGTCGTCGGCGGGGCTTTGGTGGAGACAAAGTCGATGCGGCGGCCATGGCGACGTTCCTGTGAACCAAGTGTATGTGAGAGAGGGAGAGAGAGAGGAAAACTGAGTGAAAGAAAGAGGGATCCAGAGGGAAATGCCATGGGGAGGAGGAGACATCGGGGAGATGGTTCCTGGTGTCCACGGCGGCGTCCTCCTGGACGGCTGGATCGAGGGGCTTGGGCGCTCGCGAGACGGCATGGTGATCTGGTAGGAGCTCGAGGTGGGGAGGCCGAGAGGGATTTTTTGGATCAGGGGCGCGGCGTGGTTGGTTGGGCATGGAGAGCAAGGGGAAAGTGGCGGCGGATCTGGGCAGGTGGGATCCCGATGTGGATTCGGTGGAGTGGCGGCGGCGACGAGTGGATGGGACAAGGTGCCTAGAATGTAGGGTTTGTCTAGAAAATGGACAAAGGGGACTATATATAGTAATATAGATCAGTTTAGGGTGGTTAGGTCCCTCCGATCGTAATCAGGCGGCCCGAGATAATTAGGTTAGGAGAGGCCAATTAACAGAACGGAGATGGTTTAGGGATGTTTGGGGACGAACTGGACCTAACGGTGACGACTGCCCGGGTCGGGTTCGGGGAAGTATCGGACACGCACGCGAGGGGGTTTGTGCACTGAGCAAAGAGGGGTTTTCGGACCATGCGATCGCATCGGACGGCTCCAGACGCGAAGAGGGGTAGACATGGGCCTAGGTGGACTGTGGAGAGCGGGTTGGTCTGAGAGAAGAGGGGAGAGATGCAGCCCGGCAAAATTTCTGGAGACCGAAAACATCCGAGGAAAGGACCGGCTATACTGCCACTATAGTTATCCGTTGGGCATCAAACAGACTCCAAATGCAATGAAACTTGACAGGCGGTCTATCTACACTATAATAAGAACACATGCCAACTTTCATCCCATTTCGAGAACATTTTCCGGCCACCTATAAAATAATATTTCAGAGGTGCCGCGGGCGCGTGCAAGTGTGTCTGGGCTCAGAACGGACAACGGAAGGAACGGGGAGACCCGGGCGAATGCAAGTTTTGAAAACATGATGATGCAATGGGGATAATGACATGGCAAGATGCAACACGCAAGCGAAAGAGAAGGCAACAACCGTGAATAACTGGAAGACACCTGGCGCAACGGCTCGGGGCGTTACAGCGAGTCTTACTAATAACGCTTCACCACTAATTTCTCAATCTCGTCTGGGCGGAAACTTTTCCTCTCTTGTGAGCTGCTTGCGCGTCAAGGGGGGCCCTCGAGCATCGCACCTCAGTAGATCTTACCGGACCTCGAGCCCCTCACCTCCTGACCTTGCCAAGGCACCGTGACCTGGCATACCAGCGACGGCTGAGGCTTGCTCGGGGCCTGGTCCTAGCGATGCAGAGCATCAACATGATCAGGAAGAAAAGGCTAAGTCAAGACAAGGGTGATAACCCACAAGTATAGGTGATCGCAATAGTTTTCGATAAGTAAGAGTGTCGAACCCAACGAGGAGCTAAACGTAGAACAAATATTCCCTCATGTTCTATTGACCACCTATACAACTCTACGCACGCTTGACGTTCGCTTTATCTAGAACAAGTATGAAGCTAGAAGTACTTTGTAGGTGTTGTTGGATAGGTTTGCAAGATAATAAAGAATACGTAAATAAAAAGTAGGGGTTGTTTAAGTAAAGACAATAAAGTAAATATAGCGAGTGTGGAAAAGTGGTGGTAGGAGTTGCGAAATTGTCCCTAAGCAATTGACTACTTTACTAGACCGATAGCAAGTTTCATGTGGGAGAGGCCACTGCTAGCATGTCATCCCTTACTTGGAATTCTATGCACTTATGATTGGAACTATTAGCAAGCATCCGCAACTACTAATGTTCATTAAGGTAAAACCCAACCATAGCATTAAGATATATTGGTCCCCCTTCAATCCCGTATGCATCAATTTCTATACTAGGCTAAAGCTTTTGTCACCCTTGCCCTCCAATACATAGTCCTATCAACATACACCTAACCCTATGGTGTGATCCATGCGCGCACTCATATGATGGGAACCAAAGGACAGCAACATAACCACAAGCAAATTAAATCAATCATAGCAATTCATCAACCACCGATAGGACAACGAAAATCTATTCAGACATCATATGATGGCAACACATCATTGGATAATAATATGAAGCATAAAGCACCATGTTCAAGTAGAGGGTACAACGGGTTGTGGGAGAGTGGACCGCTATAGATAGAGGGGGGGAGGTGATGGAGATGTTGGTGAAGATGGCGGAGGTGTTGGTGTAGATCACAGTGATGATGATGATGGCCACGGCAGCGTTTCGGCGCCACCGGAAGAGAAGGGAGAGGGGGGCCCTTCGTATTCTTCTCCCTTGACCTCCTCCCTAGATGGGACAAGGGTTTCCCCTCTGGTCCTTGGCCTCCATGGCATGGGAGGGGCGAGAGCCCCTCCGAGATTGGATTTGTCTCTCTGTCTCTCTCTGTTTCTGCGTTCTGGTCTGCTGCCCTTTCACCGTTTCGTATATATATGGAGATCCGTAACTCCGATTTGACCGAAACCTTCACTGTGATTTTTTTTAACCAAAAATTAGCTTTCTTGCAGCCGAAGAAGGGCATCAACCGCCTTACGGGTGGCCCACGAGGGTTAGGGGCGCGCCCCTGCCTCGTGGCCACCTCGAGCACTGTCTCACATGGATTTTTCTTCCGGAATTCTCCAAGTATTCCAAAATATTTTCCGTCTGTTTTTATCCTGTTTGAATTCCGTTTGATATGGATATTCTGCGAAACATAAAACATGCAACAAACAGGAACTGGCACTGGGCACTGGATCAATATGTTAGTCCCAAAAATAATATAAAAAGTTGCCAAAAGTATATGAAAGTTGTAGAATATTGGCATGGAACAATAAAAAATTATAGATACGACGGAGACATATCAAAGGGGCGATACGATAAATTAAGACTCGAACCAAAAGCGTTTAAGTCAAGGCACAAGCACTTGAGTTCTTACATGCCCCTGTGGGGCCCATGTCATTCTGATGTAGGAAATAAAGAAAAACAAAAGAAACTCCCCGCGGAGGCCGCCTCTCCCGAGGCCCCGGCTCCAGCTACGCCGGCACCTAGTCGGAGTCCTCCTCCTTCTTGATGCGGCGGCGTGGGGGCTCTTCGGAGTCGTCATCGCTCCCGCTTTCCTGGGAGGAGGTGTCGCCGCTGCCGCCGTCAGAGGAGTAGCCAATGTTGTTGCTATCGCTCTCCTTGTAGCACTCCAAGCGGAAGCCGTCCTCCCCGAAGATCTTCACAAAGAGCATCGCGGCCCCATCGAGCTTCAATTGGAAGGTTTACCCCTCCTTCAGGCTGTGGGCACGAGCAAACGGCTCCCATCCCCGCATTAGATACACGAAGTCGGAAGGGGTGACGTCAGCCGCCACCCAAGAAGACTTATTGTAGCAGCCATCCAGCTGCAGCCATGGTCCTAGGGGTGCGTCTGCCACCAGCTCCTCCGCGAAGGAGTTCAGGCACTGGAGTCAGGCGTGGGGCGGGCAGTCCATCTACACTACGAACTCATGGGTCGAGTCGGTGGAGTGGGACCATGCCAGCGGAGGCTGAGCGGTTGCACCACCTCTTCCCCCTCTACTGTGAGCGCCTCGGCTCATATGGCCGCGCCCGTAGGCAGGGCTCTTTGATGCGGCTTGAACTACGTCGGTATTTCCCCAAAGAGGAAGGGATGATGCAACACAACTATGGTAGGTACTTTCCCTCAGTGATGAGACCAAGGTTATCGAACCAGTAGGAGAACCATGCAACACCACGTACACAACTCCTGCACACAAAGAACAAATACTTGCAACCCGACGTAAGAGAGGGGTTGTCAATCCCTCACGGGTAAAAAGTAGGTAAAATTGTAGTATATTGGATAAATAGATCTCGCGGGAACATAAGATAATACAAAATAAATAAATAAAAATTATAGCAAGGTATTTTTGTAATTTTGGATTAATAGATATGGAAATAAAAGCAACGAAAAATAGATCATGAAGGCAAATATAATAAAGAAGAGACCCAGGGGCCATAGATTTCACTAGCGGCTTCTGTCGAGAAAAATAGCAATGGTGGGTAAACAAATTACTGTTGGGCAATTGATAGAACTTCAAATAATCATGATGATATCCAGGCAATGATCATTATATAGGCATCACATCCAAGATTAGTAGACGAACTCTTGCCTGCATCTACTACTATTACTCCACACATCGACCGCTATCCAGCATGCATCTAGTGTATTAAGTTCATGGAGAAACGGAGTAATGTAATAAGAACGATGACATGATGTAGACAAGACCTATTTATGTAGAAATAGACCCCATCTTGTTATCCTTAATAGCAACGATACATACGTGTCGGTTCCCCTTCTATCACTAGGATCAAGCACCGTAAGATCGAACCCATCACAAAGTACCTCTTTCCATGGCAAGAAAAATCGATCTAGTTGGACTAACTAAACTAAAGATTCGAAGAAGAAATACAAGGCTATAAGTAATCATGCATATAAGAGATCAAAAGACTCAAATAACTTTGATGGATAAAAACAAAGATATGATCATGAACTCAAAGTTCATTAGATCCCAACAAACACACCGCAAAAATAATTACATCAAATAGATCTCCAAGAGACCATTGTATTGAGAACCAAGAGAGAGAGTGTGTGTGTGTGAGAGAGAGAGAGGAAGCCATCTAGCTAGGAACTACGGACCCGTAGGTCTACAAAGGACTACTCACGCATCATCGAAGAGGCACCAATGAGGATGATGAACCCCTCCGTGATGGTGTTTAGATTGGATATGTTGTTTCTGGAACTTGCAGCGGCTGGAATTGATTTTTGTCGACTCCCCTAGCGTTTCTGGAATATTGGGGTATCTATAGAGCAAAGAGGCAGTGCGAGAGGCCATTGAGGGGGGCACAACCCACCTGGGCGTGCCTAGGGGCCCAGGCGCACCTTGGTGAGTTGGGCCCCCTTGGGGCACCCCCAAGTGCTTCACCGGCCCATTGGGCATCTTCTGGTCCGTAAAAATTCCTCAAAAAGTTTCGCTGCATTTAGACTCCGTTTGATATTGATTTCCTACGATGTAAAAAATAAGCAAAAAAACAACTGGCACTGGGCACTATGTCAATAGGTTAGTCCCAAAAAATGATATAAAATGATTCTAAAATGATTGTAAAACATCCAAGAATGATAATATAACAACATGGAACAATCAAATATTATAGATACGTTGTAGAAGTATCAACATCCACAAGCTTAATTCCTGCTCGTCCTCGAGGAGGTAAATGATAAAAACAGAATTTTTGATGTGGAATGCTGCCTAACATGTTCATCACATATTCTTTCTTTTATAGCATGGATAATTGGACTTTTATATGGTTCAAAGCAACAGTCTAGTTTTTACATGAGGATTTTAATACTCAAGCATATTAACAAGCAACCATGTCTTTCAAAATATCAACTCTAAAGCAAGTTATCCCTAGCCCATTATGCTCAAGCATTGATCCATTCATGAAACACACTCGCATATTAGCTACACCCAATGCTCAGGTACGATCATAGTGCCCCTTAGTTTGTGCTTTATAAGAGAAGATGGAGACTCAAGTAAAAAAATTGCATAAAGTAAATAGAAAGGCCCTTCGGGAGGGAAGTAGAGATTTGTAAAGGTGCCAAAGCTCAAAGCGAAAAAGATAGAGATAAAATATTTTGGGTGGCATGATTTTTCCTGTCAATGAAAACGACCAAGTAGTTCCCAATACTTTCCATGCTAGATATATCATAGGCGGTTCCCAAATAGAAAATAAAGTTTATTCCTTTTTCCACCATATCTTCACTTTCCATGGCTAACCATATCCACGGGTGCCTTCCATACCAACACTTTCCAAGGAATTTATTATTTGACAACATAAAGTAAATTCATTTTTCATTTCGGGACTGGGCATCCCTAATACCTCTGCCATACTCTCATGCAATGACAAGTGAATAAACACTCATCTTGAGAATAGCACATCTAGCATGGAAATATATCAGCCACCCCCTACCGTTTCATGAGCGGTACGAGCACACAAAAGAGAAGTTTATTTTGAAAATTAGAGATGGCACATACACATTTTCTTAGAACGGCAAAAGAATACCACATATAGGTAAGTATAGTGGACTCATATGGCAAAACTAGTTTAAAGGATTTTGGACGCATAAGTAGTGATCATACTTAGTGCAAATGAATGCTAGCAAAAGATTGAGAAGCATCCAACCAAGAAACGGAAAATCTCATAAGCGAGCATTAAGCATAACTAACACCGAATAATACACCACAAGTAGGATGTAATTTCATTGCATAACTATTGACTTTCGTGCTTGCATAGGGAATCACAAACCTTAACAGCAATATTCTTACTAAAGCATAATTACTCATCAACATGACTCACATATTATATCAACATATCTCAAAACTATTACAAGGAATCAAGTTTATTTTGTCCAATGATCTTCATGAAAGTTTTTATTATGTCCTTCTTGGATATCTATCACTTTGGGACTAGTTTCATAAGTTGCTTTTGAAAGCTCAAACAAATCTAAGTGAAGAACATGAGCATACAAAAAATTTCTTCTCTCAAAATAATTTAAGTGAAGAAAGAGAGAATTCCTTAATTTCTTCTCCAAAAATACTAAAGCACGCCGTGCTCAAAAAGATATAAGTGAAGCACTAGAGCAATTCCATAGCTCAAAAATATTTAAGTGCAACATAGAGAGTAATTCTTACAAGTCATGGCATAATTTTGGCTCTCTCAAATAGGTGTGTCCAGCAAGGATTCATGACTAAAAATACAAAGCAAAACAAGAAAAGACTCATATCATACAAGACGCTCCAAGAAAAACTCATAATATCTGACGAATAAAAATATATTTTCAAGTAAAATACCGATGGTTGTTAGAAGAAAGAGGGGATGCCACTCGGGGGCATCCCCAAGCTTAGTTGCTTGATACTTCTTGAATATTATCTTGGGGTGCCATGGGCATTCCCAAGCTTAGCCTTTTGTTAATCCTTATTCCTTCATCCATCGTAAAGTCACCCAAAACTTGAAAACTTCAATCACACAAAACTCAACAAAACCTTCGTGAGATCCGTTAGTATAAGAAAGCAAATCAGTACTATAAGTAATTTTACAAACCCATTCATATTTTATTTTTACATTATATCTACTATATTGCAACTTTTGTATGGCAAAAACTCTTCAAAGAAAATCATAGAATCATCAAAACAAGCACACAACACAAACAAAACAGAATCTGTGAAAACAGAACAGTCTGTAGCAATCTAGAGATTTCGAATACTTCTGTAACTCCAAAAATTCTGAAAAATTAGGACGCGTGAGCAATTTGTTCATAAATCTTGTGAAAAACAAACAATATTTTATCGTTCTTCTGTTAACAATGAAAATTATTTTGCTGGGCGCAAAAGTTTCTGTTTTTTAGCAAGATCACATCAACTATCACCTAACATAATCCCAAAGGCTTTACCTGGGACAAACACTAATTCAAATACAAAAAAACGCAATCATAACAGTAGCACAATCGTGCAAACACTCAATAACAGAAAGAAATAGATAAAAAATAAATTTTATTCATTGCATTGCCTCCCAACAAACGCTATAGTTTTACGCCCCTAGCTAGGCATAATGCGAAGGATCTAAGTACTGTCATCTTTAGTTTCCAACTCTTCAATCAAACACATGGAATTCTTCAAGGCTTTAGCATACAAATTTTCAATGACAATACTCCTAGGAACAAGTTTAAGGAATTCATTCTTGCACAAAGGATCTCTCATAACTTTAACAAAATCTGGGTGAATACTAATCATCTTAAGATCTTCTCTACTGCTATTACTAGAAGTTGCACCCTTGTTCTTAGTAACTTGAGTAATATTGCCAATTTTTACGGGAGTTTTTTCAGTAGATTCAGCATAAGCAAAAGTCGTACTTAGATTACTAAAGATTTCTTCCAGATTATCAATCTGAGATGGGCTTTCTTCAATTGTTTCATGAATTACGGTCCCCTTTTCTTTTAATAACTTAAAAACTTCTCCCACTTTTGACCCAATTTTAGTAGCAAAATTATGCATCTTTTTATCCAAGTTTTCAATATGTTCTTTGGTAAGCATTTTCTGTTCAATAGCATCTAGTCTTTCCATAACATGCTCAAGAGTCAAAGTTGTTTCATTAATCATAAGCGGTGGTGAGCCCACTAAATTTTTCATAGCATTAGAAGCATCAAGAGAGGGACACATCAAGAAATTTCCACTGGAAATCGTATCAAGGAAGAATCTATACTAAGTGGTGATGCCCACATAAAAAACGAAGAAGAACAACGGTAGATTGCTTACGGATAGATCTATTATGAGAATTGCAAATCCTATACCAAGCATCCTTTAAATTCTCCCCTCCCCTTTGTTTAAAGATAAGAACCTTGTTCTCCGGAGTGCATGCAATAGCGGAAGAACTATCCATAACAATAAAAAGTAGCAAGAGAGATTGCACACAAAAACAGATCTGACGAGAAAACGGAGGACGAAAAAGAGGGCGAATAAACGCCATTTTTTTGTGAAGTGGGGGAGAGGAAAACGAGAGGCAAATGGAAAATAATGTAAATTGCAAGGAGATGAGATTTTTGATTAGGAATCTGGTAGATGTTGATGATGTCTCCCCGGCAACGGCGCTAGAAATTCCTTTTGATGCAGCTTGAACTACGTCGGTATTTCCCCAAAGAGGAAGGGATGATGCAGCACAACTACAGTAGGTATTTCCCTTAGTGATGAGACCAAGGTTATCGAACCAGTAGGAGAACCACGCAACACCATGTAAACAACTCCTGCACACAAAGAACAAATACATGCAACCTCACGTAAGCGAGGGGTTGTCAATCCCTCATGGGTAAAAAGGTAGGTAAAATTGTAGTACATTGGATAAATAGATCTCGTGGGAACGCAAGATAAAATAAATAAATAAAATTTTCAGCAAGGTATTTTTGTATTTTTGGATTAATAGATCTGGAAATAAAAGTAGATCGTGAAGGAAAATATAATAAAGAAGAGACCCCGGGGCCGTAGATTTCACTAGTGGCTTCTCTCGAGAAAAATAGCAATGGTGGGTAAACAAATTACTGTTGGGCAATTGACAGAACTTCAAATAATCATGACGATATCCAGGCAATGATCATTATATAGGCATCACGTCCAAGATTAGTAGACTGAATTCTGCCTGCATCTAATACTATTACTACACACATCGACCGCTATCCAGCACGCATCTAGTGTATTAAGTTCATGGAGAAACAGAGTAATGCAATAAGAATGATGACATGATGTAGACAAGATCTATCTATGAGAATGAAGACCCGGGGGCCTTAGGTTTCACTAGTGGCTTATCTCGAGAAAAATAGCAAACGGTGGGTAAACAAATTACTGTTGGGCAATTGATGTGACCTCAAATAATTATGACGATATCCATGCAATGATAATTATATAGGCATCACATCCAAGATTAGTAGACTAACTCCTGCCTGCATCTACTACTATTACTCCACACATCGACCACTATCCAGCATGCATATAGTGTATTAAGATCATGGAGAAACGGTGTAATGCAATAAGAATGAAGACATGATGTAGACAAGACCTATTTATGTAGAAATAGACCCCATCTTGTTATCCTCAATAGCAATGATACATATGTGTCAGTTCCCCTTCTGTCAATGGGATCAAGCACCGTAAGATCGAACCCATCACAAAGCACCTCTTCCCATGGCAAGAAAAAATCGATCTTGTTCGCCTAACTAAACCAAAGATTCGAAAGAGAAATACGAGCCTATAAGTAATCATGCATATAATAGATGAAAATACTGAAATCAATTTCATGAATAAAAACATAGATCTGGTCATAAACTCAAAGTTCATCGGATCCCAACAAACAAGCCGCAAAAAGAGTTCCATCAAATAGATCTCCAAGAGACCATTGTATTGAGAATCAAGAGAGAGAGAGAGAGGAAGCCATCTAGCTACTAACTACGGACCCGTAGGTCTACAAAGGTCCACTCACGCATCATCGAAGAGGCACCAATGAGGATGATGAATCCTTCCGTGATGGTGTTTAGATTGGATATATGGTTTCTGGAACTTGCAGCAGATGGAATTGATTTTCGTCGACTCCCCTAGGGTTTTTGGAATATTGGGCTATTTATAGAGCAAAGAGGCGGTGCGGGAGGCCACCGAGGTGGGCACAACTCTCCTGGGCGCGCATGGGTGTCCAGGCGCGCCCTCGTGGGTTGTGCCCCCCTCGGGGAATCCCCCAGTTGCTTATCCGACCCATTGGGTGTCTTCTGGTCCATAAAAATTCCACAAAAAGTTTTGCTCCATTTGGACTTCGTTTAATACTAATTTTCTGCGATGTAAAAAACAAGCAAAAAACAGCAACTAGCATTGGGCACTATGTCAATAGGTTAGTCCCAAAAAATGATATAAAATGATTGTAAAACATCCAAGAATGATAATATAACAGCATGGAACAATAAAAAATTATAGATACATTGGAGACGTATCATTCTTTTTGTGGTTGCCCGAGACAGTGAGGGTTGCCGATGGAGGACAACCGTGTTCCCGGGGAGGCGCCCCGGATGTAGCGGCGGACTTGTGGGGCAGCCTGTAATACCCCGGACATACCCGCCGGTGGTTGTTACTCCTGGCGGGATCTAGACTGGACCCACAGATCAATACTAGTCTTTTCTGCGCACTTTGTCCTCACTCGTGTGCACTCGGGAGCAACTTCCCGGTCGGTCACCCATCCTGAAACTACTCCAAGCTGAGAACGCTTAACTTTGGAGTTCTGTCCGAATGGGATCCTAGAAAAGAAGGAATTCCTTATTGATATGAGTAGTCTACCATCCCTAATAAGCCAGGCTATCACATACACCCCTACTCAAAGGAACCGACATCCTCGTCGGGCCACAGGAACGTTCCCTCTTGGCACATACGTCTATGCTTCCAGTCCAGTACATGTACCATGTCGTGTGCCATGATGGGTCACAAACGTCATGAACAACATGACCGCGCACATGTTCGCAAACATCCTTGTAACCGCGAGGGTTGGCTCTGATACCAACTTGTCACGCCCCGGACACACCCGCCGGTGGTCGTTACTCCTGGCGGGATCTAGACTGGCCCCACGGATCAATACTAGTCTTTTCTGCGCACGTCCTCACTCGTGCGCACCCGAGAGCAACTTCACGGTCAGTCACCCATCCTGAAACTACTCCAAGCTGAGCACGCTTATCTTTGGAGTTCTGTCCGAATGGGCTCCCAAGAAAGAAGGAATTCATTATTGATATGTGTAGTCTATCATCCCTAATAAGCCAGGCTATCACACGACCTCGCCCCCTCTTGGGCGGCGATGGTTGTGCTCCCTCCAATGTTGCCTTCCCCTTTTAAGTGGTAGAAAACCTCCTCAAGGGTGCCATGGCTGCAACAGTGGTGGTTGGAAATGGAGAGGCGCGTTGGAGAAGACAAGCCGAGGAGTCCGCCCTTGGCCCTTATATAGTGTCGGAGGGGTCGGTCCGGGCCCCTTCACCTTCGAAGCAATGATGGCTCCATGGTGTCCGCCAGGTCTTTTGCCAGCCTGGGCAATTGCTGAGGCGACATGGGGATATGGGGGCGTCGCTCGCCCCGTTGTGCGCCACGCGTCGAGCTTGGCCTGTAGGCGGTTGGGGCCTGCGTCGCTTCGCCATCTCTTCTTTACATCCGCCTCCAAGTAAGGTTGCGCACGCCGCGAGCCCGGGGGCTACAGTCGGGCCCGTGGGACTAGGGGTACCCAGGCCCATCTGCCTGTGGCCCATCGCGTGGCATGGTCAGAAGGCATGGTGCGACCCAGCGTGAAGGCTTCATGAGCAAGACCCTCGCGAGGGCCCCCACCTCACGAGGCGTACGACAACAAGGACCATCAAGACCTCCTGAGGGCCTCCCGCAGGGCGGCCTCCCAAGGCCCCTCGCAGGGCATACATCTCTAGGCTCGTGATACGTCTCCATCGTATCTACTTTTCCAAACACTTTTGACCTTGTTTTGGACTCTAACTTGCATGATTTGAATGGAACTAACCCGGACTGATGTTGTTTTCAGCAGAATTGCCATGGTGTTATTTTTGTGCAGAAATAAAAGTTCTCGGAATGACCTGAAACTTCACGGAGAATATTTTTGGAATTTATAAAAAATACTGGAGAAAGAATCAACACTAGGGGCCCCACACCCTGTCCACGAGGGTGGGGCGCGCGCCCCCTTTCTCATGGCCCCCCTGAGGCTCCACAGACCTCAACTCCAACTCTATATATTCACGTTCGGGGAGAAAAAAATAAGAGAGAAGGATTCATAGCGTGTTACGATACGGGGCCGCCATCAAGCCCTAATCTCTCTTAGGAGGGCTGATCTGGAGTCCGTTCGGGGCTCCGGAGAGGGGAATCTGTCGCCATCGTCATCATCAACCTTCCTCCATCACCAATTTCATGATGCTCACCGCCGTGCGTGAGTAATTCCATCGTAGGCTTGCTGAACGGTGATCGGTTGGATGAGATTTATCATGTAATCGAGTTATTTTTGTTAGGGTTTGATCCCTAGTATCAATTATGTTCTGAGATTGATGTTGCTATGACTTTGCTATGCTTAATGCTTGCCACTAGGGCCCGAATGCCATGATTTCAGATCTGAACTTATTATGTTTCCATGAATATATGTGAGTTCTTGATCCTATTTTGCAGGTCAATAGTCACCTACTATGTGTTATGATCCGATAACCCCGAAGTGACAATAATCGGGACCACTCCCGGTGATGACTATAGTTTGAGGAGTTCATGTATTCACTAAGTGTTAATGCTTTGTTCCGGTACTCTATTCAAAGGAGGCCTTAATATCCCTTAGTTTCCAATAGGACCCCGCTGCCACGGGAGGGTAGGACAAAAGATGTCATGCAATTTCTTTTCCATAAGCACGTATGACTATATTCGGAATACATGCCTACATTACATTGATGAATTGGAGCTAGTTCTGTGTCACCCTATGTTATAATTGTTGCATGAGGAATCACATCCGACATAATTATCATCACTGATCCAATGCCTACGAGCTTTTCACATATTGATCGTTGCTTAGTTACTTTTATATTGCCACTGTTACAATTACTACAAAACTGCTACTGTTACCTTTGCCACCGTTACCGTTACTTCCATATTACTTTGCTACTTAATACTTTACTGCAGATATTAAGTCTTCTAGGTGCGGTTGAATTGACAACTCAGCTGCTAATACTTGAGAATATTCTTTGGCTCCCCTTGTGTCGAATCAATAAATTTGGGTTGAATACTCTACCCTCGAAAACTGTTGCGATCCCCTCTACTTGTGGGTTATCAGCTCGCCACCCCACCTCGCGATGCACTTGCACTGGTATGCGTCGGTGCTATACAAACGGTTTTTAACCCTTTTCCGCGATGACATTTGGAACTGTCGCCAAGTGAGTGTGTGCGATAGGGTGTCCTTCCCACACAACCCAGAAATCGTCGGGGATAGGCCTTCCTGGGACACAGGCTGGGGCCGTGTGCGATCGTGCGAGGCATCGAAACCCAATCATTTCCATAGGTATGTACATCCCACATGGTAATCCGAGAAAATTATTTCTATAGGTATGTACATCCCACATTGTGAATCCCAGAAAAACATTTCCGTTTGTATGTATATCACACACAGTCAATCCAAGGAATATGTTTCCGTTCTTATGTACATCCCACACAGTCAATCCAAGGAAAAGGTTTCCGTTTGTATGTACATCCCACACATATTTATGTGTAGGCTCGTATGTGATAGGTGTAACTATCACACACGGTCTGCCTTGGTTAACTGTTTGCTTTTATCAACTATATCACACACGATTTGATGAAGAAAACTGTGTGGCATTGGGCTATCCATCGAAAGCGCTTTTACTACTAGAACCGTTTGCAAAGGTCCATGACACATTTAGCAGGTTTATTAGTTTACAATTAATAATTCTAGTATTACACAAATTCACATTTCATATCGAACAATTGTTTTCTAATTTCATATCAGGCAGATAAATATATTATAATATCACAGCACGGTAGCTACATGAAAATAGCACAGTACAACATATAGCTAGTTCAACTTCATAAGAACAATACATTCATTTCCCTAATCGAGATCATCCAGGCTCGTCTTATCCACCTCTGCTTTCAGTTCAGTAAGAACCAGTTTTGCACGGGCCAACTGGGAAAGTGCCTCCTCCTTCGCCAACACCATCTTAGCAAAGTTTGATTTAAAAAATCTGAGCTCATTCTCCACCTTCAACTTTTTATCCCGCATCTTCAAATATTCTTCTGCATTTACAACAATTTCTCTATGCCTACGTCTATTCTCTTCCTCATACGTGCTCCAGAGCTTTGCTAGGCACATCTTCAAAGACTGTGGCCACTCTTGATCAAGCCACTCCAAGTAAGAACACTTTTGTTCATCCTATAATATTTAAAACTAGATCAGTAACAATTGTAGGGGAAATGGGTTTATAGCAACATAGAAAATCACCAATGCTTATTTTGGAAAACTAAAGAAACATGTTAATTATGACATATCTTCTCAAAAAGATCAATGTGCAAATGAAGTAATTGGTACTGAGACAACAACCAAATTCCGGAACGTCAAAAGCTATAATTAACTACTACAACGCTACAAGTTCTTACTCATGTACAATAAATAAAAAATTGAACATTTTATGAGGAAGGTAAATATAACTACAACTGCATAGCAACAGTGTTTGGATGACAACAAATTGATACTAATAGGTGTGTACATGCACAAATTTAGTAACATAGAACTAATAGCACTAAAGTCGTCCACTATGTATGCCAAAACTGGGGTAAAGACAACTGTTGCTACATCTTGCACCGGTGCCCTGCACTGGCGAGCCGATGCAGCGGAAAAAATCAGGGACCCGGACTCTAGAGCACGTAGTTGCTCCGATGCCCAGTTCCTTCGTGCCATAAAGATTTAGTATTTTACTGCTTGGCTGCTCGGATGTGTGGACCAAAGTTGGCTGCACAAACTGCTGAAGCGGTGCCAAATAATTTTCTAATGGCACTGCTGATGAGATGGCAACAATTTAAGATGCCAGGTACAAACTGTGACACTGTCTTGGGATGCGTTTGGTTGAAGGTGTGGTATGAACGGGTTGGGACCGTGATAGTGTCTGAATCATATCTAACAAATGATTCATAACAACGAAAGAGGGTCTAACCTTCTCTGCACATGCCTGAAACTTCCTCCCATTGTCCACAGAATCAAATGCAACTAGCTTCACACATGGAGATTGATGGTGACAACAAGCAGATAGATCTTCAGCCACCCCTCTCCATTTGTTGCCACTGATGGTCCTAGGAAGCTACAAGAGGAAGAAATGACTCAAATCGATCGCCGATATAAATCCTTCATTCTAGGTCATAGCCCCGAGAGGGAGAGAGAGAGAAGAGCAGCATACCCGGGTGGTGAAGGAGTCATCGCCGGAGGAGGAACCGCTGGAGAGGTCTTTGAAGAAGACCATGGCGACTCCGGCGGTAGGATGCGAGACGACGAGAGCGAGGAAGCGGCTATAGCTTAGCAAGGAAGGAAGGAGGAAACAGGGGAAATGTGACTTGTGATCGGGGAGAAAAGGGGGTGGGGAAGGGGGGAAGGGGGGCGGGGTAGATATTTTGGCAGTAGGCCACAATTTTGGAAATGTGTAGGGAAACTTTGCATCCACTGCCGCCGGACCATTCACTTTGAATGATTATGTGTAGCGCGAACGATTCTTCTGCTTTATGCGCATGGGAGTAGTTTGATAATTCAAATTTTGGCGGAAATTTCCCCGGGTATGTCATTGCATAATTTAACATCGCTTGCTAATTTGGGCACACAAAAGAGTGTACAGCAGACAGACCACACTTACTGAATCGAGCAATTTTAGTAATTAAACAGAGCCAGTTGACCTAAACATTACTCTAACAAAAGACCAACATTAAAAACAAAGCCTAAGTACGCATAATTTTAACAAATCTGCCACCGTGCCGGCCTATGCATCGCCGGTGTGAGATGAGACGTCGATGACTTGTCCTGGCGACATGCCGCCGTTGGTGGACTCCACGTCCCCCCAGCTGAAGTCGACCGCGTCCTCGTCCTCGTCCTCGGCGCAGCCCTCAAGGTTGTAGTACTCGCAGTAGTGGCTTTGCCAGAGCTCGCGTTGGTACTCCACCAGTGATTCCTCGACGGACATACTCTTCTCTACCTCAACCTCAGCCACGCGCAACTCCTCCTCCCGGCGCTCCTCGATCTCCGCCGCCTCCTGCATCTCCAGCTCCCGCTCGGCGACCTCATGAGGAAGCAGGTGCTCGATGGCCACTGCCTCCTTTTCAGACGTGAGTTGCATGCTGGAGTCCATGGTGGCCTGGAATATCTTGGCGTGTGCATCCTAGATCTTGGCATGGATGGCCTCGACCCGGGCCAGGGCGACTATCGATGGCACGAACGGCAGGTCGAGCGCTCTTGATGTTTGGAGCCGCCATCGCAGCAGCAGCTGCAGCCGTCTTGGCTGCTGCAACTGCCCTGTCGGCTGCCGCCAACGCCCTCTCGGCAGAAGCGGCCGCTCTCAATGCGGATGCGGCGGCACTCTAGCGTAGGCGGCCGCGCTCTCAGCGCAAGCGGCGGCACTTGGGGGGACGCAACCATCGTACGGGCCTTCACGAAGCGTTTCCATGATGTCATCTTTGCAAGAAGGGGGTGCGGGAATGGGGATCAGGATTCGTGGATTCGGGGGTTGCCGGCACTGGAGCAGACGAGCCGGTGAAGCTAAAGGAGGGAGACTTAAAAAGACCTAGAAATTTTCATCGCAAACGGTTCCTAGAAAACAACTATGTGTGATGTTGTAGATATTTTTTATTAGCTATGGAAGACGAATTTGGAGTAAAGTGGCAACAGATGGTGTTTTAATTGAACGAGAATTTTTTTAGTACTAATACAACTGTCATGTCAAATTTTGGAAAATTTCAAGGGTGATTTGACCTTTTAAGATATTTAAGTGATTTTCTAGCCATTTAATGACTGTAATTGAAATTTGAACTACATGTACATGCAACAGCTTACCGGGACAGTTTGAAAACTCATATTTCATGTACTTGTGTGCGATTTAATTCCATGTGCAGTAAATTGGAAGGAATTTTCAAACATATTGGTCTAACGGCTATGACACAATTAAGCATGGAGTGACATGGCATTTTAATTCCAAAAAAAAATTAGAAACACATGAAACCTTGGTTGATGTAATGTCATGCCACCAAGATGATGTGGTAAAGAAATTGGCATGTTTGTCGAAAGTTTGGGCACACACCACTCACAAACCGGAGCAACTCACTAGAAGGTCCGTGGTTCCGAGAGGGAACAATGCATGTTTGATGACGAACGGGAGATAGCTTCCTCTTATGGCCTTCAAATTGTTTCTATATTTAACATGCACTAATACAACTGTCATGTGAAAATTTGGAAAATTTCAGGGGTCATTTGACCTTTTAAAGACATTTAAGTGATTTTCTAACCATTTAATGACCTTAATTCAAATTTGAACTACATCTACATGCAACGCCTAACCGAAACGGTTTGAAAAATCATATCTGTGTACTTGTGTGCGAGTTAATTCCATGTGCAGTAAATTAGAAGTAATTTTCAAACATATTGGTCTCACGACATGGACACATGCATACGTATGCATGGAGTGACATGGCACTTTAATTCCAAAAAAAATGATCAGAAAAACATGAAACCTTGGTTGATGTAATTTCATGCCACCAAGATGATGTGGTAAAGAAATTGGCATGTTTGTCGAAAGTTTGGGCACACACCACTCACAAACCGGAGCAACTCACTAGAAGGTTCGTGGTTCCGAGAGGGAACAATGCATGTTTTATGACGAATGGGAGATAGCTTCCTCTTATGGCCTTCAAATTTTTTCAATGTTTAACGTGCACTAATACAACTGTCATGTGAAAATGTGGAAAATTTCAGGGGTCATTTGACCTTTTAAAGACATTTAAGTTATTTTATAACCATTTAATGACCGTAATTCAAATTTGCACTACATCTACATGCAACGCCTAACCAAAACGGTTTGAAAAAACATATTTTTATTGTACTTGTGTGCGAGTTAATTCCATGTGCAGTAAATTTGAAGGAATTTTCAAACATATTGGTCGGAAGGCATGGGCACTTGCATGGAGTGCCATGGCATTTTAATTCCAAAAAATTAAAATATGATCAGACAAACATGAAACCTTGCTTGATTTAATGTCATGCCACCAAGATGATGTGGTAAAAAATGTGCCTGTTTGACGAAAGTTTGGACACACACCCCTCACAAACCGGAGCAACTCACTAGAAGGTTCGTGGTTCCGAGAGAGAATAATGCATGTTTGATGACGAACGGGAGATAGCTTCCTATTACGGCCTTCAAATTTTTTTTCTATGTTTAACGTGCACTAATAGAACAATCATGTGAATATTTGGAAATTTTCAGGGGTCATTTGATCTTTTAAAGATATTTAAGTGATTTTCTAACCACTTAATGACCGTAATTCAAATTTGAACTACATCTACATGCAACGCCTAACCATAACGGTTTGAAAAATCATATTTTTGTGTACTTGTGTGCGAGTTAAAAAATCATCAGATGATGTAAATATCTGGTGTTCAAAAAAGAAAATGTAAAGATCTAGCAAGACAAACAGCCCCCGCAGGATAAGCACTCTATCTCGCGGCTCGAGGTTTGGTAGGTGAGTGGCGGGGATCATTAATCAGACACAGTTCTGCATTGGAAACCGTCAGCTATTATGTTCACACATGGATTTTGGCTATTTTGTTCACACATGGATTTTGCTGCGGGAATCGTGTGTAATCCAAACTATAGTACTCGTAAATTCTGGCGACCGGCATGTGTACTGTCCCCGTCGATCTAGATTCCGGCCGCCAATAAATACTACCTTGCTCACGTCGTCCCGCCTGCATTCTCATCAACATCCTCCCCCTCACTTTCCTAATCTCTCTCTCAAATCCCTGCCATGCTGCCGCCGGTCTGCCCACGCGCTGACGAGGAGTCGCCGCCCCCCGAGGACGCTCACTCGATTAGCAGCGATGAGGACCCCTATGTGCCGCCTGACAAGGTTGCGCCGGACCCCCCAACTTTGGATTGGTTTTGGGGGCAGTACAATTTTGTCTATGGAAGTCACTGTCGTCGGCTAGGAAAGCTAGGCAAGTGGCGTTCAAGAAGGAGATGGCAGAGGAGGAAGCCAGGTACCAGGCGGCCTGTGAAGCCCATGATGCCACCTGGAAAAAGGAGGTGGTGGAGCTTTGGGGGTGGGCGCGTCGTCATGCCGAGGAGGTGTATGAATACAGGTAGTTCACGAGGAAGGTCATAGGCGCTGGGCGCCTCGTCGCTGCATGGAGGTGGGCCGATAAGCTCCAGCGTGCCACCGATGAGGAGCTCCGGTGGGGGCCCAATGAAATGGAAAGATCGGTCGCGCGCATCCGCCAGCAAGAGGCAGATCGGTACGTCAAGTGCTACGAGGTGGAGGAGGCAGAGTACTGCCTCTGCACTGGGAAGACGCCGCGCACCAAGGAGCTGCTGGTGAGGGGCTGTCGGAATACTGGCCCCAGGAGAGATTATTTGTTTTAGTATTGTTTGTTTTCAATTTTATGCATTGTACCTAGTAGTTAAGTATCATCGCTTATATGTGATGATATTATATATATATATATTCTGTGATGAACTAATGAACAATTAATATATATATATATATATATATATTATGTATTCCATTTTCTATCTGTTTTTGTATACTAATTTGAATCTAGCTGTTATCATCCATATATACAGAATGGAAAGCGTATATACACACATTGAAATAGAACATATAAGAATGGAAAACAGAGTACACACATTGAAACAGAGCAACACTATGATTGCTGTGAATACATAGCTATCCACGTCGAAACAACTTTTCAAAATAAAATGTGTCCATGAGACCATGACCAGCAGCCCTTTCCTACGGTAGCTCTTGGCTCTGCCTGAACTCATGCAGGCGTTCGTCTAAGCGGTCGACACGCTCGCGGTACATCTGGAGCGTCATCTCGAGCTCCAAGTTGGCTATTTCATCAGAGATCACCAGCTCGAGGATGCGACGGCCATGTTCCTCTATTGCACCCAGGTGGACACCTAGGCCAAGGAGGCGGTCGAGCCTACGGACTAGTGTGTTGGCATCCAGCGGGCCGCGGACATGGCGAACGGCGGCACCCATGCGAACGGCACGGTGGGCGTCCGGTGCAAGTACGACACGGCCAACCTCTGGTGCAAGTACGATGTTGAGGGCCTCTGCCACTCCTGGCGAGGAATGGGGGTACTGACGGGACGTGTACCCAGTCGCGACGCCGTGTCGACAGCAAGCAAGCGCCGATGGATCCGCTCTTGCTGTGCGGCGCACGGCGCCTCTCGCTCTGCGGCGCTCCAACGGTCTCGCCGTGCGGTGAGCCGCAGCCTATCAGCGCGGACGCACCTAGCTTGCTCTGTGGTGCACCATCGATCATGTTGTGCGGCGAGCTGGAGCCTGTCGGCGGTGACATGCCTATCTTGATCCGCGGCGCTCAAGTGCCATGCGCCAAAGGTCTGCTCAACCCTGGCGATGACGCGCATCACAACATCGTCCATCGCATAGTCGGGGAGTGCCTCGGCCTCGATGGGCCGTGGCGCCTGCTCGTTTTCCTCGTCGACGAGGTTGATGGCAGAGGTGACACTTTGGTTGGTTGGCATGGTTGGGAAAGGTGGATGTGCTACAGGCTGCGCTTGTCGCCTTTGTGCGTTGCGCGCCGCCTATGCGCAATATCGCTGGGTGGCGGGAAACAGGTAAGGAAATGGCGGGAAACGGTGGCGTGTTCATAAAACACCATCAATTAATGGGAACTTAGCATACAAGGAACATCGAGCTAGCACAAGAAGTAGATGATGATCAGATGAACACGGACCACACTAGGGAACCCGTCGGTGATGAATTCATCAATCCCAAACGGTTGAATACTAGCAAGCGTTTGCCCACAACACACACGGCCTATTCCATCACAAACAGGTCGGATGGATCAACCGTATGCCACGTATCACACATTGTCAAAAAGTAATGTGGTAGACCTTCTTTAACATGTGTTAAAAATACAAGGACCTCAAGTTCCAATTAACTCATGGGATGGGTCATATCAGTCATTTAATTTGACAGATATGACCCATCCTATCAGTTAATTTAACATCAACACAACTTCCCATCCAGTCACCCATCTGATGGCTACTCCAGCGTGAGCACACTTAACTTGAGAGTTTTCTTACATGAGCTACTGGTGGAACAACTAGTCCTTGCTGATAGGATGCCTCCTCGCATCCTTATGGCGTACCTGGATGACCGCCCGTCCCCCAATGGTGAATAGATGTTGTGTAGACAGAGCATATCACATATGTCTTATTAGAAGCAATCGTCTGTGTTATTATTGGTCTTTGCACACATTTCTAATTACAGACCTATTTGCCGCGTATCACACATATCTTGTTATATTGAACCGTTTCTGTTCTCTTTTCTCAACGCAAACAGTTCATCCGAGTGAACCGCATGCCGTATAGCGCACACACCTTCATCTGGCTGCCCGTTTCTTTTGTGTTGCCTAATCACAAACAGTTCAACCGAGTGAACAGTATGCTGTATATCGCACACACCTTCATCTGGCTGCTCATTTGTTTTGTTCCTCCTCATCGCAAACACTTAATTGAGCTGAACCGTATGCCCTGCATCGCACACACAACTAAAATCTAAACCATGTTTGATGCATCCTCCATTGCAAACGTTTTGCACCTTTTTTGACGATTATTTTACACCACCGTTTGCGATTATGGCATCGCACACAGTTTCGTTGAAGGGTCTCTGATCGTAGTATCGCGTTAGCAGCAACCTGTAGTAGTGATGGGTGACGCGAGCCATGATGGGCGGAGCCAGAATGGCACCAACAGGCGCAGACGAGGACGCTTTCCTCTTTGGTGCTAAGGGAGCAAGGCAGCTCGTCGGTTCCTGAAGCAATCCCCAAAGGTAGTCATTCCCGAGCTAGAAGACCAGGACATGGGCTCGTCAGGGCGGAGGTCATCGCCGAGCCCACCTGTGCATCATGGCCAAAAGCTTTGCAGGTGAAGACTACCTTTTGCCAGGATAAGATGTACTATTGTCCCCCTTCAAAATTGTCTGTTGTGGCATCCCTTCCAGCCTAGAGTTTTCGGGGGAAGAGGACCAGGGCTAGTATATATATAGGCTAGTGTCCACCATAGAGAGGGATCTAGTCCTGAGCTCGTAGAGCTAGTTCATCCGTGTACTCATACTCATCCTCCTCGTGAGGCAATCCACCCCAAAGCAGGAGTAGGGTTTTACACCACAAGGTGGCCCAAACCTGGGTAAATCATCATGTTCCGCCCTATCTTCCCTCACGCTCGAGCACACCAGAGCATCACCATGAGGCAGCGCGTAGCGGGTCGTAGCTAGTGGAGTTCTGCACGCACACCCTAGAGTTCGAGCCTCACTTTGGGTCCCCGAAGCCTCGATTCGGACAGTGGTACATCCAACCACCTTATTTTCATCGTCATCATCGGACAATGAATCGATAGGAGAAACAACAAATAG